>NW_026712114.1:41283557-41608557 GCF_030504385.1 Musca domestica
TCTTCACCTGTTATTTAAGCGCGCGCACACACACAAATACACTCACAACTGCAGTTAATCTCGATAAATTGCTCGTTTCCCTCCAGATGGGCAACAATGGCATGGGGTAGGTCTTAAAGGCAATTTAATATGTAAGTAATTGTTTAAACTTGGCTAACTGCACGCAAAATCATTTGTTGTGGTTTATTGTTGTTGTCGTTGATGGCACAAGTATGGCGATTTGTCAACAAAGCAAAGGGGTCAACTGCAACGACAGCACGCAAAATATGCGAACAAGTTTTTGTTTTCATAAAACACTGGATTTTTTCCTTTTATTTTGTAAATAATAATTATTTTTATTTTTTATTTTTTGTTTTCTTTAATTTATTTTTTTTTTTAAATATCCACTTTATAAAAACCATTTATTTTTTAGCATGCCTTATGATCACATACATTTTTTTATTTATTTACTTTTCCACTTAGATAAACATATAAATTTCCACTTGTTGTTTTTTTATTCCGTTATTTTATCCGTATCAATAATTTCAGTTCAGTTTATTTTTCCACACCCGTAAGAAGGTCCTCCTTCGACCGAAGTTCAATTTTATCTGGCCAATGATACGAATTTTCCGCTTAAAATACACTTTTTGTGTTGATTTTCACTTAATTTTCGTTTCGTTTTTCCAAAAAAAAAACCGTAATTGTTTTGCTAATTTCATTGTGTTTTTCCTTTTAGCTTTTTTCGGATATGTGTGTCGATAAGTGCGTGTGTGTATGTGGGAGTTTGCATGAACGCGCCTGTTTTTTTTTCGATATATTTACTTTTCTTCCAAATTTCCCGCTCTACCGGTCACGTCGTTTCTATTCACTTGTCCCCATTTTCCGTTAACGGATTTGTTTTTTCCCCAAAAATCATTGAAAATGCATTTTGTTATGCTTCCACTGTTGTTGTTGGCGTTGAAATGAAAACAAAAGGGTGAAAATAGTTTTCAATCGGATACAAGTTTGTATTGTTGGTGGGAAAATGTATGAAAGCTCACCTGTTGGGGTTTACAGAAAGCTTAGGTGGAAGCTTTTTACAGAAATATTACATTACATAAAGAGCTTGTTTGTAAATGGTCGAAAATGTTCGCCTATGTATCGGTTAGTGTCAGTTGTTAACACCAGAGGCCAACACTTCTAATCTGTGAGCTTTTTTACCCTCCACAAAGAAATAATCTGGGGCATTCTGTGGTGTAAATCCACAAAATAACACTATAACAAAAAATAATTACAGAAAACTCAATTTATATAAGGCTATATGAAAACGTGAACCTACATTAGCCACATTAGCTACATTATTCGCGTTTATTTCAAGTTCCGAATTTGAATTTGGTAATGACACATGACAAATAATGCCTGTGTGGGTCCACGTCGGCACCAATATAACGGCAATATTCCGTATTTTTTAAATTTTACCAAATTTTTTTCAGGATTTTATTTCCTAATTCGTTTCAAATGGTGGAGGGTATTCAAAGTTCGGCCCGGCCGAACTTACTGCGTTTTAACTTGTTATATTTTTTATTTTCTTCATGTTTCGAATTAAAAGTATACTTGAATTCGTTGCCCCTAAATTTGGTGCTATACCAAATAATGAACACAATGACTCTTGAATATTGGAGTTCCTTTGAATATGGATAAGTCCAGCCTAAAAACCGGAAACCCTTTTGGGCTTTTGACCTTCAAACCAAATATTTTTACATCCAATTAGAATTTTTCACAACTTAGGCTGGCTATTGGACTGTATAATCATAAAACAAGTAAAAAACCAGTAAGGAAAAGTCAAAAGCCCGGTGGGGCTGACTATATAATACCCTACACCACTATGCATATTTAGTAGATCTTCCGTAACAAAATAATTTATTTCATGATATTTGCCATAATTTTCACAATAAACCTGAAATCGGATTAAGGATATATATGGGAGCTATATCCAAATCTTAGCCGTTCTCGATAAAATTTGGCAAAGGTATGTCCGAGCTTTATAAGATATCTGGTAACAAATATCATTGTTGTCGAATGCATATTACGAATGTAAGGGATTTAAACACCAAATAGGATGAAACATATATATGGGAGCTATAGCTATATTTGAACCGATTTTCTCCAAATTTGATTTATTTGCTTCTAGACTGAATTCGGTCGGATATGCCGAAATTCAGTCCATTTGGTCTGATATTGGCTATTTGGTGCATAATTAACCCGAAATCGTTTGAGGATATATATGGAAGCTATATCTAAATCTGAATCAATCTTTACAAAATTTGATACACTTATTTCAAGGCTGTATCGGATATCTGGTACCAAAGATCATTTTTTGGAATGCATATTACGCTTGTGAGGGACTCTAAATCCCAAATCGGATAAAACATATATATGAGAGCTATAGCTATATCTGAACCGATTTACACCAAATTTGAAGTGCTGGATGAATTCAGTCGTAATTGCCAAAATTCAGTCCATTTAGTGCACAATAAACCTGATATCCGAATAAGATATATATTGGAGCTCAATCCTAATCTAAACCGATCTCGGTAAAATTTGACAGAGGTATTTTCTAGCAGTACCCGGTACCAAATATCATTTTTCTGGAGTGCATATTACGCATGTGAGGAACTTAAAACCCCAAATCGGATGAAACATATATATGGGAGCTATAGCTATATCTGAACGAATTTTCACCAAATTTAATGTACTTGCTTCTAGACTTAATTCGGTGGGATGTACCAAAATACAGGTCATTTGGACTTATATTAGCTATTAACCCGAAATCGGTTGAAGATATATGGGATCTATATCTAAATCTTATCCGATTATCACCAATTTCAATAGGGTTTGTCCTTGGGCCAAACAAATATTGTTTACAAAATTTCATCTCAATCGGATAATAAATGCGACATAAAGTGGGTGAGGCCGTTGTACGGGGGCCATACCACGGGCAATTTTTTACTTCAAAGATTGTCATCCACCTAGGATTATCAAAATACCGAATATCGGTAGGTATCGTTATATGTGCACTATAGGAAAACGTGGACTTAAATATTTTATGTTCTACCTATGAACTACAAATACCAATTTTTAGACAAATCTGTGTGGCGAATATCGGGAGGTACCGTGTATCCCCAGCCTTGACTTATGATTATACAAACTGTTGACTCTTAATGAGGGTTCCGAAGCAGTTGGCCAATATTGTTCAATTTGTTGCTGACCTAAGACTGATAAAAATATTACAACGAGACAGATTTGGACTATATCGATTGCTTCCTGTACTTTATATAAGATATGTGAAAATTTTTGGAAAATATGGAAACATGCGTAAGGTGACAGATATAGCGGACCCAAGCATTCCAATTTCATACTTCATATAACACAGATAAAAATTTTGGTATGTGCAATTTTATGCTAAATCATAAATTCCGATAAATTACATATTCATACAAGACTTCTGGTTAAGTGAAATATTTAGATATAACAAGTTGTAAAGAATCGCCGACTTGTTTCGCAAGTTATGACAGATATAAGTATTGGAAAGATATTGTGACTGTTTGTGGATGTGGTACCAGAAGTGGTTGGCAGATGTATATCATCTTCACAACGGATCTTGTGTTAGAAAAAATATTTGTTTGTTGAAAAATTTGAGGAGATGGATTTGGATGCTTAATTTGCTTTCTTTAAGCGTTTTGTTTTTCAAAATCTTGAACCCTATGTGGGCGAGGTACCAGAAAAACTGGAGCGATCTGTACCATCTTCATAACAGACCTTGAATTGGACTTGTACCAAGTCTGAATGGAATTGGATGTTATTTTCGCGTTTTATGAGCTCCATGGATGGTCAAAATTTTAACCCTTTGTGGGGGAGGTACCAGAAGGAGTGGACCGATATATCTCATCTTAACACCAATAATAAAAATATTATCATGTGCGAAATTTGAAGAGAACCGGATGCTTATTTCGGATTTTATGATCGTGTTGGTTATTCAAGATCTCGTGTTGCTGGAAATATTGGTATGTGCCAAGTCTGAATGGAATCGAATGTTAATTTCGTGTTTCATGAATATTCAAAATTTTGACCATTTGTGGGGGAGGTACCAGAAGTAGGGGACCGATGTATTCCTTTTTCCCACCAAACCTTGAGAAGTTTGACAATAATATTACGATATACCAAGTTTGCATCAAATGGGATACCCCTCCGAGAGTTATCGTGCGCATCAGCCAGACAGACAGACGGACGGACATCGCTAGATCGACACCAAATGTTCTGAAACAGATTTGGTCTAAATAGGCCTAGGGTCTACAACCGTTACCGATGAGTCGCGCTTTGGCCTGGTAATGCTAAGAATAAAGAACTCAACGTCAAGTTTTCCTAATTATTTAGTTTTGCCTTATTACAGCGAAGCACATATGCTTATGATTTTATTTGTTACTCTTTCGAAATAAGATCAATGATGTCGAACTTGTAATGAAAAAGAAAGCCAGAGAGGCACTATCACATACACACATCTCGCCTTTGATTGAGCGGCTCAATATGTGCGCGTTTCGCCTTCGATTCAGCGATTCAACAGGCATATTTGGTGTCGATGATGACTTAAAAGGGCCGTTCTTTTTGTTTTTTCTTGTTGGAAAAATAAAAAGACACATTTTTTAATTATTATTTTTGTTATCATAACAAGTTATGTTTTATTGAAAGTAGTTTAAAATTCCTGTAAAATATGTTTTAAAAATTTTACTCTTTTAACATTTATCCTATATTACAGTTATATAAGTAGGTAAATATATTATTATCATTATTATTATTATAATTATAATTATAATTATTATTATTATTATTATTATTATTATTATTATTATTATTATTATTATTATTATTATTATTATTATTATTATTATTATTATTATTATTATTATTATTATTTTTATTATTATTATTATTATTGTAATTGTTGTTATTATTATTATTATTATTATTATTATTATTATTATTATTATTATTATTATTATTATTATTATTATTATTATTATTATTATTATTATTATTATTATTATTATTAATATTCTTATTATTATAATAACTATAATTATTTTTATTATTTTATAAAATTAAATGAAACTGAAATAAAACAAAATATTGCACAACTATAACAGAAAAAAATTATATATTAATTAAACTTAAACTAAATCAATATTAATTGCTTTATATGTTTAAAACTAACAAACTGTTATTGAATCACAAAGTAGTAGAGTTAAATTATTAAATCATTTATTATTGTTTATCCATTTTGGATAAAGAATTAAGGAAAAGTTGTCAACATATTTACAGTATTCTATACAAAAAATATACACTTATAAGGGAAACTAAATTTAAAAAAATATTTTTAAAATAAAACACAGTTGTTTTTGGTCCCTTGTGATTGTTGTGTCAGTGTCTAAAATGTTTTCTTCAGGTATTATAAGTAGTATTGGATCGACACTCTTAAGATGAGATATCAAATATAAAATTGATTTCTGAAAAAAAACCTGGCAATTTGTTTTACATTCTGAGACAAACAATCGAAGTAGTGTAGCAATTTTTAATAATTTTTTTTAAAGGAAGGAACCCCTTGAAGTTCAAAAAGTTAGAACCATACCAGAAACTACAGGAAACAATATTCTTACGAGTTTTCTAGGAAACGGTTTCAGTACCCGAAAAATTGTAACAGATAAATGCTGATTTTGGAGGATGACGCTATAATTTCCCCAGAGCCAATTTCCCATGTCTCTCCCTTTGAAACTGTATACACGTTGAAATGAAAAAACTGCCAACAAACTTCAGACTGCTGTCATTTCTAAGCCACTCGTCCGACAGCTGTTAAAATTATTCCTGTGACAGCTCATTATATTGTTTACAAGCGTACAAAAGCATTGTGGTGCGAATTTCCAGAAAAAAAGTTATTCGTGATGGAATTCATTGACTGGAAAACCACAAGTGGCTATCGTTAGAGCACTCCAGCATTTAAATGTGAATAACTCTTTTGTGTCTCGTACCATCACTCGTTACCGTGATACTGGTAGCGTAGCCCGACGCCAAGGAAGTGGACGGAAGAAAACAGCAACATCAGCAGAAATGGTTCCAAAAGTAAAGAAGCGACTTGATCGAAACCCGCGTCGCAGTGGCGAAAAATGGCTCGTGAGCTGAATATATCGCAATATTCCATTCAGTAAATATTGAAAAATTTCCAAGAAGTGCAAGAACTTACACCACAAAGCCGAACGTGGTGAACTGCCGAATTTGGTTTTCTCCGATGAGAAAACATTCGTTGTCCAGCAGTTTGTGCACCAACAAAATGATCGGGTTTACTTGCCAAAGAGGTCAGCTGAAAATGTGCAACTTCCGTTGGCCACCAGAACTCAAGCGCCGGCCATGGTGATGGTGTGGGCCGCCATAACAGCCGATGGTCGCTCTCCGCTCGTATTATCGCGAAAGTATTCTGGAGGGTGTATTAAAGCCGCAGACCTTGGACATTCCAACAAGACTCAGCACCATCACACTCAGCACGCGCCACCCAAAAATATTTACAAAATTGGTTCCTAGCTTCATTTCCAGCGCACAATGACCACCAAAATCTCCGGAAACCAATTCGTTGGACTATTGTGTCTGTAGTATTTTGGAAAGCAAGGTTGGCACTAAAAAATACCAAAGTGTCGATCACATCAAGCAACCGCTTCGCCGGAATTGGGCCAAAATACCGCAGAGCAACATTCGGGCAGCGTGTGATGGTTTTATTTGCCGGTGACGGTTTCAAGGCCACAATTCGTGCCAAAGGTGACCAATTCGAACAAATCTAAACTTATTCTAAAATTTGATGCTATTTCCGACATGTTTTGCATCTATTCAATAACATTTAAAAAAAAATTGGAGTTTGACTTGCAGTTTTTTTATCGCACCCTGTATATTTCAAAAAATATATTTTTTATCTGCCTCATAAAGTGTCGAAATAACTTACACCATTTCCCAACACAACTTACAGATACAATCGCATTTTCCCTCCATATTATAAATTAACTTCACAAATTTGTGGTTTCATTTGAAGAAATTTATCCTGGACCTCTTGAATTTCCAAAGAGTCAATGCCACACATGGAAAGTTCTTTCAACGACCGACACAATTCCACAACATAATCGATGGACTTCCCGGTCAAATTTATACAATTACTAACATTCAAGCGCCGCAATCGTGGTAGGCCTTGAGCTATGTGCAGCATGGCATCATCGTCTATCATCAGGCAACTGGATATGGTCAAATCCTCTAGGGAAGGGCAATTTTCCACCAGCTCTTCAATGCCCATGGAAGAGATTTTGTGACAATAGCCCAATACCAATTTTCGTAGTTCGGGAAATTTCAAACCCTTGGCCAAGGCACGATTGGAGAGATTCCGACATCCTCTTAGCGATAGCGTTTGTAGGCCTTTAAGCCGATGTATTGGTGCTGGATGGGAGCCAAAGCCCAATAACCCTTCATCACTGATCCGCATGCAATCATCCAAAAATAAATGTTGTAATTTTGTTTGGTGCCGGAATATATTCTCAAGTGTGACATCGGTGACAGCATCCCGACAACTCTCCAAACTGAGGTAGCATAAATTCGGCAAACGTTGCATGACCAGACACATGTTATCCGTTGCCGTGTCTGTGATATCATTGAGAACCAAGGTGGTCAATATGGGATTGGTTTCTTGGACCAAGCCCTGCAATAGACCCTGACTAGATATCTTGGAACAATGGGAAATATTGAGAGTTTTTAGGCTTCCTCTTAGGCTACCCAAACTTTTCACACCTTCATCAGTGAGACAGCTACAAAACATCAGTTCCATGGTCTCCAAACTTTGAGGCCATTTATTGACAATCAATTTCAGCAAAGGATCATCCACCTGGAGGCCACCACTTAAATCCAAATGCCTCAATGGCGCCTCCTTGGGCAGACACTCGAAAACATGTTTGAGCCACATATAACAGGAGACCCCGGTTATTTTCAAAGTCTCCAAATTCTCCAAGGCTGCAAAGACCTGTTTCCATTTCACAATCATAATGGGTGTGGAACGTAGAATAATTTCCAAGTGCCTCAAAGTCTGGGCATGACATTGCAGAGTATAAATCAGCAAATCCTCATGATCTCGATTGACTTCGATGCAGAGCTTTCCCATTTTTACCGACACTTCTCGAGTTAAATTTAAAATCATGTGGGTCTTGACATAGGTCGTAACATTGCTACAGGCAATATCTAAGGCTTTAAATTTGGGGAAATTACTGAGATTTAATGAAAATGTGTTGTCACTCTGCACCGTGGGTATGTGAGTGACAATCAGCTCTTCCAAGGCGGGTAGGTTGTCGTTTAGCGAGGCAAATACCGGAGATTTGTATAAACGTAGTTTTCGAACTTTTTTCCCCAAATACTTCAACAGCAATTGGACATCATCAGCCAACTCGAGACCATGCAGCTCCAAGGTATCAAAGCTTAAACGTTGGGCCAAATCCGAGTCGACATTTAAACTTTCCAACAGCAGAAACTTATTTTCATTATTCACCACAATTTTGTTTTTCTCCTTGAATTCCGGCAGCTGGGCCAGGTCATGCCAGCGACGGCACACCAGACGTACCTGCTGTAAATCGCCATGTGGCAAATACTGGAAGATGTGTATCAATAATTCGTTGGGCAAATCATTCCATCTCAGGCACATACTTGACTTCTCGCCGACATCTTGACTAGCCTCCAAACTTTTGGCCAAATCTCGCAAGGTGTGCATGTTTTTGAGCTAAAAAGAAAAGAAAAACGTAAAAATTAGCTAAAAGTTTTACTCAAATTCTTACCAAAAAAAGTAGTGCATTGCGTTGAAAACTAAATCAGTTACCGTCTGTCCGTCCGTCCCAAATGCTATTAAATTTCGATTAGATTCGTTTCGGAAGTTTCTTACAATCTACTTGCGTTTGTCGTTCTCGACTTTGGTTGCTTAGTAATTGGAAATGTGTATTATGTTTGGGCTACCAAACTAATTTACCAAAATGGTAGCGGCGAACCAAGCCTAGGGCGGCTATTCTTTTTAATGCTTCAATGGTTGTGTTTACCGTCTTACAAGCACTTTACCTCCCTCCACCATTTTATGATAACCCCAACCCATGGTAATTATTTATCAACCACCACAGTTTTTATCTCAAAGTAAGAATTTTTCTGATAATGGTTTTTCCTGTAATGGGAGAGTTTCTTCGATGTTTACAAAACTATCGCTGCTATTGGCTAAGATTTCGAGAGCCAAAGACAATATTTCTACTCAAATATTATTGAAGGAAATGTACTAAGAGAAATAGAAATATAAGTTCATTTCCATACCCATCAACATGAAATGCTGGATCATCCATTCTTCTAATTATCTCTTCTATATTTTAGACTACAATACATCAGTTAATCTGAGATGTTCATTTACCGAAAATGCTTGAAGTTATAAGTTAATTTATATTATATATAAGTATAAGTAAAACCCCATAAAGCAGAATGTTGATTCTCACTCTGTAAGGCAAAATAAACCAGTAAGGAAAGGTCAAAAGTTGGGCGAGGCCGACTATATGATACTCTACACCACTATGCGTATTTAGTAGAGCTCCCGTAATAAAATAATATATTTGAAGTAGAGTATACAACCTATCTACTTTTGGCTTTAGAACGGTTACAATTTGGTTTTCACTGAATTTGATGGAGACATTTTTTATCTTTTTTATCAAATAACATTGCTAAAGAGTGCATGATATCACTTCGAGAGGGATTATATTAAAACAAGTAAGCAAAGGCTACAGTCGAGCGGGGCCGACCGTTGAATACCCTACAACACTATAATAAACGATACAGTTTATATAGGCGAGATACTCGAAAGAATTCCACAAGATATTGTGACAAATAATAAAAGAAAACCATCAGGTTTCCTTCTCTAATTTTCGAATAATAGCATCTTAAACTAATTTGCTCATTTCCAATTTATTGGTAGATGTTGCACGTAAATGGTCTTCCTAGATCTGGAACCAATATTTCCCAAAGACCTATAATCTTTCAGAAGTGGCAAAAGATTAACATTTATTATTGGTTTTTGACTGAAACGCATCTATATGAGATACAGACATTTGACTATATTCTTCAACGAAATCAGCGTTAACGAAATAGTCAGAAGTGCGTCTTTCCTGTATTTGTGAATTCTCCAAAAAGTCACTGAAATGGACATTTTCGTATTTTGTCTACAAAAGTTGGCAAACTATTTCACACATTGAATATTTTTGGATGGCCATCCAAAACTGCTTGACTTTTGTAATGTCCGTTAACCCCCATTCAAATGTGCGTGAGGATCGGGCGATAATTACGACCTGCTGACAATTTTGCAGTTTTTTGGTCCATTTCAACCCCTAAATATATGGCGATCATCTCCAAAAAGAGTAGGCCTCTATTCTGACCCTCATCTTATCTCCATGCAAAATTTCGTAAGGATCGGGCCATAAATGCGATCTGTATATGATATCCTGATATCCTAACTACTTAGTTTTGTTAGCTGTAGAAATATTACCAAATTTTTAATTCAAAATGAAAATATGCCAAAATTATGACAAAATTGAAAAAATATGAGAAAATTTTACAAAATCAATATTTTCATCTTTAGAGAGATATTTTTATGCGATTTTTTAGACGTTTTTTCTTTCCTGCCAAGAGGCCATTCTGAATTAATGAGAACTGTCGAAATTAGTTCAGCCGTTCTCGACATATAAGAGATCTTTCAAGCATATCTTCTTTGATAGACATATATATCGCACATATTTTGCGATTTGATGGATGTTAACATCAATGTAAAGATCAGAAGTAACCTTGTCATGGCTTTGTGATTTCGCCGGGATTTAAAATATTCGCGGTTTAATGAAAAATTTTGAATTTTTTCAACACAAAAGATATGGTCTATTTTACCCGCTAAATATTATCCGATGACCACCCAAATTGGTAGGCTTCTTCCCCGCCCTAAACTCTAGCTACATGCGAAATTCCGCGATTGGTCTAAATTTGCGACCTGTATAGCTACTGCAAAATCCGACATTTTTTCAGTATTTGGTCCATTTGGCGATCATCTCCAAAAGAAATAGGCTTCTATTCTGACCTTAACCCCACCTCCATTTTCAATTTCGTGAAGATCGAGCCATAATTGCGACCTGTAGAGTGATTACAAATTAACATGGACAGACGGACGGACGGACATACATAGCTAGATCGACTCAGCTCGGCGTGCTAGGAAGATCCACATATACTTTCCTATATGGGAAACCAATATTTCGAGGTGTTACATAAATTCTGGCCCAATCAATCTTATAACACCGCCAACACATAGTGTTGTAGGGTATAAATATATATCGGAGCCGAATTCCACCAAATTCGCGTCCCGAAATTCACTCCATTTGGACTGATATTAGCCATTTTTTATTAGCCATATTACGAATGTGAGGGACTTAAAACATCAAATATACAGGGTGAGATGAAAAAACTGCAACCAACTTCAGACTGCTGTCATTTCCAAGCCACTCTTCCGACAGCTCTTAAAGTTATTCCAGTGACAGCTCATTACATGGTTTACAAGCGTACAAAAGCATTTTGGTGAAAATTTTGAAGAAAAAAAGTTATTCGTGATGGAATTCAAGCGTGATAGTGTGATTTCTTTATATTTGGCTGGAAAGCCACAAGTGGTTATCGTTAGAGCACTCCAGCATTTAAATGTGAATAAATCTTTTTTGTCTCGTACCATCGCTCGTTACCGTGATAATGGTAGCGTAGCCCGACGTCAAGGAAGTGAACGGAAGAAAACAGCAACAGCAGCAGAATTGGTTCGAAAATTAAAGAAGCGACTTGATCGAAACCCGCGTCGTAGTTGCCGAAAAATGGCTCGTGGCCTGACCATATTGCAATATTCCATTCGCAAATATTGAAAGTTAGGCTCGGGGTTAAGCCATTGAAGTTCCAAAAAGTGCAAGAACTTACAACGCAACAGAAAGAAAATAGGCTAAAAGAGCTAAAGATTTACTTTGCTTGGCCGAAAGTGGTGAACTGCCGAATTTAGTTTTCTCCGATGAGAAAACATTCGTTTTGCCGTCATAGCAGCCGATGGTATCTCCGCTCATATTAATCGACCGTGGCACCAGAATAAATGCCGAATATTATCGCGAAAATATTGTGGAGGGAGGCCTTTGGCCGCAAACCTTGGACATTCCAACAGGACTCAGCACGCGCCACCCAAGAATGTTTACAAAATGAGGTTCCTCTCTTCATTTCCAGCGCATAATGGCCACGAAAATCTCCGGATACCAATTGGTTGGACTCTTGTGTCTGGAGTATTTTGGAAAGCAAGGTTGGGGCTTAAAATATACAAAAGTGTCGATCAGCTTAAGCAAGCGCTTCGCCGAAAATGGGCCAAAATACCGCAGAGCAATATTCGGGCAGCGTGTGTCGGTTTCATTGGTGGTTTGAAGGCCATAACTCGTGCTAAAGGTGACCAATTCGAACAAATCTAAACTTATTCTAAAATTTGATGCTATTTCCGACATTTTTTGTTTTCATTCAATAAAATTAAAAAAAAAATGTTAAAGTTGTGGCGATTGAGTTTGTTGCAGTTTTTTTTATCTCACCCTGTATATATGGGAGCTAAAGCTGTATCTGAACCGATTTTCATCAAATTTGATGTACTGGCTTCTTGACTGAATGAGATCGGATATACCAAAATTAGGATTATTTGGACTTATATTGGCCATTCAGTGCACAATTAACCCGAAATCGGTTGAAGATAGGTATGGGAGCTATATATGTATCTGATATCTGGTACCAAATATCATTCTTATAGAGTGCATATTACGAATGTGAGGGACTTAAACACCAAATCGAATGAAACATATATATGAAAGCTATAGCTATATCCGATTTCCTCCAAATTTGAAGCACTTGCTTCTAGACTGCATTCGGTTGGATATGCCAAAATTCAGGTCATTTGGACTGATATTGGTCATTTAGTGCACAATTAACCCGAAATCGATTGAAGATATATATATATATTTGAACCGATTCTCACCAATTTCAATATCGTTCTTGGACCAAACAAATATTGTTTGTAAAATTTCATCTAAATCGGATAATAAATGCGACCTGAATTTTGTTCACAAGAATACATGGACAGACGGACTGACATGCATAAATCGACTGAGAAAGTGATTCTATTAGGATCATCAAAAGTGACTATGGGAATTTCTCACTTCCTTCTCCATGTTACAAACAAATGCACAAAGACATAATACCCTTACCACCATGTGGTGTGGGCAGTGTGACCGCTGGAAATTTTCAAAAAGTGTCACAAAAAGTATAATTTCTTGAAAAAAGTGGCACATATAATTTTAAATGGTGGCACAGAAAGTGGCACAAAATTTGAAACTATTCCGGTGAAAAATGTTGCTAAAATCATCAAAATACCGAAAATCGGGGGTACCGTTATATGGGGGCTATACGAAGATGTGGACCTATATAGACAATTCTCTTTCAGGGAGTAAAATGCTCACAAAAAACTCCTCGTGTGGATTTTCAGACTATTCCATTGGAAAATGTGTCTAAAATCATCAAAATACCGGATATCGGGGGGTAACTTTATATGGGGCTATATGATATCGTGGACCGATATAGCACATCTTCGAACTTGACCTGCCTGCAGGCAAAAGAGGGATCTCTACAAAATTTTAGCTTTCTGTCTTAATTCGTGTTGACTGTAGCGAGATTAAAACAGACGGACAGAGGGACGGACAGGGCTAAATCGTCTTAGAATTTTACGCTGATCAAGAATATATACCCTCGTGGAGGGTATAAAAATGTCTCTTAACAGCTGTTCCAGAAATAAACAAACACAACAATGTTGACTACTTTGAGCATGCGAAAACCACTTACAAACACCTAATATAAAAGCGCTCGCTCTAAAATTTGCTATCGCTGATTGGAAATGGCAGCGTACAACGCTTTTCATTATTTTAAATACAGCATTTAGATTAAAATATATGTTGTTTAAAAAACGTGGCACAATGTATAAAAAAGTGGCACAAAAATTCAAAAAAGTGGCTCATTTAGGATCAAAATAAAAAAGTGGCCCAAAAAAAGTGGCAAAATTGATACTTTAGTGGCACAACGGTCACGCTGGGTATGGGGTATAAAAAGTGCTAGGTATAATCGGATGGATTAATGTGGTCTTCTCGCTGACGAGTAGCGAATACTTGCTAGTGAAGATATAAATGGCCATGAGCTTGGCAGCTGTGTATAAACGCCCTAATAATTTGCAAGTTGTTATAGCGCCATTTCCATATTTGTGGAATTTGGAACCCACATCCTCAAAATATGATCTGTACCATCAATTTTAAAATCAAAATTTGGAAACCCATTACCTTCGGTACCACACAAATCTTGCATTTTTTATTAAATTATCTTAATTTTCTATTGATCTGGTTCACCCCCACACCACACAATGCTGTGATGAACGTGGGTGAGTCACTCACTCACGAATTTCATCCAAATATATATTTTTATATATGAAGGGCTCACAGCTATACCGAACTAAGTCATAAAAACATAATTCCAAGATATTTAGAGGTAAAGTAAATGTACTGCAATTAATTTCTGGAAGCAATATTTTAGTCTACCAAAAGAAAATGTAAAAGTCTATATTCAAAATTAACTAATGATATAAAGTTAAAAGAAAAATAATTTAAATATATTACTAAAAAAATATTCAAAAACAAAAAACCTGCTTTGGTTCGTTATTACTCTGAATAAAATTTGAAGGTTTTACAGCTAAAGCGAACCAAGTCAAAAAAATAAATAAATTGTTCATTTTATTACTAAATATAGTTGATGTTCCGCTTGTAATAAGCAACTGATGTTGATAGCTTTGGAAAAGGCAATGCTTTTTGAATGTCGAAAGTACAGAAATAGTGCTCATCAGATGGCACTTCTGTATTCAGTGAGTCTCGAGCTAGCTGTGCTGCTTTTATGTGAAGTTCCTTTTGCCAAATAAAATTTGTATTTTCGTCTTCATCGAATTTTATTTTCATGTTAAGTTCATCACATATACGAAAGTTATCCTTATTCGGTCAGTGCTCCAGTGGTCCATTCCAACAAGTACCTCCCCCACAAAGGGTAAAAATGTTGAATAATTATAACTCTTATAAAATGTGATGAAATTTTCCGATTGTGTTCAAATTACACAGATCAGAATATTTTTATTAACCCACGCTCTGCTGTGAATATGGAATATATCGCTCCACTACCTCTGGTATCATCCCCACAAAGGGTCAACATTTTGAATATCCATGAAGCTCATAAGACGCGATATTATTCGATTTCATTCAGATTGGGTACATTTAAAAATTTCCTTCAACACAAGATCTGTTATAAAGATGGTAGAGATCGGACCATTTCTTCTGGTACCTTCCCACACAGGGTTCAAGATTTTGAAAAACAAAACTGAAAGAAAACGAAATAATCATCCAACTCCCTTTAGATTTCACACATACAAACATTTTCGCTAACACAATATTTGTTGTGAAGATGGAATAAATCTGCGAACCCCTTCCGGTGCATCACCCACAAGGGGTCACAATTTTCAATGCCTTTATCTGTCATAACTTGCGAAACAAGTCGATGATTATTTATGCTATATCTAAATATTTCTCTCAACCAGAAACATGAGATGAATATGGAATAATGTACGATTTTCTTGTAATTGTGCCCATACTAATATTTAATGTGTATTAGGAAAAATAATATCAAATAAAAAAGCAGTAAGTTCGGTCGGGCCGAGCTTTGAATACCCTCTACCATTTGGAAAGGATTTGGATATTAAAAAATACTTTTAAAAATCATTAAAATACCGAATATAGAGAGTTATCGTAATATGGGGGTATATACGAAAATGTGGACCTGCACAGCCAAGTTTTGTCATAGTCCATTACAATATTCAAATAGGAAACTTGAAAAAATCCGGTAAATAATATCGCAAAAACATCATAATACCGAATACGAAATATGAAAAAAATTGGTGAATAATGTCATTAAAATCATCAAAATACCGATCATTTCCAATACCAAAAGCCCTGTAGACCAAACACACATCTGAGTAAATTTTATCAACCTACTACAAACGCCTCGGAAGCAAGAGTGATTTCCACAGATGGACAGACAGATGGATGGACATCACTAAATCGACATTGAATCATTGCTGATATCTATATATACGCTGATTCAAAGTGAAACACACTGACTTGGTTCATTTTTGCTTTGAATAAAAACGAAAATGACAGTCGTGGACTTAGGTTTTTTAACGTTATCTTTGGAACGAAACACTTTTTAACATTGTGCTTTACAGAGTAAACAGAGTTGCCATATGCGGGGACATTGGCACTAGTTTCGGCATTTTTTATTTTTCATGACTTGGTTCGGTATAGCAGTGAGCCCTCCATATGTATGTATATATTACATTATTAAAATACTATTATTACCGCTGTTATATTTTACAAATTCGACAACTGTCGCTCATCGTAGGCGTTTGTTCAATATTTCAAAACCAAAACAAGAAATATTTTTATTTATTTTTTCAAAAAATTCAAAAAAGCAAACCGACGAATGTAATTATGATATGAACACGAAAAAATGCATTTAATTAGGAAATCTAGCACACCTGTCGCAAAAAATCGGTCAAAGGAAATATTTTAATTATTTCTTGTGTGTTTCATAAAACACAAACAAATTTTATTTTAATTATGAACATTGATTTGAAAGAAATATTCAAAATAAATCCACAATTTTATGTTGGAGATTCTTAAAACTGAGAGTGCATTATGAAACGTAACAGATGTCGCGAAATACCCACATCGGACAATTATGAGGCAATACTATTTTCTGTTTCCGCTTTTACAATAAACATTAATCTAATTGAGAAGGTGTAAGTACCACCTCTGTAATACTATCATCCCCTTCCACCCTCTGCTTGGTGATCATTGGCATGGATCAAAAAAAACTCACCCTTCTTACTTTGCCCATCTTAGACGTGTAGTATATCCCTAACCACCCCTTCAAGTGAAACATTTAACAGCTGATAGAAACTCGTATGATGAATATTTTCCGGTTGCTAAGCTTCTAAATACCATTTATATTTCAATTTTATTTTACATTGGCCAAAAACAACAATTCGAATTCTTAGCACCTGACATTGGCATGGTGTCACCGTGGCAATGACCCTAGCAATTAATTTTAAATGTTTGCGTTACAAAAAAAAATTCGTTATCAACAGCTTATTTGTTATCTCTTATCTTTCCTTTGGTGCTATAATTTATATTTTTCTTTTACAAAACGCACCACAAGGTTGTCGTTATTGTAAAAATAAAAAAACGACAACAAATATCCATGATCATAACCATAACTACTCGTATGTAAAATATTCCGCCATTGAGAATCTCAAAATATTTCAATGGCAGAGACAAATTGGCCACCTAACAACAACTGTGCGATCTGTTAATTTGGAAAAATAAAATTAATAATATTGAACTGAATTCGGTTGAGAGAGTAAAAGAGCAAATTGTTCGACAGTAAATGGTTTGGCAGTTGTAAAAATGGCGAACCACATGACATCATCTAATCAAACTTACATCCATAGATATTACATGCCTACATGTAAGTTCTCTGTATATGGGAGGCATAGGCACACATTTGTTTGGTGCTCATGTAGGTATGTATGTACATACAACTTGACACACAAACATACTTATAAAAAATATGCGTACACATCAATGTACGCACAATAAGACCGCAAAATTGTGATACCCCAAATCATAACACATTTTCAAAAATTTAAGTGTTGTCAACCTTTAATTCAAACGTATATTGCATTTATAAAATATAAAGACTGGTGTTAAGCTTATGCCAGTGTGGTCTCCATGTTTGAAAGGTAACAGATAGTGTGAACCTCTGAATACTTTAAAGCAGTAAGGAAAAGTCAAAAACCGGGCGGGGCCGACTATGTGATACCCCACACCACTGTGCATATTTAGTTGAGCTCCCGTAACAAAATAATTTATTTCAAGTAGATCATACCACCTATCAACATTTGGCTTTTGAGCAGTTATAGTTGGCTATAGGATTATGTAAAAAATATACATATCGGAGCCAAGCTGCACAAAATGAAAATGTACGTATCGAAATTCACTTCATTTGGGTAGGCATTACTTGCACAATAAACCTGAAATCGGATTAAGGATGTATGTGGGAGTTATATCCAAATCTTAGCCGTTCTCGATAAAATTTGGCAAAGGTATTTCCGAGATTTATAAGATATCTGGTATCAAATATCATTGCTGTCGAATGCATTTTACGAATTTGAGGGACTTAAACACCATATCGGATGAAACATATATATGGGAGATATAGCTATATCTGAACCGATTTTCTCCGAATTCAATGTACTTGCTTCTAGACTGAATTCGGAATTTGCCATTTGGTGCGCAATTAACCCGAACTCGGTTGTAGATATATATATGAGACCTATATCCAAATCTGAACCAATCATGATAAAATTTGGCAGAGGTATCTCTGGGCTACATCTGATAACTGGTACCAAATATCATTGTTGCCGAATGTATATTATGAATGTGAGGAACTTAAACACCAGATCAGATGAAACATTTTGACAAAGTTTGATAAACTTATTTCTGAGCTGTATCTGACATCTTATACGAAAGAAACAAAGAATGTGAGGGACTTTAAACTAAAATCGAATAAAATATATATATGGGAGCTATAGCTATATCTAAACCGATTTACACCAAATTTAAGGTACTGGTTTATTTAGGCTGATATTAGCCATTTGGTGTACAATAAACCTGATATCGAATAAAGATATATATGAGAGGTATACCCTAATCTGAACCGATCTCGATAAAATTTGACAGCGGCATTTTCGAGCAGTATCTGATGTCCGGTACTAAATATCTTTGTTCTGGAGTGCATATTACGCATATATAGGACTTAAACCAAATCAAATAAAACATATATATGGGTGCTATAGCTATATCTCAACCGATATTCCCCAAATTCGATGGGATGTACCAAAATACATGACATTTGGACTTATATTAGCCATTTGGTGCACAATTAACCCGAAATCGGTTGAAGATATATGGGAGCTATATTTAAATCCGATTATCACCTATTTCAATAGGGTTCTTCCTTGGGCCAAACAAATATTGTTTGCAAAATTGCATGTTAATCGGATAATAAATGCGAACTGCATTTTGTTTACAAGAATACATGGACAGACAGACGTACGGATAGACGGACTGACATGCATAAATCGACTCAGAAAGTGATTCTATGAAGATCCTTAAATGTAATTATGGGTCTAGTGTAAAAATGGAATATATCGGTTCCTTCCTTTAGTTTTTGAAAATTCGAACTGAAAGGGTACGAAAAGTATTAAAGCATACTAAAAATTGAATACTTCATTTTGGACAAACGGGTCGAGCTAGAAAGTTGGAATAAGGGTCAGTGAACAGGTACAGGATAAATGTACCGAAGATTTTGTGAAAATTCTATTTTTAAGGTTATGAAAGGTTCTAAAATGGTAATAGAGATAAAACTTCAAATTTTGTAGAAGTATTAAGTTTGATATATGAAGGGGTTTTGGAAATGTGTACAAAGTGTGCGAACTGTACTACATCGTACTCAATTTGGAATAGTTTGGTTTAGGGCGAACTTGAAATTTTGTATTAAGGTTGATGTTCATGTGTAGCTTTGACATATGGTGGTGATTTGGGAAGTGTATATTATAGCATTACGAAAAATAAAACCATTTGGACAAAATTTGGTCTTTGTTGTATCCCTTATACAGGTAAAATTGTGAAATTTGATATTTACATTACTGTAGTATTTGCGTTTGGGATTTGGAGGCGGTTTGAAAAGGAGAACGACAGTTACTAAATCGCACGGGCCCTCAAATTTTTTACTTTGGTCTCTGTTGGTATTCGGAATTGAGATATGGAGGTGGTTTTAGAATTGTGTACTATAAATGTACGAAAAGTAGTAAATGGTACTAAATTTGGTATCGGGTGAAGGAATAGGCCTTGAATCCTCAAATTTGATATTGAGGTCTTTGTTGCCATCAGGGATTGAGATACAGGGGTGTTTCTGGAAAAGGGCCAATTTTGGACACTGTTGGTGTCTAGGATGAAGAGATATAGATTGTTTTAGATATGTGTACTAAATATTACTAAAATGTTGGTATTGGGTGAAGAGATAGAGTTCAAATTCTGCAATTTTATACTGAGGTCGCTTTTGATTTCTAGGATATACACATGGAGACGTTAAAATAGGTTTGGACAGAAAAAAAAGCAGTTGGGTCCATTGTAAAATTGTTCTACTAATATCTTCCTTGGGACCTTCAAAATTAAAGATTTTAAAGACTTTTTGGTGTAAAAGGTAAACTTTTCCCTATTATTCTTTCCGAAAAAGGAAAATTCTGAAAATTTAGGGCGTTGTATTAAATTTTGATCAAAAAAGTTTTTCAAACTGAACAAATTGTGCCTTTTAAGTACTTAAAAGGCCACCAGAACTCAAGCGCCGGCCATGGTGATGGTATGAGCAGCCATAACAGCCGATAGGCCGCTCCGCTCGTATTAATCGACCGTGGCATCAGAATAAATGCCGAATATTTTCGCGAAAATATTCGGGAGGGTGTATTAAAACCTTGGGCACATTTTGGCCGCAGACCTTGGACATTCCAACAGGACTCAGCACCATCGAACACCTTGACGACGACTTTCTCGTTTTCAGAATCCCCAACTTCCTAAATTTACAAGTCGACATGTTATCACACTTAAATGTTTCCTTTGTTTTTTTTAGCTCGTGTTAGCATCACTGGCCCAAATATGCTAAAAGCTATTACAAACTTTATGTACATGTTGGCCTTGTTTTGCGTTAATTGCTCTAGCCGAGAGACTTACAATCAAAAGAGAATTCATTGTCAATGCAAACATAGAAATCATAATTTACACACACACACACACACAGACACTCATAATGAGAGAATTGTATGTCTGGTTGTTAGACAATTCCGGCAACAAAATCTTGTATTCCATCAATGACCAAACGGATTAAGATGATAAGTTACAAATTGTTTTGAAGCAAATTCGAATGGTTCCGATAGAGCTTTTCAAAAATAAAACCGAAAGAAGAACAAACATTTTGTTTCATCTTCAATAAAAAAATATTAACATTCTTGGAATGATGTTTCCGAACACATGTTTGTTTCCTCTTCCACGTATGTATGTAATATGTAAGTATGTGTGTTTAGTACTAACAACCATTTACACTTTGCGCAATGAACAAACAAACGAAATTTGGGAATCTTGGTAATGATGATTTCAGTTTTCAGCCTAATGTGTTTGACAGTCAGAATATGTTTGTTGTTGTTGTATTTTGGTTATTTTCTAGGCTGTAATGCTTACCTGCTTGATTGGATCTTTAAACAGACGATTTGTTTTTGGTTTTCTAATATCCATGATTTGGTCGGGCTGTTTGGTTCGGTTATTACCCTGCTGGGCTGAGATGTTGGTTGGGTTGGAGTTGTTGGTTTGTTGATGCTGTCGTCGGTAATATCTTCTGGTTTATTAGATCTTAAAACTCTTACAGGTTTTTGGTAGGCATTTACAAAGAATTAACGCCCGAAGATACAAATTCTTGTTCCTATTTTATTTCCTTACTAGCCAGCCAGCTGGCCATATTTTGTTTGGTTCTCTTCTTCACTTTTTCGATAATGTAATCTAACCCGTTTCAATTTTTGTTATCACTTTTTTCGATTTTTTTAGTTATGCAGGTTAATTGGAAAACTGAGTTGTTTTATTGAAATTTTATTCAATTTTCTGTTTTGAATTCCAAATATATTTTTTTAAAAAACATATATTTCACTGTATCTTCTTCCGTCTGGTTGTCAATAAGATCAAAACTTTATGGAACTCTATGAGAATTTTTCACAGTTTTCATTACTTTTTCTTCTTCTTTTCTTCTCCTTCATGGGAAACGTAGTAGGTATGTATTGTTTAGTTTTTTCCTCCTCACAAGAAGAAAAGGAACGTTGTTATGGGTTCTCCTAGTGTCGTCTCTATGGCAAAACAACAACCTGCGCAATAATATTCTTTGTAACAAAAGCAACAAAAGAAGTCGAATAGAATAAACCGTGTAGGTACGACTACTTCACGTAGAATATATAAGATTTTATTAATTGTTGTTGTTTCTGCTACTGTTTACAAAGTACGTTCTATGTTACATACACACTCGGACCGAAAGATACACTCAATGTTTTTAACTACTATTGTACATGGATTCTATCGGGAATACACCACAAACAACCACCACCACGCAACAACGAATTCACGTACGAAAATTTTATCGAATAAAGCAGCGCTACGAAACATACGTTCGTTTCGTACGAACGCACAACTATGTTTATTCGCTTATGTTTTGAAAATGTTCCCCGAAACCCATTAAAGCATAAAATCAACCAGACTACTACACATGGCTGGCAGCAGCAGCGGCAGTCCCAGCCTGTCACCCCTCACCCTCCTAGACGTCGTCTTGACCCACAAACATTTTCCCATTCATGTGTTTTGTTGTTTTGTTTACATCTCTCAGTTTCTGTATTCTCTTTTACTTCGTGGTGTAATTTTCACGCTCTCGACTCTCATATAAACAGAATGCGTGGTTCTCTTCTATTACAAGAGTTAAGGGTTACCACACTGTATCAGGGATGGAAAATTAAAACCACTAAGAAATTGAGCAACAAATTTCGTATAAAGAACTACTGACAAAAATAATGACAACCACATCCTAACGATACTTTGATAAGCACATACAGGGTGAGATAAAAAATACTGCAACCAACACACACTACTGTTATTTCCAAGCCACTCGTCCGACAGCTCTTAAAATTATTTCAGTGACAGCTCATTACAATGTTTACAAGCGTACAAAGGGCCTATTCCCGGCGAAGCGCTTGCTTGAGGTGATCGGCACTTTGGTGTTTTTTAGAGCCAACATTGCTTTCCAAAATACTTCAGACACAATGGTCCAACGGATTGGTATCCGGGGATTATGGTGGACATTGTGCGCTGGAAATGAAGCGAGGAACCTCATTTTGTAACTATTCTTGGATGGCTTGTGCTGAGTGCGATGGTGCTGAGCGCAAGGCTTCAATATACCTTCCAGAATATTTTCGCGATAAAATTCGACATTTATTCTGATGTTATGGCGGCCCACTCCATCACCCTGGCCGGCGCTTGAGTTCTGGTGGCCAACCGAAGGTGCATATTTTCAGCTAACCTCTTTGGCAAGTAAACACGATAATTTTGCTTGTTTACAAACTGCTGGACAACGAATGTTTTCTCATCGGAAAAAACAAAATTCGGTAGTTCACTACTTTCGGCCAAGCGAAGCAACTCTTTAGCTCTTTTGAGTCCATTTATTTTCTGATGCGGTGTAAGTTCTTGCACTTTTTGGAATTTTAATGACTTTACCCCGAGCTCATTTTTCTATATCTGCCGAATGGAATAATGTGATATGTTTAGCTCACGAGCCATTTTTCGGCCACTGAGACGCGTGGTTCGATCAAGTCGCTTCTTTACTTTTCAAACCATTTCTGCTGATGTTGCTGTATTCTTCCGTCCATTGCCTTGACGTCAGCCTACGCTACCAGTATCACGGTAGCGAGCAATGGTACGAGACACAAAAGATTTATTCACGTTATAACGATAACCACTTGTGGTTTTCCAGCGAAATATAAAGAAATCACACTATCACGCTAGAATTCCATCACGAATAACTTTTTTTCTTCAAAATTCTCACCAAAATGCTTTTGTACGCTTGTAAACAATGTAATGAGCTGTCACTGGAATAACTTTAACAGCTGTCGGACGAGTGGCGTGGAAATCACAGCAGTGTGAAGTTGGTTGTAGTTTTTTCATCTCATCCTGTTTTTCATCTCTGTTGGAACACCGACTTAAACTTTCATATTAAATTTTGGCAAAATATGTAACTTCCACCATATCATCTGACATCCATACCCTCTCATTAAAAATTAAAATAAAAAAGTGATTTCAAAGTTTCGATCACTTTTTGTCAATTTTGTTCCTTTGTTGCTGGAATTTACGACCAGCGGAAAAGTTTATTTAAATCCTTAACTTCATTCGATTGATTCCAAAAGTCATCACAAGAGATTAAGTGTTGGCAACCCTGTAACGTGTAAAATATTCACTGAATATCAAATTGTAGCTAACAAATTAAAGAAACGGCCTTGAGCCAACTTCTCTTATACAAATATTTGAAGAGAGATGATATTTTCAAAACAAACAAAAATAAAAAAACACAGAGATAAATTTGTGTACGCAAAAAATTGAGTAGCAGGAGAGAAGTTCAGTATACTCTCAGCAACAAACACAAAAGATCTACAAAACCCACGTTAGTTGGATGGTTATCTTACTACCTACTCGGTTACATTGTTTAGAAACCTTTTATCGTTGGTGGTACATTGTCATTGTTGTCTGGTTGGGAATATTAAATGCGCAACATGAGATAACAATAGAATGGGTCAACTATATATTTTCTTACATCAATTAAAGTCAATACAAACGAATAGGTTATTAAATGTACATACATACATTCATATACATATATCTGATCATGAGATACAATTACAATTTCCAATGGTACCTTAATAACTAACACTGCAAAGTGTTAGAACTAATGGCCATGCATTTCTCGTCTCCACATTACCCCCTCTAATGTTTTGACTTCGGTTGAGGGATCACCGATAACTTTGTAGCACATAACAAAGTGTCTTTCTGCATACAAAGATATCTACGTACACACCACGTTGTAGACCACTTTTCACATCATCAGCCAACGAGTGCAACCTACACACTCACTCAACAACGGCTTATTAATGAAATGGACAGGTTATTTAGTGCGGACGACCTGTATCGTCGAAATGGTTTTACAACATTTTAACTTTCTTTTGATAGCGTAATGTGAATACGTTTTAATTATGGTTTCGACGCACAAAAAATATATGGGGCAACAAATTTACATACCCACTGATGTATGAATGTGAAAAGGTTTCAATCTGTATCTGGTTGGGGGGTTTTACTTTCGTTTCCAGCGTTCTAGTTTAAAAATATCTTATTTTTGTAAATCAAAATAATTATTTGGAGCAAAACTGTTTAGTATTGAATTTGATATCCACAATTTTTACAAATGTGTATTTGGTGTTAAGGTATATTTGTGGTGAAGAATAAACGAAACCCTCAAGATACAGATGGATCAATAACTACTTCTTAAAAAATTATCCCATTAATTAGGGTAAGAGTACCAGTAGTCGGCACTTTAGGATTTTCGATTTTTCAATCTTTCAACATTCTGAGTGAAATCTTTCAAATGCAAAAAAATAAAGTTGTTCAGATTCCAAATTTTGTTTACTTTTCGAAATAATAGACAAAAATTGAATTTGTTTTAATAAAATTGGCAAAATTTGCAATTTCATTAAAATAGTAGTTTTTTGCCAGTAGTCGGTACCATTTACCAATGCTCGGCATGTCTATTTGCCAGTAGTCGGCATATGGTATTTCAGCAAAAAAAATATTTTTTGTATATTTTTTTATTTCAAATAGTATAAAACAATGCCATATTACTAATTCACAGCTTGATCCAGAATTTGAAATTAATTTCGTTTTTAAATAGTGTTTTATTCAATTATCATTCGTAACCAAATATAGGTAGAAAATCAAGAATAGTATGGTTACCTTCAGTAACTTATGGATTTTCAATTAAAATAAAAATGAGATTAAATAAAGAAAGAAAAAAATACCTTTCTTATATTTCTTTTTCCTTCAGATAGCCAACATTTTTTTTTTCAAAAATGCTACTGCTATCTGAAACGTCAAATATCGTAACTTAGAGTATATTTTTGCGGGTATCGGGAAATAATTGCCATTTTTATATCACGAATACAAATTAATATAAACAAACACGCAATGGTAAGATCGATATATGTAACATCATGGCTCTAGGACCATATTTCGATGTTTTAGACTTTTTGGTCCACTTAAACGTATAATTCCTTCAACACATAGTGTTGTAGGGTATATACGGGATTTATATAAGGATTTGCATTTGGAAATAATTTGTAAGATATAGTGTAGGGTGTAAAGTATAGGAATATGACGGGAATTGTGAATGTTTATATAAAGGTAACTGTAGAAGGGGTACTTGACAGAGTGTTATAGTAGAGCTGGAATTATAACATTCGGTGTGATGATCACTGAATGTGAGTGGATGAAATGGGATGCAGCTTAAATTTTAAAAGAGGTAATATCCCACATGGTACTGCTTAAAACACAATATCGAGATAACGGAAATGTTTGAAAAATTGCACATAAACCAAATACCTGAAATGACGAACCTCTCTTTTGAACTTTCAAGTATGTTCATATCAAAACCTGAACACATGACGACAATTTTCTTCAAAGAGTTGTTAATCGCATTGAGAACATAAAGACAGAAATTCAGGCCCGCCCGACGGATGAACAATATTCGTGGGAACTAAGCTATATCTGAACCGATTTTCACCAAATTTCATATAATTTTCTTCCATGCTAAATTCGTTCGACTCCATTCAATTCAGGTTTATATTAACCATTTGGAGCACAATAAACTTGAAATCGAGTAAAAGTAAATATGCGAGCTATATCCAAATCTGAATCGATCACGATAATCTTTAGCACATATATTTCCGATCTGTATTTTATATATTTTGGGAGCTATAGATGTACCTGAACCGATTTTCATCAAATTTGGCATACCTATTTCCAGGCTTAATTTGGTCGTATGTGCAAAATTTCATACTATTTGGGCTGATATTACACGGTTTGTGCACAGCAAAAGGAAAATTGGGCGAAGATATATATGGGAGCTATATCTAAATTTTAACCGATTATCTCCAATTACAATAAGGTTCGTCCTTGGGTCATTTGTTTGAATTGTGCAAAATTTAATCTGGTTCGGGCAAAAAATGCGACCTGTACTTTGTTTACAAAAATACATGGACAGACAAACGGACGGACATGCATAAATCGACTCAGAATGTGATTCTATGCAGATTAACAAAATGAATGGGTCTATCTCGTTTCCTTCTCTATATAACAAACAAATGCACAAAGACATGATAGCCTGGCCAACTTGGGGTGTAGAGTATAAATACAACAGAAATTTATGGAAGTATGGTGATGGAACACGAATAGCGCACAGTCTCATTACTAGCAATTGTGACGGGTATAGTACCTATTGATTTGGTAGCTTCAATGCAATTTAGAAGAAGAAGGCCTCAGAAGACCGGGAATCACCTCGAAGTGATACGAAATTAGTGCCAAGGTACCGTAGATCAAGCCCGACGTACCACGATGGACAACGGCTCATGTGAACCAGTAAAGAAAGTCTTAAAGTCGGGCGGGGCCGACCACTTTGCTAATTTTGTAGAGCTCCACATAACAATTAAAAGTTAACAATTAAAAGTTTGTATACACGCTATGATTATAATTATTATTTAAAGTTCAAAGGACAAAATATGCGGAAGCATTTGTATCTTTTAAATTCGGACTTGTGTTGCCCATTTGGTACACAATTAATTTGAAATCGGATTAAAGTATATATCGGAGCTATATCCAAATCGGAACCGATCTCGATAAATTTTGGTAAAGATATTTCTGAGCTGTATTTGATATATTTCCTTGAATATCGTTGTTACGGAGTGCATATTACGACTGTGGGTAACAAATATGACAAATCGGATGAACAGTATATATGGGAGCTATAGCTATATCTGAACCGATCTTCACAAAATTTGACATACTAGCTTCTAGACTCAATTCGGTCGTAAGTGCCAAATTTCATCCAATTTGGGAAAATATTAGATGTTTGGTGCACAATAAAAAGTAAATCGGACGAAGTTATATATAGGAGCTATATCCAAATCTGAACCGATCTCGATAAAATTTAGCAAATGTATTTCTGAGCTGCATTTGATTTATTTCCCCAAATATTGTTGTTACAGAGTGCATATTACGGCTGCGGAGGACAAAAATAACAAATCGGATGAACAATATATATGGGAGCTATAGCTATATCTGAACCGATTTCGATCAAATTCGGCATACTTATTTTCAGGTCCTATCTGATCGTACGTGCAAAATTCCATACTATTCGGACTGATATTACACGTTTGGTGCACAATAAAAGGCAAATCGGACGAAGATATATATGGGAGCTATATCTAAATTTTTACCGATTATCTCCAATTTCAATAGGGTTCGTCCTTGGGCCAAACAAATGATTTGTGCAAAATTTCATCTGGATAGGGCAATAAATGCGAACTGTACTTCGTTTACAAAAATATATGGACAGACGGACGGACGGACATGCATAAATCGACTCAGAATGTGATTCTATGCAGATCATAAAAAGGAACTATGGGTCTATCTCGTTTCCTTTTTCCTGTTACAAACAAATGCACAAAGACATAATACCCTGACCACCTTGTGGTGTAGGGTATAAATAGGAAAAAATTAAACAAAAAATATTCATTTTTTATTGGTATGTTTTTCCGCGACTTTCTTAATTTTTTTCCTTTTCTGGCAAGAGACCATTCCGAATTGATGGGAATTGTGAAAATCTGCTTGACTTATAAGCAGAATAAATAAGATATATTTCCTTTACATATATATTGTACCTATTTTGTTATATTGCTTGGCAATCAACATCACTTTAATGGTCAGAAGTGACCTTTCAATGCTTTTGGTATTTGACTGGGATTAAAAATATTCGCGGTTTAGTGGAAATTTTCGTATTTTCTTACATTAAAGACGAGGTCTATTTTATTTGCTAAATAATGTCCGATGGCCGCCCAAATTGGTAAATTTCCGCATCGAGTGGTTCATAATTGTGGCCTATAGAACAACTGCAAAGTTAGGAAAATTTTCTGTTTTTCGTCCATTTCAACCCCTAAATATTTTGCAATCATCTCCAAAAACAATAGGGTTCTATTCTGACCCTAACCCCACCTCCATTTTCCATTAGGCGAGGACCGGGCCATAATTGCGACCTTTCGGTTGATTACAAATTAACATTAGCTAGATCGACTCAGCTCAGATAGGAAGATCCATATATACTTTCCTATGTGGGAAACCAATATTTCGAGATGTTACAAATTTTTGGCCCAATTAAACTTATAATACCCCCAAAACATAATGTTGTAGGGTATAATAAATATTATCAATTTTGGACCCTTCGATCACTCCACACAGACAGGCAGATGTGGCTAAATCGACTTCAAATGACCGAAAAATTTCCTAAATAGATCTAGCATCTAAAATGTGTCTCATAGAAAAACGATAAAAACCATAAAAATACGATAAAAACCTTAAAAATACGAAATATCTGACTATATGAAAATGTGACCAAAATTTTTAAGAATTCAATTTTAAACAAACAGAAAAAATAGCGTTAAATATTAGATATATCTTTATATAAATATTTTAATATAAATCTATGTTTCAAAAATATATATGCATATCTTAATATAATCCTATAAAATGAACGAAAAGTTTCTTCGAATATTATCACGACATAATAAATATTTTTCAAACAAAACCAACAATACGCAGAAAACCTGACAGTAGCAATATATGATTTATGCAGTAGCAACCCTCAGTTTTCGTTCCATACGAAATGTTTTGAAAAGTGTACATTTATGTATGGATTTGATTTACTACACGGACCAAAAACACAATGAATTGTCACAACAATGGAATCAACCGCCAATTAATATCTCAGGAATGACTAAATTTCCACCCTGTATTGCGGCGAATGTTCATAGATTTTACGCACATCATATGCAGTGTAGATATGGGTAATTCCATATATATACTAAATAAATAAACATCACTAGAAAATCATAATATATCGGTAGTTTTTATACCCTCCACCATACTATGGAGAGTATATTAACTTTGTCATTCCGTTTGTAACTCCTCGAAATACTCATTTCAGACCCAACAAAATAAATATAAATTCTTGATCAGCGTAAAATTCCAAATCAATTTAGCGATGTCCGTCTGTCTGTTGTCCAGTAGGCAAGTTAAGTTCGTAAATGGGCCATGTAGGCCCATGTTTTCATATAGCCTCCATATAAAGGTACCTCCCGATATTCGGTATTTTAATGATTTTAGCGACATTATTCACCGGAATTTGGTATTTGAAGTTGGAAATGGATACTACAGCTTAAGACAGAAAATTGTCTGTGCAGTCCACGTATTTATATAGCCCCCATATAACGGTACCTCACTATATTTGGTATTTTGATGATTTTAGCGACATTATTAACCAGAATTGCTTAAAATTTGGCATTTGAAGTTCGTAATGGATACTACAGCCTATGACAGAAAATTGTCTGTGCAGGTCCACGTCTTTGTATAGCCCCCATATAACGGTTCCTCACTATATGCGGTATTTTAATGATTTTAGCGACATTATTCACTGGAATTGTTTTAAATTTGGCATTTGAAGTTCGTAATGGGTACTACAGCCTATGACAGAAAATTGTCTGTTCAGGTCCACGTCTTCGTATAGCCCCCATATAACGGTACCTCCTAATATTCGGTATTTTGATGATTTTAGCGTCATTATTCACCGGAATTGTTACAAATTACTTATTTAGAGTTCGTAATGGGAATTACAGTCTGTGACGGAAAATTGTCTATGCAGGTCTTCGTATAGGCCCCATATACCAGTACCTCCCTATATTCGGTATTTTGACGAGTTTAGGTACAATACCCACCGAAATTGTTTGAGATGTCGTATTTGAAGTTCGTAATGGATGCTACAGCCTATGACAGAATATTGTCTATGCTGGTCCAGATCTTCGCACAGCACCGATTTTATATTTGAAAATTTCTAAATTCGTTCCAAATGGTGGAGGGTATTTAAAGTTCGGCCCGGCCGAACTTACTGCTTTTTAACTTGTTAGATTTTATTAAGTAACGTTTCGGGTATTACTTTACACATGTCAAGTGCTTTAATTTCAACCCCTTATGTTTCAATTTTATAAATTGTTAAGTAGTGACCCATATCTGTTTACACACAATTACCCAGGGGTGTTTCTTTGTCGTTTCCATTACTAAACTGCTGCACACTTAGGAAACAAAACATTCGGAACTACTTTAATAGCAAATGAATCCAATCAAATTCCATTTACGCTACAACGTTGATTCTTCATTCATCCATTCATTCACTTATACGAACATCTCTCTTCACTGATGGGCGATGATGCAGCAGTTTAAGCTTTAAGAATACCAAAAAGACATTCATAAAAGCAATTTGGATTATAATCAAGATGATTTACTTCAATGCAGCGCAGATACACACACACACCCGCTTTTTTCATCTCCTTCTGGTTGTGGGTGTTTTTTTCAAATTTGTACGGCTCTCTCACTCACTCACTTCATCACAAATTAATTCTCTTATGATTAATGATTTATTTCACACACACACACTCACACTTGAACACACATCGAATGAAAATTCTTAGATCCGTTTTTGTGAAACAATTTCTCTTGACATTAACCCGTAACAATTGCAATAAAAATGGCAAACTTGACCCATTTCAATTTTTCCAACCAACTAAAGTGAAAACTAACGTGATGGTGATTGAAGGCTCCTCAAATTGTTGAAAGACTAACGATTTGAAAATCCACCTTGACGTTATTCCACAAAGTTTTACATGCGTGTCAGGTAAGTCAACATCATTTGATTTGAAGTAATTTTTCACATCAAGTCAAGGCAGTCGGTCGGAACTGATAAAGGATACAAAAAATGCTAACGTTTACTTTCAGCACAGTGCTTTGAAATGGGAACAAAAGCTGCATATCAAATGCGGAAGTGTTGGCAACTTCGCCTGCGTTTTGTTAACATCAAAAAATTTGATTGTTCCAAGGACGAACCCTATTGAAATTTGGGATAACCGGTGCAAATTTATATAGCTCCCATATACAGGGTGAGATAAAAAAAAACTGCAACAAAGTCAAACGCCATAATTTTTACATTTTTATACCCTCCACCATACTATGGAGTATGGTATATTAACTTTGTCATTACGTTTGTAACTCCTCGAAGTACTCATGTCAGACCCAAAAAAGTATATATATTCTTGATCAGCGTAAAATTCTAAGTCGATGTAGCGATGTCCGTCTGTCAGTTGTAATCGAGGTATCTGTCGAACGAATTGAAATAGAAGGCTAAAATTTTGCATACATGTTTATTTTGCCAGTAGGCAGGTTATGTTCGTAAATGGGTCATGTATGTCCACATTTTCATATAACCCCCATATAACGGTACCTCCCAATATTCGGTATTTTGATGATTCTAGCGACATTATTCACCGGAATTGTTTCAAGTTTGGTATTTGAAGTTCGAAATAGATACTTCAGCCTAAGACAAAAATTGTCTGTGCAGGTCCACGTTTTCGTATAGCCCCCATATAACAGTACCGCCCAATATTTGGTATTTTAATGATTTTATCGTCATTATTCACCGGAGTAGTTTCAAATTACACCTATGACAGAAGATTGTATTTGCAGGTCTATCTTTCTTATCTTTCTAGGTCTTCGTATAGCTCCGATATAACGGTACCTCCTTATATTTGATATATTGATGATTTTAGCTATATTATTCACCGTTTATTTCAAGTTTCGAATTTGAATATGATAATGGCTTGTGACAAACAATGCCTATGCAGGTCCACGTCGTATAGACTGCAATGTATCGGCTATATTCGGTTTTTTTTAAGATTTTAACAGAATTTTTTTACGGATTTTACTTTTTGAAAACTTCCAAATTTGTTTTAAATGGTGGAGGGTATTCAAAGTTCGGCCCGGCCGATCTTACTGTTTTTTAACTTGTTTTTTATTCTTTTTATTCTGAAAGCAAAAAAAATGTCCGAAATAGCATCAAATTTTAGAATAAGCTTAGATTTGTTCCAATTGGTCACCTTTGGGACGAATTATGGCCAATGAAACCGTCACACGCTGCCCGAATGTTGCTCTGCGGTATTTTGGCCCATTCCCGGCGAAGCGCTTGCCTGAGGTGATCGGCACACTGGTATTTTTTAGTGCCAACATTGCTTTCCAAAATACTCCAGACACAATAGTCCAACGGATTGGTATCCGGAGATTTTGGTGGCTGGACAACGAATGTTTTCTCATCGGACAAAACCAAATTCGGCAGTTCACCTCTTTCGACCAAGCGAAGCAACTCTTTAGTTCTTTTGATTATATGTTCCTTCTGTTGCGGTGTAAATTCTTGCTCTTTTTGGAATTTCAATGGCTTTACCCCGAGCTCATTTTTCAATATTTGCCGAATGGAATATTGCGATACGTTCAGCCCACGAGCCAAGCGGCTACTGCGACGCGAGTTTCGGTCAAGTCGCTTCTTTACATTTCGAACCATTCCTGCTGATGTTGCTATTTTCTTCCGTCCACTTCATTGACGTCCAGTATCACGGTAACGAGCGATGGTACGAGACACAAAAGATCTATTCACATTTAAATGCTGGGGTGCTCTAACGATAGCAACTTGGGGTTTTCCAGCCAAATACGAATAACTTTTTCTCTGAAAATTCTCACCAAAATGATTTTTTACGCTTGTAAACAATATAATGAGCTGTCACTGGAATAATTTTTAACAGCTGTCGGACGAGTGGCTTAGAATGACAGCAGTCTGAAGTTGATTGCAGTTTTTTCATCTCACCCTGTATATAGTCGGTATTTATACTTTCTAAATTAAGTCGGTTTTCACCACACTGTGGCAAATTAAAATTGGTCTTCCTCCTTCGCTGGTTACACAATTACCCATTTACTTAGTTGATGGCCCCTACACTAACCCATGACTTTTATTGTCGGTCTAGTTTGAACACGAAATCACATCTATTTATACACTTATGTACAAACATGCATCCATACATACATACAGCACACAAATCAACATAAAACTTAGCTAACGCTTTAGTAATGGTTTTCATCACCGCGGAGGTCTGTCTACCTTTTTTGCTCATTAAATTTTCATAAAAAGTGAAAACAATTTATTTCAATTTCTCAATCAATCTCAATCATGTTTAAGTGAAAACTTGATTACTAATTTCCATAAAAAATATGCCTAAGTTATTTCTTCTTTATTAACAAGAATAAAAAGAGCAAATTGAACACACTGAAATATGAAGAGCCTAACTAATGGGAGTCAACAAGAAGAGTAAGGTGGGAACACATGGCGAAATGGTGGAAGTGGTATTTCTGCTTCCCATGTAAAATTTTATAAAATCCTTTATTACAACATGTAATAGGTTTTGAAGTGTGGACATTGAAGAATTTGTTCGTGCACAAAACGTTTTGCATTCTGTAACATTCTCCATTCGTCGTATTCCATGGAAGGCAATAATTACTCATAAGAAATTCCCTTGTTAGAAAAATGGCGAAAGGAAATTAAAAAAGAAATACGCAAAAGATGTCATCATTTGATTGTTAGAGTTTAAATGACTAATGACCTAAAGGGAATATGGAAAATGAATTTAACAAAAATGGTTGAACTAATTTTTTATGTATACGGAGGATGCCCATGAGTGGCATTTTTGACGAGTTCTATATAGGGTTAGTGCACCTAAGGTCATCATAACGCAGTGGGCAACATTTGTTTGTACTTAAAGCTAAATACAGAAGATATGTTTCAACTTAATACAAAAATAAATCTGTACTAGCTTTGTAAAATTTCGTTAAAAGAAGTTGGATTATTTCATTAAATCTCAGGGAATATTTAGCGAGACAATACATCATATTAAGAGGAAATTAGTACATACATCAAATAAAATAAATAAAGAAAGGCTAAAAGTCGGGTGGGCCGACTTTATGATACCCTACACTACGTTGCATATTTAGTAGACCTAGCCATAACGAATTTACGAGAAATACAAATAACAATCAAAATCCACCCTATTTGTCCTGACATCACACATTTAAGGCAGAGTAAACGTGAAATTGGGTCAAGATCTATATGGGAGCTATATTGGCACACTTATTTCTATGATCAATTTGATCGTATGTGTGCCAAATTCCATCCAATTTGGACTAATATTACACACTTGGTGCAAAATAAAAGGCAAATCGGACGAAGATATCTATGGGAGCTATATCTAAATTTTGACCGATTTCAATAGGATTTGTCTTTAGACAATGCAAAATATTTTTGCAAAATTTCATCTCGATGTGGGAAAAGATGCGACCTGTATTTTTATACCCTCCACCATAGTATGGAGGGTATATTAAGTTTGTCATTCTGTTTGTAACACCTCGAAATATACATTTTAGACCCCACAAAGTATATTCTTGATCAGCATAAAATTCAATGTTGATTTATCAATGTCCGTCCGTCTGTCGGTCTGTGGAAATCACTCTTGCTTCCGAACGAAATGAAGTAGGTTGATAAAATTTTACTCAAATGTGTATTATGTCTGCAGGACTTTTGGTATTGAAAATGGGCCATGTAGGTCCACGTCTTATATGGTACCCCCCGATATTTGGTATTTTGATGATTTTAGCAACATTATTTACGGGAACTATTTCACATTTGGTATTTGAATTTCATAATGAATACTACAGCCTATGACAGAAAATTGTCTGCGCAGGTCCACGTCTTTGTATAGCCACCATATAATGGTACCCCCCGATATTTGGTATTTTGATGATTTTAGCGACATTAAAGAAAATTGTCTGTGCAGATCCACGTTTTATAACCCCTATGGTACCTCCCTATATTCGGTATTTTGATATTTACATTATAAACAGATTTTTTTCAAGTTTCGCATTTGAATATTGGAATAGCTTGTGACAAAAGTTGCCTATGCAGGAACAGGTCGTCGTATAGACCCTAATATACGCCTACATTCGGTATTTTTAAGATTTTAAAAGACGTTTTAACGCATTTTATTTTTTGAAAATTGTTAAATTTGTACCAAATGGTGGAGGGCATTCAAAGTTCGGCACGGCCGAACTTACACCCTTTTTACTTGTTTTTACAAAAATACATGGATGGACGGCCGGACGGACATGCATAAATCGACACAAAATGTGATTCTATGCAGATCATCAAAAGGAACTATGGGTGTACCTCCATTCCTCCTCTATTGCACGGAGACATAATACCTTGACCACAGTGTGGTATAGGGTATGCAAATCGTAATTTTGTTAATTAATTGGCAATTTAAGTAATTAACAATTTTTCAGAATTTTTATAATAAAAAAGACTAGACTAGAATATAATACTAAAATATTTAAGTTTGTATTTTTTCTGATGCCGCCTTTAAGAACCAAAAAATATCCAATACCCAATTTAGTACCACAGACACCAACGACATCAAATTGTACGATTTCAGCTCCGTCCTTCACCCAATATCAAATTTAGTATCACTTAGTATCTCTCACATTTCCAAAACCACCTCGATAACTCAATTGCAGACACCAACAGAGACCTATACCTTCACCCAATACCAAATTTAGTACCGTTTATTACTTTTCGTACAAATATAGGACGCATTTCGAAAACAACCTCCATATCTTAACCACAGACACCATCAGAGACTTTATCTCTTTACTCAATAACCAATTTAGCATCACATAGTACTTTTTGTACAAAAAATAGTACACATTTGTAGAACCACCTCCAGATTTCAATAACAGAGACTTTAATATTAAATTTCAGGATTCCAGCTCAATCGCTTCTTCCAATACCAAATTTACTTGTCCCAGATAACAACAGAGATCTCAATATCACATTTTGGGATTCCAGCTCTATTGCTTCACCCAATATCCAATTTAGTACCACTTAATACTTTTCGAACAATTATAGTGGCGGAAAATTGAAAAATGTTAAATAAATATAATTAAATTATTATTAATTTTTAAATAATATATTTTCTATGTTTTGTCCTATTTTATACCTCGAAACATAATTTTGATGTTATTTTTCAAAATGCAGTACTGTTGTACTTCTATCACAAAGATCTAAATAAAAAATCCATTGATGAATTATTATTTAACCATATAACTAAGGTTATAATTCCTTGTGTAAGAGTCGACAATGGACCACACGGGTCTTCGTTTAGGGCACTGTTGATATATAGGCCGAAGCTGGCATTGGGGTTATACGTTTACGAAAATACTCTATGAATAGATTTGCTTACCTTTGGTGCATCATTTTAGGATAAACGTTTTTTTTTTTTTTTTTTTGAAAACTCAACATTCGAATGGTGTTATGTATTACTAAATGATCCTTGCGACACTCATAGCGATACTGAAAGCAAAATTCATAATGTCAGTTTTATTCCTATGCATATATATACATTTTTTTAATTTTTTGATGAAATCAAGTTCAAAATTTATCTCATTAAATCGAATTATTATTATTTTTGTATTATCTAGAAATATTTTTGTTTTTGATGTGGCTGTATAATACAATTAAAACAATTTTACCTGCCTCGCCACATAACACCCTTAAAATATCCTTTTCCCACATAGTTCTGTAGATTATAATTAAATGTAAATTCCATTTCCACCTTTTTTAGTAAACCGGTGAAAATGCCCACCTAAAACTTCGTAAGCTACAAAATTCCAACACACTCAATATGCATTTCTCGTTTTAGTTGTGCTGTTAGAAAAACTTCAAATTTCCCCACAATAATTACAACAAAATATTGAGCTGAAGTGGTAGGAGTTGTCGTCCACCTCTTAGCTGCTCTATTGGCATGTTGTTGTTATTACAAATAAATATTTACAGAAAAAAACACAGAACTCTGCGTGAACTCCATTGGGACAAAAAGGCGTGTAGTATGATATCAGTGGTAAACAGCTAATTTCCATTCTACTTACCGTTATTGTTACAATACAATTTAACCAAACTGAATGTTTCATACTTCCAATGGCAATGAGTGAGAGAAAAATAAAGCAATACACTTGTATGAAGAAAAAAATGTTCTCATTTGTATTTGTAGGTCCTGTTTAGGGAATCCAATACAGAAAAATATAAAAACACCCTTAATAGTCCTTGAAAAAATATTCTTTAAAAACACAAGTTTATTGGTCTGTTGGTCCTTGAAAAAATATTCTTTGAAAATCTACGCTTACTGTTCTGTTGGTCCTTGAAAAAATATTCTCTAAAAATCCACGTTTATTGGTCTGTTGGTCCTTGAAAAAATATTCTTCGAAAATCCAGGTTTTTTGATCTGTTGGTCCTTGAAAAAATATTCATTAAAAATCCACGCTTATTAGTCTGTTGGTCCTTGAAAAAATGTTCATTAAAAATCCACGCTTATTGGTCTGTTTGTCCTTGAAAATATATTCATTAAAAATCCACGCTTATTGGTCTGTTGGTCCTTGAAAATATATTATTTAAAAATCCACGTTTAGTGGTCTGTTGGCCCTTGAAAAAATATTCTTTAAAAATCCACGCTTATTGGTTTGTTGGTCCTTGAAAAAATATTCTTTTAAAATCCTCGTTTATTGGTCTATCTGTCCTTGAAAAAATATTATTTAAAAATCCTCGCTTATTGGTCCTTGAAAAAATAATTTTTAAAAATCCTCGCTTATCGCTCTATCTGTCCTTGAAAAATATTCTTTAAAAATCCTCGCTTATTGGTCTGTGGATCCTTGAAAAAATATTATTTAAAAATACTCGCTTACTGGTTTGTTGGTCCTTGAAAAAAATATTATTTGTAAATCCACACTTATTGGTCAGTGGATCCTTGAAAAAATATTATTTAAAAATCCTCGCTTATTGGTCTGTTGGTCCTTGAAAAAATATTATTTAAAAATTCAGGTTTATTAGTCTGTTGGTCCTTGAAACAGTTATCCTTATTGGTCTGTTAGTCCTTGAAAAAATATTATTTAAAAATTCAGGTTTATTAGTCTGTTGGCCCTTGAAAAAAATATTTAAAAATTTAGGTTTATTAGTCTGTTGGCCCTTGAAAAAAATATTTAAAAATCCACGCTTATTGGTCTGTTGGTCCTTGAAAAATATTCTTTGAGAATCCACGCTTATTAGTCTGTTGGCCCTTGAAAAAAATATTTAAAAATCCACGCTTATTGGTCTGTTGGTCCTTGAAAAATATTCTTTGAGAATCCACGCTTATTAGTCTGTTTGTCCTTGAAAAATATTCTTTGAGAATCCACGCTTATTAGTCTGTTTGTCCTTGAAAAAATGTTCTTAAAAAATCCACGCTTATTGGTCTGTTGGTCCTTGAAAAATATTCTTTGAGAATCCACGCTTATTAGTCTGTTTGTCCTTGAAAAAATGTTCTTAAAAAATCCACGCTTATTGGTCTGTTGGTCCTTGAATAAATATTCTTTAAAAATCCACGCTTATTGGCTTGTTGGTCCTTTGAAAAAATATTCTTTAAAAAATCCACGCTTATTGGCCTGTTGGTCCTTGAAAAATATTCTTTGAGAATCCACGCTTATTAGTCTGTTTGTCCTTGAAAAAATGTTCTTTAAAAATCCCCGCTTATTGGTCTGTTGGTCCTTGAAAAAATATTATTTAAAAATCCACGCTTATTGGTCTGTTGGTCCTTGAAAAAATATTCTTTAAAAATCCGCGCTTATTGGTCTGTGGATCCTTGAAAAAATATTATTTAAAAATCCTCGCTTATTGGTCTATGAAAAATATTCTTTAAAAATCGTCGGTTATTGGTCTGTTGGTCCTTGAAAAAATATTATTTAAAAATCCACGTTTATTGGTCTGTGGATCCTTGAAAAAATATTCTTTAAAAATCCTCGCTTATTGGTCTGTTGGTCCTTGAAAAAATATTATTTAAAAATCCACGTTTATTGGTCTGTGGATCCTTGAAAAAATATTATTTAAAAATCCTCGCTTATTGGTCTGTTGGCCCTTGAAAAAATATTCTTTAAAAATCTTTATCATCCCTTTACACCAAAAATTCTCAAACGACATACCTGTACCGCCCGGCAGACTGGCCGCTGTTTAACAAGTCTAGCAACTCGATCAGGATACCACCTAACGAATTGTACGGTTGAAAACAGTTGAATGCAAAAACAATTATTGTTGCTCGCTGGAGCTTAGGCGAGGGGGAGGAGGAGGGAGAAACGCATACGGAGGAATGAAATAAAAAAACACAACATTTGAATGTTGACCACATTTATGAGGACTTACCATTGGTCTGGAGTTTAGTTGAGTTTTTGAATTGAACGTGAAACGTTTGTTTGTGAGAACGAACGCAATCGGCGGCACGAAGGATAATAAAACGATACAAACGCTAATCGAAAACAAAATTCAGTTAACTGTGGTGTCATAAAAAATCTGTAAAATTTAAAATCAAATAAAAATAAAATTGTCAATAAATGTGAGTTCAAGTTGTGAAGCGACAAAACAAAAAAAAACTGACAAATCCACAGGAAAATCCCAGCAATGAATTTCCCATTAAATAAAATTGAGTCGAATATTGCGCAGAAAATGGAAAATAAATATTTGCTTAAAATATTGAAATAATTATTGACTGGCCACTAAACAAATGGAGTTTGCATAAGGGGTTGGTTGGTTGGTTAGTTAGTGGGTAAGTCTCCTTTTGGTTTGGCTTGGTTTGCGTGTTGTTTGTATTTACATTTGGCCAAATCCGCATTTGATTGACCCACTTGCCGTTCCAGCCAGCAGAGTGAGCGAATTCGAACCACAACTTTCTAGTTGTCCCATGGTTTCTTGTGCTGTTACCTCTTTTCCATACAAATAAACAAAACACTGTGTTACAAACTATGGACATCTGTTTGTTTGTTTGTTTGTGTGTATGTATATGCATGCATGTATTGGGGTATATAAAACGCGATAATAGTTTCATCGGTATATAAAACGCGATAATAGTTTCATCGCATTTTTTTTTTTCTATTTATTATTGGTGTTAGGCTATTCGTTTTTTTGCGGTTTGCCTTTGCGGTTGAAACGCGAACATTTGCAAAATGGCACTAGACGTCTATGTATTGTACTAAATACATACATACATATGTACATATTTATGTCGAATTGTTAGCATACTTTAAAACTAGCAACCATGCCATGCCATGCCTGAAAATGGACTGGCCATACTTTAAGAGCACAGCAACTTTAACAGGATACGGAAGTGTAGGCTATGTGGTAGGACATGCAATGAACACAGGCATACAATATACAGACATACAATACATGTTGCTATGCCCCTACCCACCGGAACAACAACATTGCAAAATATATTGAATGTATGTACATATGTTTTAGGAGAATATGTTTATTTTCATTGTGCATAACACAATCGGACATGGTATCTGTGTCAAACGGCATGTCTTTTTAATGTATATTTTTAGAAAGATAAATTATCACTCTTTTTTAAATATATGTATTTGCACACACACACACATAATTTCTATAGATTTGTAGAAAAAACATAAGAAGGACAGGCCAATATTTTAAAATAAGAAGAAAGGGTTTCCAGGTAAACTTCAAAACAAAAGTGTATATTATACTGTGCATTTTAATTAATTATACCCTCCACCAAAAAAAGTATGGAGGGTATATTAAGTTCGTCATTCCGTTTGTAACTCATCGAAATAATCATTTTAGACCCAACAAAGTATATATATTCTTGATCAGCGTAAAATTCTAAGACGATTTAGCCCTGTCCGTCCGTCTGTTGTAATCACGCTACAGTCTAAACGAATTAAGATAGGAAGCTAAAATTTTGCACAGATCTCTCTTTTGTCTGCAGTCAAGTTCGAAGATGGGCTATATCGGTCCACGATATCGTATAGCCCCCATATAACGGTACCCCCGATATTCGGTATTTTGATGATTTTAGCCACATTTTTCAATGGAATTGTCTGAAATTCCACAAAAGGAGTCCCTTGTGGACATTTTACCCCCTCAAAGAGAATTGTCTATATAGGTCCACGATATCGTATATCCCCCATATAACTGTACCCCCCGATATTCGGTATTTTGCTGATGTTAGCCACACTTTTCAATGGAATTGTCTTAAAATCCCCACAAGTAGTTCCTTGTGAGTACTTCACCCCCTGAGAGAGAATTGCCTATACAGGTCCACGATATCGTACATCCCCCATATAACGGTACCCCCCGATATTCGGTATTTTTATGATTTTACCCACATTTTTCATCGGAATTGTTTGAAAATCCACACAAGGAGTTCCTTGTGGATACTTTATACCTCGGCAGAGAATTATCTATATAGGTCCACGATATCGTATAGCCCTCATATAACGGTACTCCCGATATTCGGTATTTTGATATTTTTAGTCATATTTTTCAACGGACAGAGAGTTCTCTATATAGGTTAACGATAACGTATAGCTCCCATATAACGATACCCCGCGGTATTCGGTATTTTGAAAATCCACACAAGGAGTTCCTTGTGAGTGCTTTACACGCAGATTGTCTTTATAGGTCCACAATATCGTATATTCCCCAATATTGGCACCTTCCTATATTAGACATTTTAAAGATTTTAAAAGAACTTTTAATGGATTTTATTTTTTTGAACATTTTTTAATTCGTTCCAAATGGTGGAGGGTATTCAAAGTTCGGCCCGGCCGAACTTACTGCTTTTTAACTTGTTTTTATTACATATCTTTTTCGAAGAAATTCGATTTAAAACAGTTCGAGTCAATTTTGAAGGGTATGCTAATAAATAGATCTATCTAAATTGTGTGAGCCGAATAACCTATTGAAAGGTAATATGAACAAACTACCTTTCGTATTGAGAGGAGAATAATTTCATAATTTCCAAGTAATGAGTAACGTTAACATAGAGTGTGCGTCTCCGTCTACAAACCCAACGGTTGTTAGTTTATAACAAGGCGTCAGTAAATATCAACCTATTTCATTCCGTTTGGAAGCTAGAGCGATTTCCACAGACAGACGGACTGTGGAATATATCCAAGTTGCATATATATCCTGTTTACTGTATATATATAATCCTAAATATAGGGTCGAGAATTCAATACCAGCAACGCACAAAACAAAAATGTTGAGGCTAAGAATAACACTCATTTGTCAACTTTTAGTCACTAAAAATTATTGCCTATTTTGGGTAACATGGCCTTGTTAGTATGATATGGTTACAAATCTCATTATTTGGTAATAAGAATTTTGGATGGGTCCCCCAAAAAGGTTCAAAAGTTCTTCTTACAAAAAAAAAGTTGGGATTCGATGGGATCAAAATATTTGATATAGACGTAAGTAAGTTACGAGAATATGAATATTTCTTCTATAAGATACAACAAAGTCTTAAAGTATGAGAGTAATATCCCGCTGTGAATTTGCCGAGGCATTGCAATTCGGGCTTATATTACCCATTTGGAGCACAATTAACTTGAAGTCGAATAAATACAGGGTGAGATAAAAAAACTGCCACGGTCGATTAACACGTGCGGGGAGCGACCATCGGCTGTTAAGGCGACCATCACCATGGTCGGCGCTTGAGTTCTGGTGGCCAACCGAAGGTGCACATGTTCAGCTGACTTCTTTGGCAAGTAAACACCATAATTTTGTTTGTTTACAAACTGCTGGACAACGAATGTTTTCTCATCGCTGAAAACCGAATTCGGCAGTCCACCACTTTCGTCCAAGCGAAGCAACTCTTTAGCTCTTTTGAGTCTGCATATTTTCTTTCCGTTGCAGTGTAAGTTCTTGCACTTTTTGGAATTTCAATGGCTTTACCCCGAGCTCATTTTTCAATATATGCCGAATGGAATTTTGTGATATGTTCTGCTCACGAGCCATTTTTCGGCCACTGTAACTCGGGTTTCTTTACTTTTCGAACCATATCTGCTGATGTTGCTGATTACTTCCGTTCACTTCCGTGACGTCGGGCTACACGACCAGTATCACGGTAACGAGCGATGGTACGAGACAAAAAAGATTTATTTACTTTTATTTACTAGCCACTTGTGGTTTTCCATCCAAATATAAATAAATCACACTATCACGCTTCCATTCCATCACGAATACCTTTTTTGTGGAAAATTCGCACCAAAATGCTTTTGTACGCTTGTAAACAATATAATGAGCTGTCACTGGAATAATTTTAACAGCTGTCGAACGTGTGGCTTGGAAATGACAGCAGTCTGAAGTTGATTGCAGTTTTTTTCATCTTACCATGTATATATACTTTGTGGAGTCTCTCATCAGTTATTCGAGGAGTTACAAACGGAATAACAAAGTAAATATATCATCCATAGAATGATGGAGGGTATAAAAAACTGTCCTACTAACTAATTTTTCCCAGATTGCCAACTCTATACCTATGTATATACAGAATCAGCTCCATATTTGAACTCAGAACGATAACAGGGACATAACTGCCGAATTTGCAAGACTTCCCAAAACAAAATATAGTATTACTATTCGTACACTGGTAGTACATATTTCCAAAACCACATCTTTATTTTAACACCACCCACCCACCTCAAAACCAAAATTTTAAATTCCCAGCTCCATCCGTTCACCCACACCAAATTGCACCATTTAGTACAATTCTTGAGCTTAGTATAAATTTTCAATACCACCTCCTCATATTAATCCTACTTCCTAAACTTAGTTCTCATACCAAATGTTCAGATTTTAACACAAAATTCCTTCACATAATACTAAATGGTACGCAATATACTGCATGGTACGCAATTTATTTAGAACTTTTAGTAAACTTTTTGTTCGAATTGGTACCACTGGCACCTCGATCTTACACCCCATCAGCAATCCACATCCTATATTTTAGCCCAAAAAGGGATTTAACGTTTAATACCTGTTAGTACATTTATAGTTCGAGTTTCCAAAAACCCAGCCTTATCTCACCCCCTTACACCAACATGGACCGACATCAACATTTTCTAGACTCTTGTGGTACCAACATATTGAAATCACATGTCATGTTCTTACCTTTTAGGATAAAACTGGTGGGATTTATGGATTTACGTCACGATTCGCAGTATCATTAAAGAAATACTGTCCAATGAAGCCATTAGTTCATAAACTGCACCATACTGTTATTTTTTCCGGAAGCATGCAGAAAACGTGAACCTGTATTGGCAACGTTATGCAAGAGGAGGTGGAAACCGTTACAAACTCTAAGTGGCGAATTTTAAAAAATTCTAATAGAAAATGTGATCTAAATAGTTAAAATACGGAGTGTATGGGGACGATAAGAAAACGTAGAGCGACATGGCCCATTTACGAACTTTACCTGTCTATATGTGCAGAAAATTTTAGTCTTCGACGTAGAATTTTATGCTTTTCAAGAATTCAAAATCTTTACGGATTTCTAACACAATTCTAATGAGTTTGACGGTAGTTTAACAATTTGGGTTTATCAATTTTTGCTCACTCTTTGACAAAAAAACCCTTACATCAGCAATGGCTGAAGGGCTGAAGAAATCTTTAACTTGACGTTGCTTGAATTTGACATATGGAAACAGTACTCGTAATGGGTTGAACACATAGATCCATATAATGGTGTTCCATTGAACTAAAAAGACTCGCAAAAATATTGAATATTATCCACAGGCTATGGAGGAAAAACCTAAGTGTAAGTTATGAACTTAGCCTTCATTCTGACATATCATCATATTATATTTCCAGAACGACCTAAGTGTTAACCATATCACAATTACCAATCACGTTCTGCATTCTAAAATTGATTGCAGAAACAATTGTAAAGTTTTTCCTCATAAATTATTGCACAGTAATCGCAAAACGAAAAAAAAACAATCAGCGTGACAAATTGCTCTGTCCCTCCAACGCTAATGGCTGGCGTATGAAAGACATTTCCGCACAATTAGAATTTACAAGAAATACTTTCACTCTGATATGATTAATGGATTTTTTCACTCATATTTATTTGTACTCGGCGACAAAAAAATTAATTTGTCATTTGATATGGACGAAGGGTTGCAAACTAACATCACATTTTGCTATATATATATAATACATGGAAAACCAGTAAAGAATGTCTTAAAGTCGGGCGGCGCCGACTTTAGGATACCCTACCCCACTTTGCATTTTTGGTAGAGTCTCACATAAGAAATAAAAGTATTTATGGGGAATTTGTGAGCATTAAATCATACAAATCATTTAAAGTCCAAAGGTACTAATATATGAGAGGAATATCCTCCTCTGAATCGATATCTACCAAATTCGGGTTGGTATTACTCATTTGGTGCACAAATGAAATCGGAACAAGAAAACAAAGCAGTAAGTTCTGCCGGGCCGAACTTTGAATACCCTCCACCATTTGGAACGACCATTAGGAAATTTTCAAAAATTTAAAATCCATTAAAATTTTGTTAAAATCTTAAAAATACCGAATATCGGAAGATGCAGATATATGGGAGATATACGATGTTGTGGACCTATATAGACAATTCTATTTCAGGGGGTAAAGTACTCACAAAGAACTCCTTGTGTAGAATTTCAGACAATTCCATTGAAAAATGTGGCTAAAATCATCAAAATACCGAATATCGGGGGATACCGTTATATGGGTGCTATACGATATCGTGGACCGATAAAGCCCATCTTCGAACTTGATGCAGACAAAATACAGATCTGTGCAAAATTTTCGCTTCCTGCCTTTATTCGTTTTGACTGTAGCGTGATTACAACAGACGGACGGACGGACAGGGCTAAATCGTCTTAGAATTTTACGCTGATCAAGAATATATATTCATGGTTGGGTCTAAAATGACTATTTCGAAGAATTACAAACGGAATGACGAACTTAATATACCCTCCATACTATGTATGGTGGAGGGTATAAAAAGATATAAATGGGAACTATATCCAAATCAGAACCGATCTGGATAAAGTTTAGCAAAGGTATTTCTGAGGTGTATTTGATTCATTTCGGCTGTGAAGGACAAAAATTACAAATCGGATGAACGATATATATATGGGAGCTATATCTATATCTGAACCGATTTCGATCAAATTTGGCATTCTTATTATTTTTAGGCCTAATTTGGTCGTACTTGCAAAATACCATACTATTTGGACTGTTACTACACGTTGGGTGCACAATGGAAGGAAAATCGGACAAAGATATACAGGATGAGATGGAAAAACTGCAACAAAGTGAAACGCCATAATTTTTACATTTTTTTTAATTTTATCAAATGAAAGCTAAAAATGTCGGAAATAGCATCAAATTTTGGAATAAGTTTAGATTTCTTCGAATTGGTCACCTTTGGCACGAATTATGGCCTTCAAACGGACAATGAAACCGTCACACGCTGCCCGAATGTTGCTCTGTGGTATTTTGGTCCATTCCCGGCGAAGCGCTTGCTTGAGGCGACACTCGGGTATTTTTTAGTGCCAACCTTGCTTTCCAAAATACTCCAGAAACATCAGTCCAACGGATTGGTATCCGGAGATTTTGGTGGCCATTGTGCGATGGAAATGAAGCAAGAACCTCATTTTGTAACCATTCCAGGGTGGCGCGTGCTGAGTTCAATGGTGCTGAGTCCTGCTGGAATGTCCAAGGTCTGCGGTCAAAATGTTTGAGTGACCAAGGTTTTAATACACCCTCCAGAATATTTTTGCGATAATATTCGGAATTTATTCTGATGCCACGGTCGACCATCGGCTGTTATGGCGGCCCACCATCACCATGGCTAGCGATTGAGTTCTGGTGACCAACCGAAGATGCACATTTTCAGCTGACCTCTTTGGCAAGTAAACACGATCATTTTGCGTGTTTACAAACTGCTGGACAACGAATGTGTTCTCATCGGAAAATACCAAATTCGGTAGTTCACCACTTTCAGCCAAGCTAAGCAACTCTTAAGCTCTTTTGAGTCTATTTTCATTCTGTTGAGGTGTAAGTTCTTACACTTTTTGGAATTTCAATGGCTTTACCCCGAGCACGTTTTTCAATATTTTCCGAATGAAATAATGCTATATGTTCAGCTCACGAGCCATTTTTCGGCCACTGCGACGCGGGCTTCGATCAAGTCGTTTCTGTACTTTTCGAACCATTTCTTCTGGTGTTGCTGTTTTCTTCCGTCCACTTCATTGACGTCGGACTACGCTACCAGTATCATGGTACGAGACAAAAAAGATTTATTCACATTTAAATGCTGGAGTGCTCTAACGATAGCCACTTGTGGTTTTCCAGCCAAATATAAAGGAATCACGCTTGAATTCCATCACGAAAAACTCACTCACATTCCGCATTTTCACTTTTTTATAATTTTCTTTATTGCTACCCGTTTTTGAAGTGTAGCCGGCAAAAGAAGTTAAAAAATCAAATACTCCTTACGCTGTTTTGTGACATATATAATTTTTATAATTTTCTTTATTGTTACCGTGGGACCAGAAGGGAAGGGCAATTATATGACCTTTTGAAGGAACGCCATGAAAACATACAAATTGGAATAAATAAAAATAAAGCAAAAACAAACTTTTAAGCACCACAATTTTTTAAGTCCCAACATTGTTTCTCAAGATTTCCTTTTTTTAACCCTGTCCGTTATAAATGACTTTTTTCTTAACGCCTCAATCTAAACTTGAGCCTAATCATACGAATAGGAAAACACGAACACCTCAAGATCATTAAATATCTCGTGATTTAAACAAATTTTAAATTCAAAGGACATCAAGGTCAAGAAATTGACTTCTCGATGAAAGCTTTGACGTGACTTCGACTATAAAACTACACGCTCACACCCCAATACATACAGCCATAAACAAGAGCGTTCTCACAATATGTCGCTGATGACTAGTTTGGACTATGTAAATATTTATTGTGCTCATTCAAAAAAAAAAAACAACAACAACAAAAAACTTGGCAAGGACCATTGGATAGTTTTGTCAATAGAAAGGCGGCAGTTTTTTTTCCTTTGCCTTGCCTCGATTAATTAATCAGCCACGTTTTTAAGTAAAACAACGAGGCAACGAAGACGACAACAATACTAAGAAAATCGTATAAATAAAATAAAGAACAATGAACTAATGTCACAAATGAAGGATAATTAAAGAAAATTGTCCTTCGATGGTTTGAAAATGGGGTTGCCGTTGAATGTATTTTTTCTGGTTTCTACCAAAATCTTGTGGGATATTCCATAAGGGTCAGTTAGAAAAAATATAAGAAACTGAACGAAGATTCATATTTTCGTCTACAAATATTAATCAAAATATTTTTTTGAGTTTTGCCTTGTTAAGGCGAAGATCATATGTTTTATGATTTATGTGTTTGTTTTCTCTTTCGAGACGAGCTTAATGATCTGAAATTTGCAGTGAAAAGGAAAGCCAGATAGACACTATCACACACTCACCACTATGCGACGCGTTTCGCCGTTGGTTAAGCGGCTCATCAGGCATATTTGGTGTGGATGATGGCTTACAAGGGCCGTTCTCTGGAAAGTAGTATATATTTCGAACTTATTGCAAATTAGCATATGCGAATTATACACTAGAAACTCTCCAGGTTCGACTCAAGTTCTATTGGCAGATCTTTTTCACAGCAAAGTTTTGTTTTTGTAGTGATGGATTTTTTGTCCACAACAACTACATTGCTTCCAATGCATACACTTGTTTTAGTGCTGCTTTAGGAAGACGGGTTAATGGCTCTGAACGTAGAGACGGCAACTTCTAGTTGGCTGCACACCGAGGTCCGCGGTTCAAATCCCACAGCCAGGCTCGGCTGAATTTTTGAGTTTTGCCTTGTTAAGGCGAAGATCATATGTTTTATGATTTATGTGTTTGTTTTCTCTTTCGAGACGAGCTTAATGATCTGAAATTTGCAGTGAAAAGGAAAGCCAGATAGACACTATCACACACTCACCACTATGCGACGCGTTTCGCCGTTGGTTAAGCGGCTCATCAGGCATATTTGGTGTGGATGATGGCTTACAAGGGCCGTTCTCTGGAAAGTAGTATATATTTCGAACTTATTGCATTCAGAGCCATTAACCCGTCTTCCTAAAGCAGCACTAAAACAAGTGTATGCATTGGAAGCAATGTAGTTGTTGTGGACAAAAAATCCATCACTACAAAAACAAAACTTTGCTGTGAAAAAGATCTGCCAATAGAACTTGAGTCGAACCTGGAGAGTTTCTAGTGTATAATTCGCATATGCTAATTTGCAATAAGTTCGAAATATATACTACTTTCCAGAGAACGGCCCTTGTAAGCCATCATCCACACCAAATATGCCTGATGAGCCGCTTAACCAACGGCGAAACGCGTCGCATAGTGGTGAGTGTGTGATAGTGTCTATCTGGCTTTCCTTTTCACTGCAAATTTCAGATCATTAAGCTCGTCTCGAAAGAGAAAACAAACACATAAATCATAAAACATATGATCTTCGCCTTAACAAGGCAAAACTCAAAAATTCAGCCGAGCCTGGCTGTGGGATTTGAACCGCGGACCTCGGTGTGCAGCCAACTAGAAGTTGCCGTCTCTACGTTCAGAGCCATTAACCCGTCTTCCTAAAGCAGCACTAAAACAAGTGTATGCATTGGAAGCAATGTAGTTGTTGTGGACAAAAAATCCATCACTACAAAAACAAAACTTTGCTGTGAAAAAGATCTGCCAATAGAACTTGAGTCGAACCTGGAGAGTTTCTAGTGTATAATTCGCATATGCTAATTTGCAATAAGTTCGAAATATATACTACTTTCCAGAGAACGGCCCTTGTAAGCCATCATCCACACCAAATATGCCTGATGAGCCGCTTAACCAACGGCGAAACGCGTCGCATAGTGGTGAGTGTGTGATAGTGTCTATCTGGCTTTCCTTTTCACTGCAAATTTCAGATCATTAAGCTCGTCTCGAAAGAGAAAACAAACACATAAATCATAAAACATATGATCTTCGCCTTAACAAGGCAAAACTCAAAAATTCAGCCGAGCCTGGCTGTGGGATTTGAACCGCGGACCTCGGTGTGCAGCCAACTAGAAGTTGCCGTCTCTACGTTCAGAGCCATTAACCCGTCTTCCTAAAGCAGCACTAAAACAAGTGTATGCATTGGAAGCAATGTAGTTGTTGTGGACAAAAAATCCATCACTACAAAAACAAAACTTTGCTGTGAAAAAGATCTGCCAATAGAACTTGAGTCGAACCTGGAGAGTTTCTAGTGTATAATTCGCATATGCTAATTTGCAATAAGTTCGAAATATATACTACTTTCCAGAGAACGGCCCTTGTAAGCCATCATCCACACCAAATATGCCTGATGAGCCGCTTAACCAACGGCGAAACGCGTCGCATAGTGGTGAGTGTGTGATAGTGTCTATCTGGCTTTCCTTTTCACTGCAAATTTCAGATCATTAAGCTCGTCTCGAAAGAGAAAACAAACACAAAATATTTTTTTTTCACAAAACTTAAAAGTATCCCAAAAATATATTTAAATTAAAAAAATATTTAAAAAATTCACAATCAAAAAAATCCACAACCATACTTGAAAAATAATTTCAAACAATCCACAAAACGAAACTTAAAAAATATTTAAAATAATCGTGTTATGTTGTTGCAAAATAGTCAGGCTTAATTCCATTATTGTTTTTGTGGGTAAAAAAATTGTCATAGAAATTATTTTTAAAATAACTCCTGGGGATAATATCCCAGACAACAAACAAGGGAACTGAGGATTGGTGGCTAGGTATTACCTGCCTTACCCCATAGTAAAAATTACAATCTTTCTCCACTTCTCCACGTTGTTTTTATATAAACAACAATAATGGAATTAAGCCTGACTATTTTGCAACAACAACAACAAATACTATGGTATCCCGAACAAACATGCCAACACTGTTCTACAATCGTGTTTTTTTTAAATTTAAGATTATTATTTTTAATCCAAAAAATGTTTTCAAAAAAATCCTGGAAATTTAAAAAAAACCAGGATCTTACAAGATTGTAGAAATCTACAATTGTTTAAACAAATATTTCAACGAAATCTACGATATTTAACTACGATCTAGGAAAAATATATTTAAAAATATTTACAAATTAAAATATTTTAAAACCACATTCAAAATCCGTAGTCCTAATATTACATTAAAAAACACGATGTTTGAAAAAAAAATTAAGCAATCTAAAATCCACAATATCTATATATACAGGGTGAGATAAAAAAAACTGCAACAAAGTCAAATGCCATAATTTTTAATTTTTTTTTAAAAATTTTATTGAATGAATACTAAAAATGTCGGAAGTAGCATCAAATTTTAGAATAAGTTTAGATTTGTTCGAACTGGTCACCTTTGGCACGAATTGTGGTCTTCAAACGGCCAATGAAACCGTCACACGTTGCCCGAATCTTTCTCCGCGGTATTTTGGCCCGTTCCCGGCGAAGCGCTTGCTTGAGGTGATTGACACTTTGGTATTTTTTAGTGCCAACCTTGCTTTCCAAAATACTCCAGACACAATAGTAAAACGAATTGGTGTCCTGAGATTTTGGTGGTCATCATGCACTGGAAATGAAGCGAGGAACCTCATTTTGTAACCATTCTTGGGTGGCACGTGCGAAGTGCGATGGTGCTGAGTTCTGTTGGAATGTCCAAGGTCTGCGGGCAAAATGATTGCGCGTGCCCAAGGCTTTAATACACCCTCCAGAATATTTTCGCGATAATATTAGGTATTTATTTTGATGGTGTAGGCTATAACAGCCGATGGTCGGTTGGGTGGCGCGTGCGGAGTGCGATGGTGCTGAGTCCTGTTGGAATGTCCAAGGTCTGCGGCCAAAATGATTGCGCGTGCCCAAGGCTTTAATACACCCTCCAGAATATTTTCGCGATAATATTAGGCATTTTTTTTGATTATCACCATGGCCGGCGCTTGAGTTCTGATGGATGAAGGTTCACATTTTCTGCTGACCTCTTTGGCAAGAAAACACGATCCTTTTGTTTGTTTACAACCTGCTGGACAACGAATGTTTTCTCTCCGGAGAAAACTAAATTCGGCAGTTCACCACTTTCGGCCAACTTCGTAGCTCTTTTAAGTTTATTTTCTTTCTGTTGCTGTGTTTGTTCTTGCACTTTTTGGAATTTCAATGGCTTTAGTCCGAGCTCATTTTTCAATATATGCCGAATGGAATTTTGCGATAGGTTCAGCTCACAAACGGGTTTCGATCAAGTCGCTTCTTTACATTTCGAACCATTTCTGCTGATGTTGCTGTCTTCTTCCCTCCACTTCCTTGACGTCGGGCAACGCTACCAGTATCACGGTAACGAGCGATTTTACGAGACACAAAAGATTTATTCACATTTAAATGCTGGAGTGCTGTAATGATAGCCACTTGTGGTTTTCCAGCCATTCAGAATTCAGAAATGTGATATGGAGGCCACTGTTGCTATTTAGTTTTGAAAGAATGATGTGGATTTGGGAATGATTGTTCGAAAAATAAGAAGTTTTCCGTTGAGTAAATGGATAGACTTGGAATTCTGAAATTTGCTCTGGGAGGCCACAGTTGATTTCTTGGGTTTATATATGGTGGAGAGCAATTTTTATAATGAAAAGGCGTTGAAATAATTTTTACCAGAAAAATTGGATGTGTAACCATAGCGCAAGGTCTTTACTAACACACTCTATAACTAAAGGTTTTGAAGACCACATGGTGCAAAAAGTAATCATTCGATTTTCCTTTTGCGAAAAAGGATAAACTTTAATACAAATAAAGTGTTATCGAGATTGTGCAGCTGAAACGTAAGTGCGATGTATGAAGTTTGGTTTAGAAATTTTGTCCAAGAAATGTAAACAAATTTTGTATTTTGAGTACTAAAATTAACCGGAGGAATTATTCTAAAATTTTAAGTTGGAATTTTCGTTGATAAAGTAACGTACGTATTTAAAAAGGCCTTGAATTTGAAAACTCATTTCAATTGAAATATAGTTAATAAATCCTATGTTATAGCTCTGTTGATCTTTACCGTTACCGTTATATGGGGGCTATACGAAGACGTGGACCTGCACAGACAATTTTCTGGCATGGGCTGTAGTATCCATTACGAACTTCAAATGCGAAATTTGGAACAATCCCGGTAAATAATGTCGCTTAAATAATCAAAATACCGAATATCGGGGGGTACGGTATATGGGGGCTATACGAAGACGTGGGCCTACATGGACCACTTTCTGTTTTCTGCTGCAGTATCTATTACGAACTTCAAATACCAAATTTGGAACGGTTCCGTTAAATAATGTCGCTAAAATCATGAAAATACCGAATATCGGGGGTACCGTTATATGGGGGCTATACGAAGACGTGGACCTGCACAGATAATTTTCTGTCTTAGGCTGTAGTATCCATTACGAACTTCAAATGCCAAATTTGAAACAATTCCGGTGAATAATGTCGCTAAAATCATCAAAATACCGAATATCGGGAGGTACCGTTATATGGGGGCTATATGATAACTTGGACCTACATGACCCATTTACGAACTTAACCTGCCTACTGGCAAAATATACATGTGTGCAAAATTTTAGCCTTCTATCTCAATTTGTTCGAAAGATAGCGTGATTACAACAGACAGACACACAGACAGACAGACGGACATGGCTAAATCGTCTTAGAATTTTACGAATATATATACTTTGTTGGGTCTGACGTGAGTATTTCGAGGAGTTACAAACAGAATGACAAAATTAATATACCCTCCATAGTATGGTGGAGGGTATAAAAAGGTCCAGCGTATAGCTTTAAAACGCCTTGAATGAGAGCTCTTTAAAAATTCACCATTAATGCCCAGTTGATCCTTGAAAAAATATTTTAAAAAATCCACCGTTGTCCTTAAAAATATTCTTAAAACTTTATTGGTTCATAGAAAAGTATTCCTAAAAAGTCAATGTTGCAGGTGTGGCTTTTAATGCGCCATTGAGTCTTTCGACCAATTTTTCCAATTTCTCATGTAAAATGTCCAAGAATATCGAAAAATGGCAATTTTGATAAACACTACCAACTACTTGAAAAATAAAACTTTATTTGTTTATAAATGTTGTTTTTTGTTTGATTTTGTATTTTTATTTCGATTTTCTTGGAAATGAAAGTTTGTTTCTGCCTCTCTTTATTTCGTCGGCTGATGGAATAGTGGCCACTCAAATTCAAAAGGATTAAAGTGTGAGTTTGGCATTGCCGAGCGACAGAGAAATGTGGAGAAATGTCCACAAGATTGTAATCAGTCCCACGTACATTTATTGTTTTCGAGAAAAATAGTGACAGGATAATCCCCCAGACACCTTCGAGCAGCAGGCACCCAAAACAATAACGTTTATTTCTACACTTAGTTTAGTTTTTAATTGCTCTCACATGGTGACAAGCGTCGGTGGCGGCGGTTCTGAGTGCGAAGTGAATCAAATAAATATTTTAGTGGAATTTGGAATTTTTGGAATTTGATGCGTAATTGTTAAATGAAGCCATTGAATTGAATTAATCGTGTAGAAGGTAAATCAATTACCTTTCATTTTTTTTCTTGGGGAGGAGATCACACCCAAAGGTATTTTACAATGACATGCTAAAGACATTATCGACTGGTTAATTGTGCAGCGAAGTTGCCACAGCCACAAAACTAGATTTATAGTAAAATAATCGAAATAAAGTTCATGTCATTAGCCCACCAAAATGGACGATTTTGCGAGTGCTGGAAATTTCTTTAAATACATGAAGGTCATCAACTTCCATCCAATTGGCTGAATGCAAGTAATGATTTTTGATAGATGTTATTTATACATCGCCGCCATTACTTCTGAACTAAAATAATTATTGATATTTTGGTGTATTTATAGCAGCATATCGATTATATTTATCATAACAAACGGTCAAGAGTTATTTACATTTCCGTTCTCCCTCAAGTGTTAGCCAGAAAATGAAACAAATCCTGAATAGAATTTTCCATCACACATTTTGTTTGTTTAATAAATATAGCAAGTAAAACCACTTTAACTTCGGCCAGGCTTGTAATGAAGTATATATATTTGTGGTTCTAACGTGAAAATTTCGTGGAGTTACAAACGGAATCACAAGGTATGTCATACTTACCATACATTCTATGTATGGATAAATCTTTCCTAAAGGTATAATGTTAGGAACTTCGAAAAGAGCCAACATTCAGTCATATTAAAAACAAGCTGGGAAGTATCAGTCAGTTTTCCTTTAGATATTCAGGGTGAGATAAAAAAATGAAACAAGGGCAAACGCCATAATTTTGACATTTTTTTTTAAATTTTATTGAATTAAAGCAAAAAATATCGGAAATAGCATCAAATTTTAGCATAAGTTTATATTTGTTCGTTGTTCGTCCAATGAAACCATCACACGCTGCCCGAATGTTGCTCTGCGGTATTTTAGCCCATTCCCCGCGAAGCGCTTGCTTGAGGTGATCGACACTTCGGTATTTTTTAGTGCCAACCTTGCTTTCCAAAATACTCCAGACCAATAGTCCAACGGATTGGTATCCGGAGATTTTGGAGGCCATTGTGCACTGGAAATGAAGCGAGGAACCTCATTTTGTAACCCTTATTGGGTGGCGATGGTGCTGAGTCCTGTTGGAATACCTTGCGTCCTATTGGAATGTCCAAGGTCTGTTTGCGTGCCCAAGCCTTTAATACACCCCCCAGAGTATTTTCGCGATAATATTCGGCATTTATTCTGATGCCATGGTCGATTAATACGAGCGGAGAGCGACCATCGGCTGTTATGGCGGCCCACACCATCACCATGGTCGGCGCTTGAGTTCTGGTGGCCAACCGATGATGCACATTTTCAGCTGGCATCTTTTGCAAGCTTTGTTTGTTTAAAACTGCTGGACAACGAATGTTTTCTCATCGGAAAAAATCAAATTCGCCAGTTCACCACTTTCGGCCAAGCGAAGCAACTCTTTTTAGTCTGTTTTCTTTGTGTTGCGGTGTAAGTTTTTTCACTTTTTGGAATTTTAATAGTATTCAGTATTCTCATTTTTCAATATTTGCCGAATGAAATATTGCGTTATGTTAAGCTCACGAGCCATTTTTCGGCCACTGCAACGCGGGTTTCCATCAAGTCGCTTCTTTACTTTTCGCACCATTTCTGCTGATGTTGGTGTGTTCTTCCGTTCACTTCCTTGACGTCGCGGTAACGAGTGATGGTACGAGACACAAAAGATTTATTTACATTTAAATGCTGGAGTGCTCTAACGATAGCTACTTGTGGTTTTCCAGCTAATATAAATAAATCACACTATCACGCTTGAATTCCATCACGAATAATTTTTCTTCTTATAAACAATACAATGAGCTCTCACTGGAATAATTTTAACAGCTGTCAGACGATCGACTTAGAAATGAGAGCAGTCTTGCAGACAGCAGTTACAGATTTCCCATCTCAACCTGTATATTGAGGTACCGATATATGGGGCCTATACGAAGACCTAGTCCTGCGTAAACAATTTTCTGTCGCAGGATGTAGCACCCATTACGAATTCTAAATACAATAGAGTAATGTACCTATAATCATCAAAATACCTAGTAACGGGTGATACTGTTGTGTGTACGATATCGTGGACCTATATAGACAATTCTCTTCCAGGAGGGGAAAGGGCATAGAAGATCTTCTTATGTAAATTTTCAGTAATTTGGCTGCAATCATCAAAATACCGAATATCAGGGGTACCGTTATATGGGGGCTACATGATATCGTGGATAGATATTGCCCACCTTCGAACTTGATCTGCCTGCAGACAAAAGACTGATCTGTGCAAAATTTTAGCTTTCTATCTTTATTCGCTTTGACTCTAGCGTGTTTGCAACAGACGGACGGACAAGGCCAATACATCTTTAGATTCTTTTACGATAAAGAATATGCATACTTTGTTAGGTGTTAAATTATTATTTTAATGAGTTACAAACGGAATGACGAGCTCAATATACCCTCCATACTATGTATAAAAATATTTAGATCAATGTTCCCAAAAAACCGAAATTAAATTTATTAATCATTCCAATTTTTCATTTATTTTTTGTACCCTCCACCATAGTATGGAGGTATATTAAGTTTGTCATTCCGTTTGTAACACCTCAAAATATACATTTTAGACCCCACAAAGTATATATATTCTTGATCAGCATAAAATTCTATATCGATTTAGCGATGTCTGTCCGGTACCTTGATGATTTTAGCGACATTCGCTGGAATTGTTTCAAATTTGGTATTTGAAGTTCGTAATGGATACTACAGTATAAGACAGAAAATTGTCTGTGCAGGTCGACGTCTTCGTATAGGCCCAATGTAACGGTACCTCCCTATATTCGGAATGTCGATGATTTTAGCTACATTATTCACCGAATTTTTTCATTCAAGTTTCGCATTTGCATATTGTAATGGTTTATGACAGAAGTTGCCTTTGGAGGTCCACGTCGTCGTATAGACCCTAATATAAATTCGGTATTTTTAAGATTTTAACAAAATTTTAAAAGGATTTTATTATTTATTTATTATTATTACTATTATTATTATTATTATTATTATTATTATTATTATTATTATTATATTATTATTATTATTATTATTATTATTATTATTATTATTATTATTATTATTATTATTATTATTATTATTATTATATTATTATTATTATTATTATTATTATTATTATTATTATTATTATTATTATTATTATTATTATTATTATTATTATTATTATTATTATTATTATTATTATTATTATTATTATTATTATTATTATTATTATTATTATTATTATTATTATTATTATTATTATTATTATTATTATTATATTATTATTATTATTATTATTATTATTATTATTATTATTATTATTATTATTATTATTATTATTATATTATTATTATTATTATTATTATTATTATTATTATTATTATTATTATTATTATTATTATTATTTTATAATTATTATTATTATTATTATTATTATTATTATTATTATTATTATTATTATTATTATTATTATTATTATTATTATTATTATTATTATTATTATTATTATTTTTTTTTTTTTTTTTTTTGAAAATTGTCAAAATCGTTCGAACTTACAGCTTTTTAATTGTTTAATTTTTTTTTTGGTCTGACATGAGTATGATGGGGGGTATAAAAACTTTGATGAAGCAGTCACTCACTAATCGAAGTAGAGGAAGTTTTTTAAAGTTTTTGGCTTCCTTATTCTTATCGCAAAGAATTTCAAAATTCAATTTTATAAAAAATTGGAATGTATATTCAAATGTATTTTCTTCAATACGAATCCTTCATCAAACCCAAACAAAACTAGAACACTCTCTAATGCAACTATGTATTATGTGTGTGTGTGTCGATAAATGTGAATGTTCACAATAAATAAATAAATAAACAACAATTCTCGCAAAGCCTTTTTTAATTCATTCGTGTCATTGGGCAATTTACTCAATGCGGTCAAACGGTAAAACAGACACCCGTTAAAAAGTCACTAAACGTAAAACACAAAATTATCCTTTGTGACACTTTTTAATACAAACCTACAGCGAAACAAAATGACAACTGAAGGGGAGGCGGAATACAACGGAATACAACGAAACAAGTCAATTGCTGTTGAATGAGTAATGGAATTGTATTTCACTTTAAATTGTCATCCAAATCGATTAGCTTAGTTTTGCGTTTATAGTTGTACTGAAAAAAAGTAGGCCGTCGTCCATGGCATACGCCAATGTAAATGACAATAAATTATTTGGTGTGGATATATCCACACCTTTAATCCAATCCAAAGGGAGTATACAATATTTATGCTTCTCATCTAATGGTGTGGTGGAAATTCTCAAACTCGAAGTCATTGTGAAAACTGTGTCTTAGTTCAAAGAATGTTACGGAGTTCAATATACTCACAAATCATATTGTCACTTACAAAATTTAATATCAAAGCCGATGGTAACTTTGTTCTCTTCCATGTCATGAAATTATTTCAATAACAATTACTGAAGCACATTCCCGCCATAATAAACATAATAAAAGAAATTCGTCTACTTGGGCGCTTCAACGATGTCATCGACAATATCAAAGTGTAAATATTGACAGTCGAAGTCTATAATTTAAATAATAAAACAGATATCTAAGTGAACAAGTTAAACTTTTTAATTGAAGTTTGTGACCTATACTTTGAGGGACCACCCATCTAGGTGTGAATGTGGGCCCACAATGGATGGGCATGCAACTTCATAGCAATTTCTTTCTTTGATTAATAATAAATCATAGTTATTGGTTTTCGAAAACAAAAACAATACCAGTAATTTGAAGGCGAGAAAATTGTTTGGAAATTTTAATATGCAAATAATTACAATGGTTTTACATATAGACAGACACACACACTCTCGTAATGTAAATTTAAAACCAAGTAAAAACGCGTTCCACCATTTGGAACGAATTAAGAAATTTTCAAAAAATTAAAATCCTTAAAAAAAATCTGTTAAAATCTTAAAAATACCGAATATCGGAAGGTGCCGTTATATGGGAGATATACGATATCGTGGACCGATATATGTAGCCCATCAGACAAAAGACAGATCTTTGCAAAATTTTAGCTTTCTATCTTAATTCGGACAGACGGACAGGACTATATCGTCTTAGAACTTTACACAGATCAAGAATATATACACTTTGTTGGGTCTAAAATTATTATTTCGATGAGTTACAAACGGAATGACGAACTTAATGTACCCTCCATACTATGTATGGTGGAGGGTATAATACTTCCTCAGAGTCAAAAGAATGAGAAAGAAAATTTAACATTTTAAAGAAATTTTGACAGTTATCTCGTGTAATAATTCTCAAACCGATATCTTCATTATTTTGGCAAATAAATTTTAGATTAATCGAAAAAGTGGGCGTAAAAGTAGGCGTGGTCATATTTTCAAAACTTGGATTGTTTTGTTTGACAATAATTTCCAGAACTATTTAAAATAAATAAAATTTTGCAATTTTTTCGATATCAGAATGGGTAAAATCGTTTTTCGTAGTAACAACTTTAACATTCTTGCAGTTCTGGAACACAACAAATGGTTGCGCTCCATGTCTTGTACTTTTCATTTGTTTGTAACATAAACAAGTAAAAAACAGTATGTTCGGAAGGACCGAACTTTGAATACCCTCCACACGCTGCACGAATGTTGCTCTGCGGTATTTTGACCCATTCCCGGCGAAGCGCTTGCTTGAGGTGATCGACACTTTGGTATTTTTTAGTGCCAACCTTTCTTTCCAAAATACTTCAGACACAATAGATATTGCACTCTTTGGAATTTTAAGAGCTTTAACCTGAGCTGATTTTTCAATATTTGCCGAATGGAATATTGCGATATGTTCCGCTCACGAGCCATTTTTCGGGCACTGCGAAGGGGGTTCCGATCAAGTCGCTTCTTTACTTTTCGAAACATTTCTTGCTGCTACGCTACCAGTATCATGGTAACGAGCGATGGTACGAGACACAAAAGATTTATTCTCATTTAAATGCTGAAGTTCTCTAACGTGATTTGTGATTTTCCAGCCAAATATAAAGAAATCACACTTGAATTTCATTACGAATAACTTTTTTCTGGAAAAATCACATCAAAATGCATTTGTACGCTTGTAAATAATATAATGAGCTGTCATTGGAATAATTTTAACAGCTGTTGGACGAGTGGCTTAGAAATGACAGCAGTCTGAAATTGGTTGCAGTTTTTTCATTTCACCCTGTAGACATGCGGTTTAACATAGCTCCACAAAAATAGTCGCGAAAGTGAATTAAAATCTTCACCTACCTCGCCCTTCAATAACTTCATTGGTACGCGTGCTGTGTGGTATGTGGAACCATCATTTTGAAACCACATGTCATACAAATCAAAAAAAGTTGGATATCATCTCATGGTAGCCATTTCACCATTCACAGAATCTTGGAAGAAATGCTATCCAATGATACCATCTGCCCATTTACCGCACCAAACTGTGACCATTTCCTGATGCATTACTCCAAAATCCACAATTCTGCTTATTTTCGTAACCATTGAGCAAAAAATGGGATTCGTCGCAAAATGGAAGGAGGTTGCGATGAATTTTCTTAACAGAGCACGCATCTTGATAATAATGTTCAATGATTTGTAAGCGTTTGTAAGCCGTCCATGGTTAAATTATAAGCCAAACAGAAGATATTCGACAGTGAAACAGAACACGAAAAGTGTGTGAGCTGTTAAAAAAAGTTTTGTCGAAAGGCAGTTGCGAATAAGTAAAATAGACAGCTAAGTTTCGCAGTGCCGAACCTTTATTACCCTCCACTTTTGAAAGGAACTTGTAAAATTTAAAAAAAAAATCCGCTGAAAATGCACTAGCATCTTAAAAATTTCCAATATGGGGTGTTACAGTTATATGGAGCCATAAGAAAACGTGGATCTCTTTAAACAATTTTCTGCTAGCAAGGGCCGTGCCTATATTGGAAGCCAAACAACAATTTGAAATAATTCCGATGAAAATGGAAGTCATCCAAATACCGGATGTAACTATGTACCGTTATATGGGGGTTATATGAAGACATGGATCTGTATAAGCAATTTTCTGTCTGTGGAGTTGGTATTTTTCATTAGGAACTCCAAACACCAATTTTTTACAATCCCGGTGAGTAATGTGAGCCAAATCATCAAAATATCGAATATTGAGGGTGAGGACCACGCCTAAAATTTAATATATGGATTGCCAATTTTTTACAAGTATGTTTCCTATGCATGGGGAATACAGCAGCCACTTTGTGGAAAATTCTGTTTAAAAAATATGACTAAAACCGAAAAATAACCCTTCCATCTGGGGGTACAGTAAAGGGAGGAGGGGTATTTGTCAATTTTGCTTTTATTGCCCTTTTGGAGCACACTTAATTTGAAATCGGATAAAGGTATATATGGGAGCTATATCCAAATCTAAACCGATCTCGATAAAATTTAGCAAAGGTATTTCTGAGCTGTATTTGATATATTCCCACGAATATCGTTGTTACAGAGTGCATATTACGGCTGCGGAGGACAAAAATAAGAACTCGGGTAAACAATATATATGGGAGCTATAGCTATATCTGAACCGATCAAATTTGGCATACTTATTTGCAGGCCTAATTTGGTTGTATGTGCAAAATTCCATGCTATTTGGGCTGATATTACACGTTTGGTACACAATAAAACGCAAATCGGACGAAGTTATATATGGGAGCTATATCTAAATTTTGACTGATTATCTCCCATCTCAATATGGGTCCTCCTTGGATCTAGCAAATGATTTGTGCAAAATTTTATCTGAATCGGGCAATAAATGCGACCTGTACTTTGTTTAAACAAATACATGGATAGACGAACGGACATGCAAAAATGGACTCAAATTGTGATTCTATGCAGATCATCAAAAGGAAGTATGGGTTAAGCCTGTTACAAACAAATGCACAAAGACATAAAAACCCCACTATGGTGTAGGGTATAATGAGAAAGGTGAAAATTGATAATTTTTAAGAAATTTTGGCAGTTTGCTATCGTTTTGGCCCGTCTTGGATTTTAGGTTATTCCAGAAAAAAAATTAAATCAAAAAGTCAAAATTATCAAACTATTCCATTTCATTGCCAGGCATAGATATATTTTTGCTGGAATGCTACAACGCAGGATTTTACCTACCGGAATCGCTTAACATCAAATTTAATTCATACAATTGTTTTTCCCGATTTTCTTCTTAGTGAAATTATTTGCGTCGTTCTTCTATATTCACCAGTTACGATTGTTCATGTTCCAATGTTCGACATAATCCAATTTTTATTCGCCAGATCTATTAAAATTCGCGGCTTATTATAGCTGTCTGTTTGGCTTCGACTCTGTTCAGATTCGTTCATAGAAAATAATTTCAAAAAAAATTTGTGGTAGAATTTCTAATTGATAATATTTTCAAAACTTAGTTTGACAATAATTTCCAGAACTATTTAAAATCAATACAATTTTACAGGGTTAACAATAGTTGCCGCTGCATGTCTTGTGAGGCAGTTCGCCACTTTCGGCCAAGCGAAGCAACTCTTTAGCTCTTTTGAGTCTATTTTTTTCTGTTGCGGTGTAAGTTCTTGCGCTTTTTGGAATTTCAATGGCTTTACCCCGAACTCATTTTTTAATATTTGCCGAATGGAATATTGCGATATGTTCAACTCACGAGCCATTTTTCGGCCACTGCGATGTGGTTTTCGTGCAAGTAGCTTCTTTACTTTTCGAACGATTTCTGCTAATGTTCCTATTTTCTTCCGTCCACTTTCCTGACGTCGGGCTACGCTATCAGTACCACGTTAACGAGCGATGGTATGAGACACCAAAGATTTATTCACATTTGAATGCTGGAGTGCTCTAACGATAGCCACTTGTGATTTCCAGCCAAATATAAAGAAATCACACTATCACGCTTGAATTCGATCACGAATAACTTTTTTCCGGGAAAATTCTCACCAAAATGCTTTTATACGCTTGTAAACAATATAATGAGCTGTCACTAGTCGGACGAGTGGCTTAGAAATGACAGCATTCCGGTAAGTGGTTGCAGTTTTTTCATCACACCCTGTATATTGAAAATTCTTTACATGGATGTTTCCTATATATGGGAACACAGAATCCAATTTGTGGCAATTTTTTTTTTAAATATGACTAAAACCGACAAAACACCTTCAATCTGGGGGTACAAAATTTGGACCTATATGGCTCATTTTCAACACAAAAAAATTCTATGGACCTAATATGCATCTCAACAAAATTGTATCGACCTACTTCAATTCGTTCGGGAACTACAATGATTCCCACCGATGGACTGTCAGCAGGTCGGTCATGGCTTAATTGACATGTAATATTATGAAGACAAAGAATATATATATAATTTGTTTGACCTAAAATTCTTCTTTCGAGGAGTTACAAAGGGAAAGGCAATCAATATGCAACTCTTTTTGGGTTATGGTCTGTGAAGTGGGTAACTCAATTAATAGATGAAAGCCTCAACAGATAAAACTTGTTTGTAGTGCCCTTCATATAAACTTTGCTATACATCCCAAAATTAAAAACATCAGATAAGATTTTTTGATCACTTCTAGAAGCATTAGAATACTAATATAATAAGGATATAATCGGTCAACATTTAAATAAAGCTCCAACTTCTATTTTATTGTGCACCAAATCGTCCAGATAGGGTGAAATTTGACACAAGCTTCCACATTGAGTCTAGAAGCAAGTATGCCAAATTTAGTGAAAATCTGTTCATATATTACTGTAGCTCCCAAATATATTTTGTTCATACAATTTGTTATTATTGTCCCCCACAACTATACACAGCAATATTCGGGAAAAATGTATCAAATACAGATCAGAAATACATTCGCCAAATTTTATAGAGATTGGTTCACTTGTGGATATAGCTTCCACATATATTTATCCTTTTGGAAGATTGTTGTGCACCAATTGCTTAATATAACCAAATTAAATCTTGGTACATATAGCCGAATTCACCCTAAAGGAAAGTGAGTCAAATTTGATGAAAATGGGTTAGATATAGCTATAGGTTCCATCTATATTATTTATCTAACTTGTTTATTTTTGTACCCCACAGCCGCAAAATGTTTTCCACTTCAACGGAAATACCTCTGCTAAACTTTATAGAGAGCGGTTCACATTTGGATATAGGTCCCATATACATCTTTATCCGATTTTAGGTTTACTGTGCATCAAAAGGGCAATATCAGCTTAAATAGGATGGATTTTGATTTCGGTTCAAACACAAATGCATCCTTCCAATTTAGTGGATACCGATTCAGAGTAGAATATACCATCCATATTTTAGATCCATGCGATTTTAAATGTCCTGAAGCCATAATACGCATTCAATCTTCTTCACATAAATCCCATATTCCCACATTTTTTATGGGTAACTCTACTAAAATTTGCATAGGTTATCATAGAATGACTAAGTTCATATACCGTCAAATTGATAGGTCCACCCGGGAATCAGAGTCGTTTACAAAAAAAGGGAGGTAAAGTCAAATTGTAATAAAAACTAACCTTAGTAAAAACGGTATATGCGAATTTCCCAGACATTGGAAGTTTCATAGAATGTTTCACATTTGCTAAAGATATGCCAGTAATGGTCAATCATTATTTTCAGCTTTGAAGGTTTTGAAAAAGTATTTCTAGAGCATTCCTTCGAAACTCAAAAATTAAGTGAAAATTTATACATTAGAATACTAATAATAATTGGACCTTTTGCTGAAGTTCTTATCGGGATTTTGATCTTGTAAGCGAGTACTATCATCCCCAATTGGATTTTCCTACACAACCTGTTTGAGTGTGTTATCAGTGTGGGATCAAAAGATGCGACTGCGACAATCTCTATTCAAGCCATAACCTTAACGTATAAGCTTTATGTTAATCATACGCCCTCATTCCTTATGATTTCCGTAACATAAATATGTACATATTTACTCAATGTCAACAACATTGTCTATTCTGCGTCTGTTTAGTTTTTTTTTTTTACAAAACCGAACTAAAATGAAGTAACTAGCATAAAAAGTGTGACAAAAGCTTACCTGCAACTAATCAATTACAATACAAGCGTACAAACGTAGTGTAAATACTAATCGACTGGCTGACAAATCGACGCCCCTTAATGAGCAGACCATTAATTGTAAATGTAGTTCTTTTTTCCCTTGGATATTAAGTGGCCTTAAAACCTTATCAAACTCCATTGCCCTTGAGGTGGAAGGTGTTAAAATATAGCATAGAGGAATTTCCTCAAAGAACATACACTACACACACACATTAACTATCTACACTATGTAATTTACAGAGCACGTGTATTTCGAAGCGAACAAACGTTACAAGGAAGAATTCATCACAGCAGATATAGATTTGAAACGCCTTTATTAGGCATTCGGAGTTCGATACGAGACAATGGCACACAGCGGAACTTGGTCTAGTGGCAGTGGAAGTGGTTCATCAACATCTCAAAGTAGAGGTCTGACGACAGCACCGCCCCAAGAGGAACGTTTATTGGTAAGTATGGCGAGGGAGTACCCCTTTCGATCCACTTTGTTTAAACAACATTACGATTTTAATCAATAACGAGCTCATTTGTTTTATTTTTGGTAATCATTTTTGGTGTTTCTTTTTTTCCTTTTATTCTCGTTTGTTTTCTTATTCCTTGTTATGTTATTTTTGTCTTCATATCTTTCAATCGGCAGGTTGCTGTCCGTGTTCGTCCTTCATTCGAAAATGGTGAGCGTTGTATTGAAGTTATATCCCCAACTTCCCTGCTCTTCGATGACGGTGGTAGGGGTAAGGCGCGCAAATATTCTTATGACTATGTTTTCAAGGAATCCGATACACAGGTAAGGTGTTGTCAGCGTTTTAAAAAATGTGGTATCATTACACTGCGAGACAAAAATCAATTTTTTTCATAACTAAAGAGAAAGCGTGGTAGATTATTAACGTAGACATAAACAATTAAAAGAGTATTGGACTATATCGTCTACTTCTTATAATTTATATGAAATATGTGCAAATTTTTGAAAAATGTGGAAATATGCGCGAGCTATCAAATATGGCGGACCGAAGTATTCCATTTTCCTACTTCATCTAATACAGATAAAAACAAGTAAGCAAAGGCTACAGTCGAGCGGGGCCGACCGTTGAATACCCTACAACACTATAATAAACGATACAGTTTATATAGGCAAGATACTCGAAAGAATTCCACAAGATATTGTGACAAATAATAAAAGAAAACCATCAGGTTTCGTTCTCTAATTTTCGAATAATAGCAACTTAAACTAATTTGCTCATTTCCAAATTATTGGTAGATGTTGCACTTAAATGGTCTTCCTAGATCTGAAACCAATATTTCCCAAAAACCTATAATCTCTCAGAAGTGGTAAAAGATTAACATTTATTATTGGTTTTTAAATGAAACGCATCTATATGAGATACAGACATTTGACTATATTCTTCAACGAAATCGGTGTTAACGAAATAGTCAGAAGTGCGTCTTTCCTGTATTTGTGAATTCTCCAAAGAGTCACTGGAATGGACATTTTCGTATTTTGTCTACAAAAGTTGGCAAACTATTTCACACATTGAATATTTTTGGATGGCCATCCAAAACTGCTTGGTTTTTGCAATGTCCGGTAACCCCCATTCAAGTGTGGGTGAGGATCGGGCGATAATTACGACCTGCTGACAATTTTGTAGTTTTTGGTCCATTTCAACCCCTAAATATATGGCGATCATCTCCAAAAAGAGTAGGCTTCTATTCTGACCCTCATCTTATCCCCATGCAAAATTTCGTAAGGATCGGGCCATAAATGCGATCTGTATATGATATCTTGATATCCTAACTACTTAGTTTTGTTAGCTGTAGAAATAATACCAAATGTTTAAATCAAAATGAAAAATATGAGAAAATTTAAAAAAATCAATATTTTCATCTTTAGAGAGATATTTTTATGCTATTTTTTTAGACGTTTTTTCTTTCCTGCCAAGAGGCCATTCTGACATATAAGAGATCTTTCAAGCATATCTACTTTGATAGACATATATATCGCACATAATTTGTTATATTTCCGATTTGTTGGATGTTAACATCAATGTAAAGGTCAGAAGTAACCTTGTCATGGCTTTGTGATTTCGCCGGGATTTAAAATATTCACGGTTTAATGAAAATTTTTGAATTTTTTCAACACAAAAGATATGGTCTATTTTACCCGCTAAATATTATCCGATGACCACCCAAATTGGTAGGCTTCTTCCCCACCCTAAACTCTAGCTACATGCGAAATTCCGCGCCGATTGGTCTATAATTGCGACCCTAAACATTTGGCTATCATCTCCAAAAGATAATAGGCTTCTATTCTGACCCTAACCCCACCTTCGTGCAAAATTTCGTTAGGATCGAGCCATAATTGCGACCTGTAGAGTGATTACAAATTAACATGGACAGACAGACAGACAGACGGACGGACATACATAGCTAGATCGACTCAGCTCGGCGAGCTAGGAAGATCCATATACACTTTCCTATATGGGAAACCAATATTTCGAGGTGTTACATAAATTCTGGCCCAATCAAACTTATAATAACCCCAACACATAGTGTTGTTGGGTATAAATATTGGTGTGTGCAAAATTTGAATGAAATCGAATATTTATGTCCACTTTTATGCGAAATTCCGATAAATTAAATATTCATATCAGAATTTTTTATTTCGCAAGATATGACAGATAAAAGTATTGAAAATTGTAAACCTTTGTGTGTGAGGTACCAGAAGGCGTTGGCAGATATATATCACCTACACATAGATGATAGCATAGTCTGGCGTTAGCAAAAATATCTGGATGAAGAGAGTTGGATACTTGGATACTTCGCATTCTCTGATTGTTTTGTATTAAGATGGAATCGGATGTTAATTCATCGTTTTATGAGCTTCAAAATTTTGACCCTTTAGTGGGAAGGTACCAGAAGGAGTGGACCGATATATTCCATCTTCACACCAGACCATTGTTTAATAAAAAATATTGTAATGTGTGTAATTTGGTTATTCAAAACTTTGACCTTTAGTGGGGGAGGTACCAGAAGGAATGGTCGAATCTCTTCCATCTTTATAACAGATATTGTTCTGATGGAGATATTGAGACTCGCCAAGTCTGAATGGAATCGGATGTTAATTTCGTGTTATATGAGCTTCATGAATATTCAAAATTTTGAACCTTCTTGAGTGGTCGAAAATATATTCTATCTTCACACCAGACTTTGAGTTAAGGAAAATATTGTGATGTGTGTAATTTGAAGACAATCGGACACTTACATCACTCTTTATAAGAGTTATAATTATTCAAAATTTTGATCATTTTTGGGGGAGTTACTTGATGGAGTGGGCCGATATTGTCCATTTTCGCACATAACCTAGCGCTGATGCTAATATTAAAATTAATAAAGTTGGAGCGAAATCGATTATCCTTTCTCTTTCTATGCCGTAAATTATTTTCTTTGAAAATGTTAACATTTTGTGGTGGAGGTACAAGAAGGAGTGGAAAGATATTACCCATCTCCGAACTCCATCTAAGTTTGATAATAATATTACGATGTACCAAGTTTGGATCAAATCGGATCGACTGGATGGACATTACTAGAACGACTCCAAATGTCCTAATACGGATACGTTATTAAGATGAGGCACGTTTTGGACGTATCAAACAATTCATGGGTAAATGTGACTAGGATTATCAAAATACCGAATATCGTTGGGTACCGTTGTATGTGCGCTATTCCAAATCGTGGACCTAAATATTCAATGTTTTACCACCGGAGCTAGAACCATTATGAACTACAAATACCAATTTTTAGACAAAACCGTGGCGAAATGTGGCAAAAATCATCAAAATACTGAATATCGGAAGGTAACATTATGCAGGTATAGATCCTGCATAGATCCTGAACCTACACACACTATATTCCGCCACATGAGCTAAAACCCATTACGAACTACAAATACAAAATTTTGGACAAATCTGTGGAAAAATGTGGCAAAAATCATCAAAACACCGACTATCAAAACACCGACTAACCAAAACGTGGACCGATAAATCTCAATTTCAATATCAACCATCCTAGACATAATACAATTTGTTGTGCCAACCTTAAAATTTTCTATATTTTCATATTTAAATTTTAAAATTCTTTAATTTTTCAGGAAATGGTTTACAAAGCAACCACTGCACCTTTGGTCCAAGATGTGATTAAAGGTTATAATGCAGCGGTCTTTGCATATGGTGCCACAGGTTCGGGTAAAACACACACAATGTTGGGGCCATGTAGAAAAAAGGGAGCAACACCTACCGAGGCAGATGGCCAGACAAGTGATAGCGGTCTCATGGTCCGGGCTATCGAGGAAATATTTCAGTACATTGAAATGTCCGAAGATCCTGCTTCGTGTAAAGTAAGTCAACCTCAGTGGGGAATGAAACAATTTTCAAAACTTGGCATTGCCTTTCCTCCAGGTTTCCATTTCATATTTGGAAATATACAATGAATTAATACGGGATCTTCTGAATCCGGGTGGACCACTGGAATTACGTGAGGATAATCGGGGTCAACGAATAACAGTGGCCGGTTTGTCGGAAATTACCACATCCAGTCGCAAAGAGGTTGTCTCACTTCTCTTGAAGGGCAATAAGGCACGTACCATGGAACCGACAGCAGCCAATCAAACCTCCTCACGCAGTCATGCTTTGCTCAGCATAACTGTACAATCGAAAACCTCGTTGGGCGTGAAGCAAGGACGCCTCTTTCTCACAGACTTGGCCGGCTCAGAGAGAGCGAAGAAAACCAAAAATCGTGGCAAACGTTTGCAGGAGGGAGCCCACATAAATCGTTCCCTCCTGGCTTTGGGTAATTGCATCAATGCCCTGTCGGGTGGGGCACGCTACGTTAATTATCGCGACTCCAAATTGACCCGGCTACTCAAAGAAGCCCTGAGTGGCCGCTGTAAAACCGTTATGATTGCTCACATTGCACCCGAAAGTAAACATCGCGATGAGACGAAAAATACCCTCGTCTATGCCGATCGAGCCAATAGCATAACGACACGTCTACAGAATTCCGTGTATGTCGATGAACTGCAAAACTTCCCCACTAAACATTATCAGCATTTGGTTTTCGAGCTGCGCGAGGAGGTGTCACGGTTGCGCAATAAAATGTTATCAGATCGTCCCAGAAGTGGAGCAGCTGCAGCAAATGAGGCTGCAAAGGCATCCAGTGACCAACAGGCCCAAGATCAGGCAGGGACGACGACGGCGACCAGTGACGAAGACGATGAGAAACGTAAAAGTGAATTACGATATTTGCGGGAGCAAATTGTTTTGACATTTAAGCAGCAAATGAAACTGCGACGTAAGTTGCTCGAGGCCGAATCACATCTATTGGGTTTGGAACTGGATGCCGAACGTCAGCATATGATAATATCACATTGGCAGGGTCGTATGGGTAAACTTTATGACACACCCACCGATGATGGTAAGATGCAATGGGGGGATTTTTTTGTTAAATTTTATGTATTTATTTTTCTATTTTTTTTTTTTCCTTCTTAGATATTGAATCGGAAGGCTCAATTGCCTTAAAAAATGCTTGGGGCGAATTGGCGGCCATCGAAAAAGAAACACGTCGTTATAAAGAAATACGTGAAAGAACCGAACAAGAATTGGAGTTGTGTCGCCAAAAAGGTGTACAATTGGAGGATGTAAGTATGGGACTTCATTGATAACACAAAAAATAATTACAGGAAAAACTCTGAAGTAGGTCTAAAAATAGAACAGAAGCAGAAAATAGAATACACGTGCATCGGCGTTTTGAAAGTTGATATCGCGTAAATAACCGAAATAGAAGTGACCATTAATAGTTCTTTAAAACCTTACAATTTAAATTCTTTAGCAATATTTCTGATAACGTTACAAGGTCGAAAACTTTAACCATCAAGCGATTCAAAAATAGGTCTTTTTGGTCCCTTTTCCAAAATGGTTAAAATCTTTTATTAAAGGAATCGTTGGAAGCCAACATACAAGATAACTCGGCGTAAAGGTCCAACATAGGTCCCAGAATACATTAAAGGTCTAAATCGTATCTTAACTCCTGGAATTCATAAACATTTAAAGCACATTTAAGGGTTAAAGCCGTTAAAGTAACAACGTCAAACACCATAATTTTTAAATTTTTTTAATGTTATTGAATGAAAGCAAAAAATATCGGAAATAGCATCAAATTTTAAAATACGTTTAGATTTCTTCGAATTGGTCACCTTTGGCACGAATTATGGCCTTCAAACGGCCAATAAAACCGTCACACTCTGCCCGAATGTTGTTCTGCGATATTTTGACCCATTCCCGGCGAAGCGCTTGCTTAATGTGATCGACACTTTGGTATTTTTTAGTGCCAACCTTGCTTTCCTAAATACTCTAAACACAATAGTCCAACAGATGGGTATCCGGAAATTTGGTGGCCATTGTGTGCTGGAAATGAAGCGAGGAACATCATTTTGTAACCATTATTGAGTGGCGCGTGCTGAGTGCGATGGTGCTGCGTCCTGTTGAAATGTCCAAGGTCTGCGGCCAAATGTTTGCATACCCAAGGCTTCAATACTCCCTCTAGAATAGTTTCGATATAATATTCGGCATTTATTCTGACACCACGGTCGATTAATACGAGAGGAGAGCGACCATCGGCTGTTATGGCGGCCCACACCATCACCGTGGCTGCCCGGCGCTTGAGTTCTGGTGGCCAACGGAAAGTGCACATTTTCAGCTGACCTCTTTGGCAAGTAAACACGATCATTTTGTTTGTTTACAAACTCCTGGACAACGAATGCTTTCTCATCGGGGAGAGGAGCCATTTTTCGGCCTCTGCGACGCGGGTTTCGATCAAGTCGCTTCTTTACTTTCCAACCATTTCTGCTGATATTGCTGTTTTCTAAAGAATATTCTTGTCTTTGACACCATACGATGCACTTTGGAGAATCTTGCATACACTAAAACTAAACTAAAATGTGTTTTTAATATTTATAATTTTTAGGTATGATTTAAACTTTTGATGTATCTTGAGACCTATGGTAGAATTTTATGATAAATAATTGTCTACAAGATTTTTAATTACCACCATCTGGTATAAAGAGAGTTTAAACTTTTTTGAAAAAAGGATTATTTTGATGACTCGCATGAGGTTTAAAATTTTCGACAACTTTTCGATACTTTTCCCCATATTGTTATCAGTACTATGTATATGAAATGTTCGAAATACAAGAAATCTTAATCCGAATATTTAAAAAAAATGGAAGAGAGGGAAACTTAGGTTACATTGGATGAAAATTGTCAAAACGTTGATAAACGTTACTTCTATTTTTAGGTTCACTTTCATAATCTAAAGGGTTTTCCTAAAATTGTGAAAAAAAATGATGAAAATGAAACGAAACTTTGATCCTTTGTGGGGAGGTACCATAAAGCGGGAACCAAACTCACAGATTTATTCGTTTTTAAAAAGCATTATTGGTATTCACAATTTTAACCACTTATGGGGCGGCACCAGATAAAGTGGTCCTCACACCAGATCTAAATATAGAAATGTGCCAAATTTAATTCACATTTTATGGGAGTTGTGACTATTCAATATTTTATTTTTTTATTTTACAACAAAATGTTTTTCTCGTATTGCTAAAAAATTGTTCCCTCCAATTTCCTGCAGGAATTACCCGAACGCATTAGCAGCGATGAGGAACGTGAATTACTGGCTCTACTATGTCGAGTTCATGAACTGGAGGCAGACAAGGTGTCATTGCAAGCCGAACGATTGGCTAGGCAAGCCGAATTGAGAAGAAGAGATTTGCAGCTGTTACGAGCCGAAAGACAACGAAGACTTTGTGAAGGTATAGAGTCTGAATATTATTAATCCTTATAAGAATTGTTATTAAAACTTCACCCAATAGATATCATTAGTTCGCAAAGACGTCTAATTGAAGAGGGAAATGTTGAATTGCCTGATGAGTTGCGAGAACTATACGGTCTCTATCAACAGGAAATACATGCCGGCACTGTAACCGCAACGGCTGCCTATGAACGGAAATTGCCGCCCATTTACACAGCAGGGTATAGTTTTGAATGAAAAAATATCAAAACATTTTATTTACAAAAAAAATTATCATATATTACAGTTCGGATTCACCCTGTTCAAGTTCGGGCTCAGAATGGTCACCTTCATCACCCCTACCACCCATTGATGGTGGTGGTGGACAATTGGCAGCCTCATCTGTGGATAACCTATCACAAGATAATCCTGATCGTCATATGGGTCCTGCGGTGCATTCTCGTCTACCCAAACTTGCCACAACCGTGGGAACATCTAAACGTATTATGAAAATAAAGAAATAGGTTTTCGCAGTGTTGTGTGCATCCATACGCGATAATTTGTTTTGAAAATACCAAGGCTGGCCTCATTAAATGCTCAGCAGCTCAGGGAAATTCCGAGATGTCTCTATCAAAAAGAAAGCTTGTTATTAACAGTTTGTATATTTTTGTCTTGAAGTAAGCATTAATTGATAATAAACGAATTGAACTCAAAAACTCATGTCTAATTTATGCAAATTCAACTGCGAACACTACTAAATGGTATATAGAGTCTAGAAAATAGCTGGAATTCTAAAATTGTTTATGGCTCATGGGTAAACACAGAAGGGATTTTAATATTTCCGCTGAAAATTGACGTAAAGTAAAAAGTGTAACAAAGGAGCTAGAGTTGCTTCGCTTGGCCGAAAGAGATGAATTGCCGAATTTAATTAGAAAACATTCGTTGTCCAGCAGTTTATAAACAAACAATATGATCGTGTTTACTTGCCAAAGAGGTCAGCTGAAAATGTGCACCTTCGGTTGGCCACCAGAACTCAAGCACCGGCCAGCCATGGTGATGGGTGGGCCGCCATAACAGCCGATGGTCGCTCTCCGCTCGTATTAATCGACCATGACATCAGAATAAATGCCCAATATTATCGTGAAAATAGAGGGTGTATTCAAGCCTTGGGCACGTAAACATTTTGGCCGCAGACCTTGACAACTCCAACAGGACTCAGCACTCTCGCACTCAGCACGTGCCACACAAGAATGGTTACAAAATTAGGTTCATCACTTCATTTCCAGCGCACACTGACCACCAAAAACTCCGGAACCAATCCGTTCGACTATTGTGTCTGAAGTATTTTAGAAAGCAAGGTTGGCACTAAAAAATACCAAATTGTCGATCACCTCAAGCAAGAGCTTCGCCGGGAATGGGCCAAAATACCGCAGAGCAACATTCGGGCAGCGTGTGATGGTTTCATTGGCCGTTTGAAGGCCATAATTCGTGTCAAAGGTGACTAATTTGAACAAATCTAAACTTATTCTAAAATGTGATGCTATTTCCGACATTTTTTGCTTTCATTCAATAAAATTTAAAAAATATTGTACAAATTATGCCGTTTGACTTTGTTGTAGTTTTTTTATATCACCCTGAGGATCAAAACTCCCTGAGTTAATCGAGGAGAATTGAGCCAATGCTCTGCTTTCGAAAAGAACCCACTTGTTTGTGATAATGATTACCTACCTTGTCCTTATCTCTTATCCATAAAACATACACACTTGGCCATTTGTAGGGAAGGGGACTTCCTTGTATACGATTATACCATACACCTAACTGACCAAAAATCCTTACATGAGATAGATTTAATAGAATGCCCAAGACAAATGATGGTATGCAAGAAGAAAGACTTTTACCGAATATGTTCGAATTGAGGCGCTATTTAAATTTACATATGAAAAATTTTAAGACATAAGCTTTCATTGAAGAATCTTACAGGACCATATTCTTCAAATGTTTTCATGACATTTTTTAATGGTTTTTTACAATTTGCAATTTTGCGACTGCTTGTTGCAAGCACAATTTATAACGAGCTGTAAAAAAGAGACAATTAAATAATAATGGTTATGAAACATCAAAGCTTTTCGGAAATGGACGAAAAATATAAATAAAATATATAAAAACCAAATCCAAAACGAACGCGTTTGAATAGGAACAATTCGTGTAAAAGTATTTTTGTTTTAAGTCACTTTTCATCTATAGCATTATTTTCTACGGAATTTCAATGAATATAAAATAGGACTTACAAATTGTATAAAACGTCCCGTTCGCCTCTTACTTACTAAATATTGCTAGTTTAATTACCCTACAAAGCTTAGGCCCGGGGCAAACTCTTAACAGAAGTTTGATGTAACTGCTAACGGGCAATTGAACAAACACAACAAATATTTTCAGGGCGCCATCTATACTTCAATGTATACTGAACCATAAAACTTTCCAAAATAGGAATAAAGGAAAACATTTATTGTGTAGCATCATAATAGAATATAATTTTTATTAACTATTCATTCTTCACCTTATAATCATGATTTCTATATTAGATTCCGGCATATTTATTAATAGGCAAAAAATAGTGAAAATATCGTTTAACTAAATTAAAAATAATATAGAAATTAATATTATTTTAAAATTGAATTAGTTTTGTTAATGTAATTTTCCAAAATAAAAAAAATAATAATAGACACTTTTAAGCGAAAAGCAACACGTTTTGTATAAAGAAAATTGAATAGCCTACTGATTTGGAAAGTTATTTGTTATATTCAAAATAAATGTCAGTTAATTAAATAATGTAAAAGCAATAATGGCGCTAATTGACAAAAACATATACACTCAAAGAATACTCGTATTATTAAAGAAACAAATGCAATATTGGCATGATTTGTTTGGTTTGGTTTCAACAATTTAAAAAACCAACATATAAAATGTTTATGCAGCAACCAAAAGAAATGTAAATTAAATACGATCTGGGTAAACAATTGTCGTTTTGTGTAATAAGAAGCTACAGTTTCTCGTGTCACTTGCAATTATTGTGAAATTCTATTATGTTTTATATATGTATTGGTATTTTAGAGATGTTTTAAAGATGATTCGTTCGTTTTGTATGACAATATAATTTATTGTATTTAGTATATTATAATGGGCTTAATAGTGTAATTAGCTATGGGAGAGAGTAGGAATTAGGTTGTTGTCATCGTCGTCTTTGTTTTCAATTTTTTACAACATACTGTATGTGTAGGTGTATGCACTTTTATATATTCAAGAAAAAAATGAATAAACATTTTTCTAAATATTTTCGAGTATGTTTTTCTCTTTACGTAGAAAATGTATTTGTTATTGTAAAAAATTGTTTTATTTATTTTTTCCTGATTAAACACAACTAGTGTTTGTCATCATGTTTATAAATATTATTATGTACGCTAAACACGAATTTGATATTTGTTGTTTAGCATTCGACTTCAATTTGTTCAACTGTTTTCGAGGCAGACTTGATTACTTGTATGTATGTTGTTGTGTTATTATGTTAACAATACTATTACCATTAATAATAAATGTATCTAAATTATTTGTGGTTTTTTGTGTGGGCATGTTGTGGTAATTTATTATTATATGGAATTCTTGAAAGGCTGTTGATTTGTGTTACTGTTATCTTGTAAATTTCTCTTAATATTTTGTATAAAAAACTAAATTGGCCATTTATATGTGTGTACCTCTTTAAACACATGGTTCTACATAATTGCCTGGAAATAAACCGGTAACACCGTCCATAACCCCTTCCCACCAGCCGTCATCGTTCTTCTTCAGAACATATAATACTGAACTCTCCTGGAAGCTAAGTTCATCATCTTTATCGGCATAATAATCATAGATTGCAACCACTAGAAATTGAAACCAAATAGAAGTTGTGTTATACTGACGGTGACTGAAAATCAATTAAAGTTACCTTTTTCAATGTAATTCTTTGGAACCCATCCGGGTAGATTTTGATCTTCTGGCACAATGGGAGCCAGTTGGCCCTGACCCGCTGATGTACGTGGCCGACCAAAGTCTTGATGCTCCTCCTCAGGTGGTGGTGGCGGTGGCAATGGTGGCGACTGCGAACCAGGCCTAGCAAAATTCAAGCTGAAATGGTTCCTAAAACGGTTAGAATTTTTCTATTAAACTAAAACGTTGACTACACACGGGTTAGTTATGCTAATAGTTTTAGTATACTACTTGTATTGTGAAAAGTAAAAAAAGTTAAAAAATATGTATTAAAAGTTCATTGATAAATGGTGAAGTCATTTTTTTAAATTAAAATATATGCCTATGAAACCTGTAGTTTCGTGTAGCCAACCAATGACAGATTCACTAAGCAATTGCTAGCCATGCTAAAAATGGTTCGTCTGTATATAAGTCAACATTACCATTTTGATCGTTTAAAGGCATTTTGGCCTGGAATGATGACTTAATTGTCAAAATAACTACACCCCAAAGACAGGCACACCATCGACTTCCCATATGGGAAGATTTTACTTAAAAAAAAATGTTCCTGGATCATGCAACTGACAACATTCTGGAGTCACATCAACACAATTATGGATAACTTTAAAAGGTCATATTGCACATGGTAAATTTAGGTATATTAAATTTATCAGTCAGTACCACCACAAAACAATAACGATTTTTAAAGGTATGGCAAAAGTACGTAAAGACTTCAGCTTTTTTTAATAAACGTGAAATGTTACGTCCTTTGACTTGCTCCGCCGAATCAATCTGCAAACATAGGACTTCCACTAGAGTCGATATTACGTAAAGACGACAGTGGTTCCTTTAACTAGGTGACAATTTGATGTTGCACGGGCGATGAATTTGTAAGCAATAACCCCAAGGGGTTAGAGAAGGTAACGATCTCACTTTGTCAATGAATCAATTTGATAAAATTGATATAATATAACGAAATTAATTCTGTAGTAATTAATCATTATAATTTAAAAAAAAAAAATAAAAAATTCTGTTAGTTAGAAATATATTAACAAATTACCTGTTGTTGCCGTTTCTGTTTTTAATGGCAGCATTGAATGACGTAAACGAGTTAAACAATTTTTAGATTTTAACAAAACATTTAGTAAAAGATTTTCATGAATCAGACTTACCTATTATGATTGCGACCCAAGGTATGCATACCAATATGACTTTGTTCAGTTATCTCATGTTGCGAAACCGTCAGGGGAGATGGTGGTGCTGTAGAACAAAAATATTAGTTGTGGCAGCTACTTATTACAATAAAATTATTTATTGCACTTACGTGGCATACTGTTACGATCATCGTATGTTGTTGGTGGAGGTGGAGGCAACGATTGCATCATACCAGCTGATGGTAAATTAACATGGGTAGCAATTTGTTGACTGGGTGGCATGGGAAGAGCACTGTAACCGGCAGCACGTTCATTGTTGGTTACCGAACCACCGCCACCAATACCGGTACTGCTTACACCTGTTGCTGTGGTACTCGACGAGGCTGTAGACAAACGCTTGGGATGTCCTATAGGATAGTTGGGAGCATAGTGAGATGGTACTTGTGGCGGATTCACAACAGGCGGCGTACGATATTCCCGCGAACTTTTTCCCAATGTACCCGTATTGCTAACCGACGATTTACCCAATGTACCGGTATTTCCGCGTGACATTTGTGGAGGAGTTGGTGGTTTTGTGGTCGGAGGCGGGCCCACAGTGGGTTGAGCCAAAGATTGTACGGAGCCATGTGAAGAACCACGATGTTTTTGATTCCGATTTGTTTGATTGGTATTTACACTATGACCAATGTCGTCAAGTATGGAGTAGTCAATACCTTTGCGCACGTACTTAATTGGCTTTTCAGGATTTATGGGGGCTACGATTTTAAATTGACGAGTACTAACTTTATTAGCAGTAAGTACCCCAATTTCTCTGCAAATATCAAATACATGTTAATTGTTAAAAGTTTGCAGGGATTTTTTAGAGACTTGACTCAGTGGCTAGTTCTTATTTCGATTACAACCTACCTTCTGGCAACCTTTTCCTTGTGTATTTGCACCGTTTGTGCGATATGATTCATTTGCGATTCCATTTCGCTTAATTGTTGTGCTTGCAGTTCCAGCAACTGCATATAGCTATACGCCAGGGTATTTATCTGATAGGCAACACTGGCCAATGATTGGGTTGTATAGTTTTTGGTCGCCTCTAATGCAGCCTTCTTATTGTCAGCTCTGTAATATGTATCCTCGCAGTAGTCCGCCACCCGTTCCAGATTAGTGTAACTATCGCGTAGACTTTGACGTCCATCGGGAATTTCCGTGCGTATCAGTGATGCTAATTCGTCCATTATGTTCTCACCCATGACCATTACACCCTTGGCTGGATAGAGACTCACACGTTGAGGCGCTGCTACGGTGGAAAAGAGCAAAAAAAATCTACAATTATGTCAATTTCTTAATTTTTATTTATATCTCTCTGCACACACACACAACGGTGTTTATAAACAATTCCTTCCAAAATATACAAACAATATTCAATCAAATAAGTGATCAGGGCGGTGACTAAGCGTGCAGAGAAAAAACATACACACACTGTCACAATCAGAAAATATATAGGCCACACGTACAATTTTAATTCGATTTAAAAATAATTTATACCGACTTTCGCTGTTCCTTTATGACTTCTCCATTAAACACTCACTTTTTGTTTTATATTTTATATGATTTTCCTACAAATTTAAAGCAATATGTATTTATTTGTGCTAAATCTTAGGAAACCTTATTTTCCATCTTCAACAATGAACTAGAATTTATTAGAGATACATAGATCTGCATTTGACTTAATAGAGCTTCACAGATCGACATTCATTTAGTCAAAAAGAAGTTGAAATAGCGGGCGCCACCTGACGTCAATATTGTTGTATTACACATTATGCCATGTTCATAAAGGATTTCAAACAACACCCTTTTTCTCATTGAATCTATCTGGTAGAAGAATACAGTAGATGCATCAAAGCTTGGGAACTTGATATATCCAAAATTTTAAAATGACATTTCAAATATAAGTAGATTTTTATATGTTTTCTTACAGGACGTCAATCGGAGGTCTATAATAACCAGCAATTTTTACAAATTTGACTAATTTTTCATTCAAAAATTTTAATTTCAAAATTGGTTTGACAGTTCATTGTCCCAGCAGCTGTGTCGATACGACTACCTCTATTCTTCATCAAGCGTTCTTTGGCAATTGGATATCAATATTATAGGAGTTTTATTGAGATAATACTCCAGCCATGTATCTAACAAGTAGTTAAGTTATGTTGCGTTTACATCAAACATGATATTTTTCCTTAAATTGTAAAAAGACCTTTTCCGAAAAATACTAAGTAAAAAAAACAGAAGAATATTTCTAAAAAAAGGGCGTTTTCCTTTTATTTGCTAAATATTTAATGTTCTTTTAACATTATGGTTACAACATGTGGATTAATTGTGTGTATCTATCAATAATATTATGCCGCACAATTCGAAATTAATGAGAACATAACCTGACAACATCGAGAATGTACCTCAAAGAAATCATTATAGATCAATTATCATTGGATGGTTTTCTGTATTGATCCCTCTTTAACCAATAACAAGCACATGCATTTGCAACTAAATTGGGATGAAATGTAGAACGGCTCATTTTTCGACCAAATACTCTTGAAGACAATACAACTGCCTAATAACAATGAAACTGTATATGACCAATTCAAGAATTATTGGATTGCTTGTTTTCTTTAAAGCAATAAACCGAAAAGCTAATCTTGACCCCCTATGATCCGAATTATACAATTTATTACAATGTATTGAGCTTACAATGCTCATTATTTTCTTTTTAAGACAAATCTTATATACAAAATACAAAGACAACTCTATCAAAAATAATAAATTCATGTTGATAACGTTATCTTACAAACTAATCAAATTTGATTTTGTTTCATTTTGGCTTACATTTGGAACATTTTAGCGGCTTATCATTATTGTTATAATTATTTGAGAGCGAGTTAAAGTTCAGTGTGTTTGAATATTCTTTTTTCAATACTTTCTTGAATTTTTTCAACTTTACGTGTTTGTTTCTTAAGCGTTTCCTCCATGTCTTCGAAGCGATTTGATTTATCCTTATGTTTTTCGTCCTTAAATAATAAACATGTTAATATTAGACATTTTCCATATACATTCCATGTTTATAGAAAACACTTACCTTATATTTCTCTCTTAGTAAAGCATGTTCAGCATGTAAATGTCGTAGCTTTAGAAGTCTTGATTCAAAGTGATGCAACTCAGTCTTGATTGATGCCAATTCCTTTTCGCTGAAATTGCTAGTTTGTGCTACTCTCCATAAACCTTGCACCTTCGGTTCAATGAAATCTTGACTATGTGGGCCAGATGAAACAAGACGTTCCAAGCGTTCGTAATGATCTTTTATGCCTCGATGATGATCTCTTACTTCGTTAATACTACTTTCATATTTACTGCGTATCATTTCGGGTGTTTGTATTTCATTGTCATTTGGGTCATTCGAAATTGTATTGAAAATATCCAATTCGTCTTCATTAACTGCATCTAAAAGGAGGCATTAAATTTGTAAACATGATTTTCTTTAATTGCTAAGACTAAATTAATTTAATCTTATAGGGCGTGGGTAATAAACCGTAAAAAGAATATGGCTCTACTTTGTTACAATCCGAATTTTACACTACTTACTTTCATGTTTATTAACATCTACATTGCTCCCCAGATTTTCCAAGAGACTATAATAGACATCTACTTTGTCTTGATGATGCTCAAATTCCTGTTTCAAAGAGCTCAACTCCTCTGCTGTGAAACCCGAAACTTCAGCCTTTTCCCACAATTTATTCAATTTCTTATCTTTGAACAGGGATTTGTTGATATGGCGTTCTTCTGGATCGTGGAATTTTTTATAAGGTTTAGTTTTCTCCTTATCTTCTGTCTCATCGAAATGTTCCAACAAATCATATGTACTCATAATTCCTATTAATTTCCGACGCAACTCGTCAGCTTTAATGCCATCTTTATCTTTATGCTGTGAGTTTAATTGCTTCCAGGCAATTTCCTCTTTGTCTTGAATTTTTAGTTCCATGTAGAGAGATTTCAATTTGGGTTCGGTCAATCTCTATACAAAAATAATATATCAAACTAAACTTTGAAGTGTGTTGTGATCATATTCAAACTTACATTTTGTGCCTTAGACCACACTAAGTTCAACTTAGCCATACGAAATGGTCTCTGCAACGTTCTAAAGTCTGGATCATAACTTTCTGCTTTCACTTGATCAAAATGAGGCTCGTTTGCTTCCCGAGAATATTTCTTAGCTTTTTTGTCGGCAAATGATGTAGAGCAGAAAATCAGTAAAATACTTAAGGTTAACCACAAATAAATTCGTTTTTGGAACATTTTTAGAATTAACTCGGGATATTTAACCCCTATTGTATTATTCGCTTGCTATAATTATTAAAGTGATGTCCGCTAAATCTGAGGTGCACTTGTGTTTAGACAACGAAGCGGATCGACTCTTTCGACGGCGGTGATGCGATGAGCTTTCTGTGTACGCCGCAACTGCAGTTTGTTCACTGAGCGAACGAAGGAACAAGTGCCGAATATCGTTTATACCATGGTAAAAGAATACAGGTAGTCGCATCGACACAGCTGCTGGGTCAATGAACTGTCAAACCGATATTGGAATTGAAAATCTAGAATAAAAAGTTATTGAAATTTGTAAAAATTGTTGTAAAATACATTTCATTACAACCTACGATTTGTGTCGTATGAGAAAACATATACAAGTCTACTTATTTTTGACAAAACACTGTAAAAAATTTGACGTATCAATGTTCCAAAGCATTGATGTATCTAACTATATTCTTCTACCATGGTTTATTCCCATGATGCAATAAAAAGGTAATTCTAAGTTCACATTGCACTTTCAATCACGAACTAAACGTGCCGTTCATACGGCACGATTCGTAATTTATAGTAACATAATTCATTCCTTTTTTTTCAAATTTATTGTTTGTTGTTTTTTAAAGGAATGTACTTTCGTACATGAAATTAGCAATAATAATAATAATAATAATAATAATAACAATAGTAATAAGAATAATAATAATAATAATAATAATAATAATAATAGAAATTATTGTTTTTCCTCTAAAGATTTTTTTATCTTTCATTTAAAAATTTTCATTCATGTTTTGAACTTTTTGTATAAATGTTGACATTGACATATATTATTTTTAAATAAATTGTCAAAAAAATATTGCCTTTTTGTTTGCAGTTTTCTGTTGAAATTCCAACTCGTGGACAAAAAGCGTACCTCGGATGAGAGAGAAGACAAAATTTACTTTCGATTGAAAGCAAGTACGCCATTAAACACTTTAATTTCATTTATAAATGTTTCTATTTTGAAATGTCAACATTTATTTTTTTTTTTTTTTCAATAAATGCTCTCACTTGTTCATCGTATTTCTGAGAGTGATTTGAATGGAACAAAGAACAATTTGTGGGGAATCAAGTAGATATTTCATAGTTAATGGTCAAAAACTAATAGAGACCGAACACGTGTCATGTGAAATAAGCATAAGATAAAGCTACCAGCTAATTACAATTTTTTTCTGAGTGTGACCGATTCCTGTCAATTTTGGCTTTTGCTAATATTTGCGAAAAATAGAAAATTCTTAGCAGGAAACTAGAAAAATTCCTATAAAAACGCGAAAATGTACATTTTATCGCATGGTTACTTACTTGTAACTATGGAAAACCTGCACTGATCATGACAATTCGCTCCAATTAGGAATGACCTTTTGGCAGAAAATAATAAATTCTGTCATATTTTTTATTTTTCTAATTTTTTATATAATATAAAATTTACATTGCAGAGAAAAAAATGCAATGTTTAAGCTTTGTCCCGCAGCCTATATTTTTACTATTTACAAGGGAAAACAAACAAAAAAGTAAGTACTTCTTACTTAACAAATTTGATCGAGACAAATGCTCTGTTCCAGAAATGGCAAGAATCTACTATTTTTACAACTTTTGTCGATATCATAAAGAGAAAATTGGTTATCGTTGTAAAAAGTTTTACATTCTTGCAGTTCTGGAACAGACCAAAAAATAATAGCAGGATTCGGAGTTGGCACCATGGTTGAAAAATACAGGTAGATGCATCAACGCTTGGGAACATTCATGTCAAAAATTTTTAATTTTTTTTTTTCAAATATAAGTAGATTTTTATATGTTTTCTTATACGACGTTTTTCAATTCCAAAATTGGTTTGACAGGTCATTGTCCCAGCAGCTGCGCCAATGTGTCTACCTATATTCTTCTACCATGGTTGGCACGCATGTGAACATGCCGAAACGGGTACATGCATAAAATTCAAAGCTGCAGGCTCAAGTTCCTCCGCAGTTAGCATTTTGTCAATTAAATCTACGCCGGCAAAAAATGTTTCGGCCTGATACTCTAGCCGTGTATGTGTAGTTTGTTTTTACAAATTTTCACTGTAAGCTGTGCCACAACAACTCGTAAAAATTGTTAATATTTTACATCATATAAGACTTGGTATTGAAATCTTTCTATAAACAACGTGTCTCTGAGCTAATATTACAACAACAAATATGGCCAACTTGCCGCCACGCAAAAATCCGACACCCACACGGATATCGAAACAGCATTTGACTCCAATCCAGACCTTATTGCAAATGGGCTTCCAAAAACACAGGGCGTGAGTTTCATTTCATTTATTAATAAGAAAGAAATACCACTCAAAGATCTATTATAGATTGATTTGAATAAGGTTAAGAGTTGAATACTTGATTCTAGATTGCCATCTCGATATTGATTTTAGTAAAAGTTTTTTTTTTGTTTTGTGTGGGGGCGGGTGTGTTTTAATGACCTTCTTCTTTTTCATAAGAGTCATTCACCTTCGATGGATAACACAAAAGAAGAGGGCGTTCTAAAGTTTTTAAATTACAATTTAAATTTAATTGAAACAATAATTTAAAGAAAAACTGTTATTAAACAGTAATATGGGTTCAAAAAACTATTTTAGAAAATAAAAATATTACTAATATTATCTTACAGTGAAAAGGCCTTAGCTTCTACAGGAAACAGGGGTGTACAAATAGCATCCGATTGGCTATTAGCACATGTCAATGATACCACTCTGGACGAATGTACACCACGTGAATATATACTCTATGCTTGTCCAACCGGACCGTTTTTGCAACAATTAGAAGATTTTTGGACAAAATCAAGACAATTATGTGGGTGGAATGGTGCTCACAACTATGTTCCACACATAACATTGGTATCTTTCTTTAAGGTATGTTTGTTTTCATATGCGAAAAAAAATAGTTTCAAACGGGTTTTGTTGTTTTCTTCTTCCAGGCTCCCGATGAATGTTCGCTACAATTGTCAAAAGCTTTGAAGCAAGTTGTCGACATGACCGGGGCTCTTTTAGACCGACCCATAAAACTGGAATTATACATGAGTCAAAACTTCATGGGTTTCTTTGTGGCCGAAGATGATGCTAATTACTTGAAGCGCTTGGCTTTACAATATGTTAAGGAAGTCTCCAACTCAAGTATGTTCCCTTCCATGCCTTTTCCCCTGAAATGTTGTTAAAAACTTTGTGGGATGATGGTTTTACTACTACTTTTAACGGGTGCGTTAATTAACGGTTTCTTTATATTTTTTTCGTTCTGTTTCTTCCCATATTCTCTTTCCATGTTTTTGTATGTATGTTTGATCTCTCATAATAATGCTAAACAAATGGACTTCTCTATTGCCACATTTATATTTATTGTTAATTGTAACAAATACATCCTAATTTATTGGCTTCTTTGCAATGTAAACATCGCCATGATTAACCACCGACAATAATGTGATTTGAATCATTTAAATGCAAACCGAATGTAGTTATTAGCGATACATATGAGCAACTTGATGCAATAGTTGCTTGTTTTCCCTGGTGTGGTGCGGTTTCTTCGGGAAATCGTTGTATTCCGCGTAGCAGTCGCTGTAAGCTAATTCTAATTATTACTATTTTTAGCATTTTAAAAATCTTTTCTTCAAAAGGCGTTCATACTGCTTTAATTTGCTTTTTAGAATTTCTTAGTGAATATTAGTCTAAACCTTTGAATGACATTGCAAAATTTATATTCATAATTAAATTCCTTCCGATGTATATATTCTTAGCAATTAAATTTACTAACTCCCGTTTTTGTTTTCTGCGGTATTGTTAATGAATTTGACCTCTTTATATATGGTTAATTTTTTTCATCACAATCTGATCAGGTACACGGGTTCCATGGAAACGAAACAGCCTAATTTATTAAAATAAGTCGATTACATTCTTAAGAATAATTTTGTGTGGTAGTCAAATTAGTCTTTTCTGTATATGTGTTATATGGAGCCTGGGGACTGAGTCACTTTGTTTACGTAAGTATTCAAAGTCTTCTCCTATAAGGAAGGTGAAAAAGTGATTGACACATCAATTTAATGATGAAACTGGCAGAGTAGTCTGTTTAGTATCCGCTCTGACAATTTGTTTTATTAAACTGAGGCTTGGCAGGGCAATTGCAAATGTGAAACGTTGTGTTCGTTGAACATTTTCGCCAGTCCACCCACTAATACAGGGGATCGAAATTGTTGTCTGTTCTCTACTCGGCGTTCTTACCAGTGTGAATGCTTCTCAATTCCGTAATATAATTATTCATTGTTCAATCATTACATTAGGAAATAACGTCTATTAAAAAATTTGTTTTTTGACATGAGTGTGTAGTTTTTTTGACTGAAGAAATGTAATCTTTGTGCGGTCGAAAAATTGCATTAGCTACCAAATTTATACCGACCTTATTTTTATTTTAGCAAACTTACGTCCATGATTGCATGTTTCCTGCTTGTTACGCAGTTGACCAAATAACCCTTACTTTTTTAATTTTTTTAGTCTAAGCGAGTCTTTAAAAATAATTAGCGAACTGAAGTTGTTTCTGCCACATGGCTTTTCCGATCCGAGCTATAACTAATCAAACTTTGACAATCCTAATGAATTAGTATACGTAAAAGCCGGTAGCTCATTAAATGACAATCAAAGCATTTTATATTTATATGCTTGACATATCTCAAATGATTTTTATCAAAATATACGATTTGTGTAGTTTGTGGAAGTTTGATTAGGACATTTTTGGTGAAAGAAACATATAACGAGTAAAAATATTAATAAAAATAATTAAAAATAATAAGGGCAATTTTAAAAACGAAATGATGACAATACAATATTCAATTAAACCAGTTATTTATTAAGTGTTATATCTTCTATGGCGTTTCCGTATAGAGTGTGTCATCAATATCACCCAAAAACAATACCACTTCAAATGTGGTAGACATTCACTACAAGTTGTTACAAATAGTACAACTACTTATTATATATCAATAAGCATAGACGAAAACACCTATCCGTATTTGGATGTTGTTGTTGTAGCAGTTGTTTTTATAGTTTCGTGTATACTATCCAACAATTTCTGCATTGCTTGACATACATTTTTGTTCCTTGGTTTTAGTTGTATCTAGTATACACTTTGGGTTGTGTTTTTCGTTACCCTTGCCTTTCATTTTAGTAGCACATTTGGTATTCTTACGGTTCGCTTGATTGCCTGCCTTGCCTGTCCTTTTGTACAACGCCAGTGTATATGTGCGTTTCTACATTCATATATATATAATTTATTGTATGGCATACAAATTAGACAAAAAAAATATTCATAAAAAAATATTAAGTGCATTTATTTGTTTACAATCCAACAATATTTTTTATTATTATTGTTCGTTCTTTTTTCTTTGTTCTTCTTTTACATATAATGCGTCACAAAAAATATCGTCCTACTCTCGATAAACTTCGAAACAAATAGCAATTTCGTTGGAGCCTCACGTGAAATCATTGCACCTGACTTTAGCGTACCAATTTCCGCAGAGCCAATTCAATGCACTGAAAACTTTAGTGGAATCACTAGATGCATCATGTGCCTCCAACTGGGAACTACGTTTATATTCACGTGATCCCAGATTGGCTACAAAACAAGTACATATCAATTGGGCCATATATACTTATTTATAATATTCATATTATCGTTGCTGCTGTTTTTAATTTTTAATTTATATATAGTTTTTGTGTTATGTGTGATGAGGATGAGCAGCAAAAGAAGAACCTTTATATGCCATATCGTTATGATGTAATGAATGTATGCTGTTTTTGTTTCACAGGTTCACAAAGTCGTTTATCCACACAGTCCGCATGAAATAGATGAACTTGAATTGCGTATAGGTGATTATATTTATTTGAATAGTGACGCTGTTGACAATTCATCAGACGGTTGGGCTGAAGGCATATCCTGGTTAACTGGAGCACAAGGTCATTTACCTGTTAACTACACAGAACGCACAGCCGAATCGGATGCTTGGACTTTACATCGAGTTGTTCAACTGTCAAAATCAATAACTCCGTCATTAACATCGAATGAAGAATGTGATTTGGTAGATGGTCGTAGTTTATCAACGGAGACCGAAGACCATTTGCGACATCGTGATTTGAACCAAGGTAGGTTGCATTATTTTTGTACATATAAATATGAGTAGTTGTGTGACAATAACTAAATCGATTTGATTTGTCATAAAAAATAGATTTCTATATTAACTTCTTAATTAAATTCGGACAAATAAAGCTAAAATTTGCACAAATAAAATAATCTAAATAGAAGTGGGACTTATATACAAAAATGACACCACATATCACAAAAAAGAACATTTAAAACCGTTCAATCGGTATGAAAAATCAAATCATCATATGAAAAATCAAATCGATTTAAACTTAGGACACATAACTACATACTACATATAATTTAAATGAAATCTAGAGTTTTTGAAATAAATAAAAAAGTATCTCTCTTTTAGTTGGCATACATGCATCGGAGCTAATTGAAGGTTCATCATTTAATGAAGATTCAGAACAAAGTGTTGAAAAATATTTACGTAAAACTTTGAAACCTTGTTTGGACATTCCAACTATAACGAATAATCATTCTTCCAATCAGCAGCAGGCTACACCCCTAATCGAAATCACACCCAATAGTATGTCAACGCCAAATGCTAGTGGTGACATTAAAGTCGAACCCATACCAGCTGCTCCCCCCAAGGCAGACGATACGCTCAGTCAACATTCTGCTGAAAATTCCATGTCATTATCATCGAAGAATCGACGCGTTTATATAATGCGTCATGGCGAACGGGTGGATTTTACATTTGGTACATGGATACCGTATTGTTTTGACGAATTCAATAATTATATGCGTAAGGATCTCAATATGCCAAAAACTCTTCCGAAAAGGTAGTGTACAAAAAAAAATGCAATGGGATTTACAAAACTTTTCTTTTTTATTAAGGAGCAACATTCCAGATGGTTGGTTAAATGATTCACCATTAACAAATATTGGTTTGTATCAAGCCAGTCTGATAGGAGAGGCTTTGTACGACGCAAGAGTGCAAATTGACCATGTTTATTGTTCACCGGCATATCGTTGCGTACAGACCTGCACAAGCGCTTTAGAAGGTATGCTTATCTAAAAAATTAGTGAAACTAACAAACAATACTTGACTAAATTAACCAATCTCTACCAGGACTCAAACTTACTGGAAAGCACAAAATAAAACTTGAACCTGGTTTATTCGAGTGGATGGCATGGTATCCTGATGGTGTACCAGATTGGCTCACAAAAGAAGAGTTACAGGCAGCCAAATATAATATAGATACAGAATATCAGCCATTTGTTGCAATAAATAATCTTAACGAATCAATTAAGGAGACCACGGAAGGATTTTACACACGTAATTACGATGTCTTAAGAAAAATTATAGATTCAACGGGTAATTTTGTATTTAAGTTTCAGAGCAAAGTTGAAAAACTAATCAATATTTTTCTAAAATGTTTAGTTGGCAATGTTTTAATTGTAGCCCATGCCACTACGCTAGATACATGTACAAGGCAATTGATTGGAGAAGCGCCAAGAAACACAAATGAACTACGACAAGTTATACACAAAATACCCTATTGCAGTTTGGCCAATGTTGAGGAAATCGATGGCCAATGGAAATTGGTGGAACCCGACACTTTGCCAGTGACACATTCAAAAAATCCGCGATTCGAATGGAATGCTTTAACTGCTACATAGTGCAAGTGTTTTGAGGAGTTTATTAGTAAGCTTTCATCCTAAGTAGAAATTAATACGCTCCAAGAAAAACAAAAAATACTTTGCTATTTGCTCACAACATTTTTGGAAGGTTTAGTTGTTTCAATTTGCTTTCAGTTTATAAATGCACTCTCGGTGATTTTCGCACAAAACGACTTGGTTATTTTGCAGTCATTCTAAAAAAATAAAACAGTGAGGTTGTACTTTTTGTTATCTATTTATTTTAAATTAAAATTATGTATATCGTTATGAAATATTCATCTGAAAAGTCCAAACAAATTCAAATTAATTTGAAAAAAAAAAATCCTCAGAAATTCTATTGAAATTTTTGTAGTAGAATTTGAAATTTCCCGTAAATTGATGTTCAGGTTTTTAAAATAAGAATTCTTTAACTCAGTACTAAAAGTGATGACATTCTATTCTATTCTATAAAATAAACAATATTTGACTAATAAAACAAACAATCCTTTAAACTGCCATGCTATTGTAAACATGTTGTATCTTAACGGAGATTTGAATAACTTTGTGCTTTAATTTATAAAGGCAATGTTTGAAAATTCAAGAGATGAAAGTAGTACCTCTTGCACATTATAACTATAATAAAAATGGACTATCAAATCCAAACTGTTTAAACAAAAAACTGTAGATAGAAGTTTTACTCTATGGGCAAACAACAATATAATTACCATTGCTAAACCTATTATATTTGCTTATATAATGTTCATTCTCTGAAGTTTCAACTGCAATTAGTTTATTATTTATTCCATGTTGTTGTATTAAACTAATTTTGATTTATTATATACTGTTCAATTAATATTGGAAACAGAAAAATACGTTAAATAACAAGACAATCGTGGCTATATACCTTGTTTAAAACTTAAACTAACATTATATACACACACAAAAACATTGTTCTAAAATCTAAATCTTTTTCACCTCTCAACATGGAATAAATATCATGCATTATTAATTATATTTAATATTTAAACATTACTATTCAATTATTAACATTATTAGACACATAAAAAGTATTTCTTATTAGCGAAGTTAAAAACTTCTTGTTAGCATTGCGCAATATAAATTCAATATGACGAATTAAAAAACTATGTTGAAAAATATGAAAAAAATATTGGTAATATTTTCTACATTTCGAAATACAATTGCAATATGAATAAAAATACAAACCAATATAAGATTATGTGTTTATTTCAAAGTTAATAAATAATAATATATCACACAAATGCAACTGCACACCACCAAAATCATTCTAAAGAATATCGAAAAGGTAGGTTGTAAAAATGGTTCTTTGCCATTGACAAAAGTAAGTTGAGTCACGGTTGCGTTTCTAGAAGTTTTAAAATGTAAACTCCATTTTTCCAATCTACCCAAATACTTTGATAGATAATTTCTTGACATATTCTCCTAAAAATCTACTGTTTCTAAGTGGCCTAGGTTAAAAGTCCTTCCGTACGTAAAAGTAATTTAAGACGGAAGATGTCTTTAATGGTCGGTTCTATTGAATATGTTAAAATAATTTTCAAGTGCAGCATAGAAATATCCTTAATATGGAAGCCATGGCCTATCCATCAGGTCATCCTATAAGACCAGCAGATTTTACCCGCATTGTCAAAATGAATGTCAATTGTGAATTAAACGTAACCAAACACTTTGACATTATGAGGTCGACAGGTTTTATGAGGTATAGAATAGGAGACCATGAATACTGTATTAGGAGACCATTCCCCTCCCATCACAGTTTTGGCCGATTTGGCCTCCTGAGTAGTTTTGGCTCAATTAAGATCCGGATGGTGCAGCCGTCTCAATTCCTATTGGACATCGACAGCGATGTGCGGAACATCTGCCCAGCTTGTGGCACAGGACCACCTGACACGCTGCACCTTTTTCGCTGTCCAGCCAAACCTACTCACTCAACTCCAGTCTCGTTGTAGACCTAACACGTACAGGTTGCATCCTTTTTGAGACTGGACTAAGAGGCAGAACCCGATTGAGATGTGTCAGATCGAACACAGCAGTATGAACTACTACAACAACATTAGAGGTTAATAGCCCAAGTATACGGTTCTCTTCCATGCCAACTGACTTCCAAATTTAATGCCAAAATGCATTATTTTGATTGAAATCACAGAGCAAAAAAAAACAAATACCCAACAACATGTAAAAAAATTTTTTGTCATTTCATCCGCTTTTCAAAATTGGCAGGAACACCTTGTTATTGCACCAGCATGAGTTTCTTTCAATCAACTGTAGTTTTTATTTTGATGCACAAGACCTATTTAATGGACCTTGATGGTAGCCTTACACATGGTAGAAGAATACAAGTAGGTGCATCAACGCTTGGGAAAATTGATATGTCAAAAAATTGTAAATGTCTCTTCAAATATAAGTAGATTTTTATATGTTTTCTTATACGACGTCATTCGGAGGTTAAATAATTTTTCATTCAACATTTTCAATTCAATGTCTTTAAAAATTGGTTCGACAGTTCATTGTCCCAGCAGCTGTGTCGATGCGTTTACCTGTATTGTTCTACCATGTACGTACACATGCATTTTTTATGCATTGTTTACTGCTCCTGCAGGAATGGTCCAGTAACATCTTTCTAAGAAGCCAGCCTAAGTCATCGGCTGGCCAGTCAAAAAAGCGTTATATGTATTCCCACCTTAAGCAATCGGCTGTGTTGTCTAAATGAAACAATTTATACGCCATAAAATTAAATTAAGCACAAAAAAAAAATAAAAATGAGCCTGAAAGCAAAACAGTTATGCATGCGACTTTTCAAATACAGACGTTTTTTAAAATAATTGCCAAAATTAAAAACACCGGAAGGAGAAGAAGTTACAAGTGATTGCAAGAAGAAATTTGTCCAACAAGAATTTGCAAACTCGCAGTAAAAGAACAATAAAAATGTATCACTAGAACCGCTTGTTTTTGCAGAACTGTTGTGTTAACAGACGACTTTCAGTAACAATTTGCAATTGTTAAAAATTTTAGGGTAATCAGACACAACCATTGTATAATAAAAATAATTGTGAAAATTTGTCATTTGTTGCATTTTTCGTATTTGATGGCACAGTAACAAGGTATTAACGCAAATTTTAAAAATCAGATTTAAAGTCTAGAATTGTTTACATTGTTTGGCTATTTATTATATTTTGTGGTTTCATTCACAATAATACATGTTGACATTAAATTGGGTAGTCAGCAGGCCTGAAAGAGACCCCTCTACTTTACATTTTTTATGTCATATCAAATTTTATGTGCTTCGGCGTATTCTTTTGTTTACATCAGAATTGTTTACAAATGCTCTGTTCCAAAGCTTGCAAGAATCTAACAAAAATGCTTAAAAAGCTCATATATAAATTTTTTTGGCGTTAGATTACCATTTTTGTCAACATTTTGTTAAAAAATAATAATATGTTTGCCTTCGACGTTGAAATTTCTCGCCGTCGGCAAAATATACATTACGCCGCCGCCGAAAAAATGTTGCGCTTCGTGGTCTGTTCACGTCGTTCCTCTAATTTCTCCGATTGTCACGTGCACGAAAGAAACAAACTAAAATGTCGACTGAAAAGATACACTCGATAAAAGTCCCAACCCAATATAAACGGGTAGCTGCAGTACTAAAAACCGCCTTGGAAAGTAAAAAGTCTTTGAAAACTTTAATGTACAATGAGAAACATGCCGTAAGTTTAATATCATTAGAAAACAACAACGATAACGAATGCACCATAATTGTTGTGTTTTTTCTCTGTATTTCTTACTTAAGCGTTTACGTGGTATGCAAGCAGTTTTAACTAAGTACTTTGACAATAAAGGAGCTATCGACGAAGCCATTGAAAAATCTCAAATACTTCAGGATAATCCACGGCTGTGTCCGATTTTATGTAAAGTTCTTGTAACGGAACTCATCTTGGGACTGAAGAAATTAAACGGTGAATCGAAACCGGTACAAACCGTGCGTGCATACAAAGATCGTCTGGCCGAGGCTTTGGGAGTAGACAAAATAAAAAATAACTCAGAAGACAAAAAAGGCAAGGACTACATTATAATACATTTTCGCTTGCTTATTTAAAGTATCGAGAAGAAAAAAATGGGTAAAAACAAGTTAAACGTTCCCAAAAAACAACAGCATGAAAATGAAGAACACGATAACCTGTCGCTTGAAGCTAAAGCATTAGCCGAACAGGATCCGACGCTATCAGAAGACAGCGATAATAACGGCGGCGCAAATGCTTTCTTGTGGTTGTTCGCGTTTTCGGTGTTGATGTTCACTTTTCCCTTCATCACTTTCTATGGTGTGCGTTCTTGGTTGCAGGAATCCTTTGACTTTGATACATTCCAAACGAACTGTTTTTCGGTACTGGCTTCTGTGCTGGTAGTAAATTTCATACTGTGTTTGTATGTGTTTAAAGCTTTCAGTGAAAAGACTGGTCCTATCAGCAGCAGCAGTACTTCTACCTCTGCAGCCTCGGTGGACAACAAGAAATCTAATTAAACATTTTTATAGAAAGTATTTCTTTTTTACATCCATATATACATGCATATGAGCGATTATTATTGTATTCATTGAAATTTGTAAATAAAGTTTCAGACCATTTCATTAATAACTAAAATATGTTTTTATTTTATTTTTGCTGTAGATAAAAAACCACGCTATGTACGCATCAATCGAAACTTGCTCAGTGTTGATGAAGCTCATGAATTTTTGGCCAGCGAAGAATGGCGCAAAAAAGAATATACACCATTTGAAAATTATGATGATTTCTTAAAGGCGGTTCAAGAACTGCAGGAAGATGAGTATATGGTTGATATGCACGTTGATGATTTGTTAATATTTCATCCGAAAAATAAACACTACTGGGCCAATCATAACTACACTAGAGAAAAATATTTTATGCTACAAGATAAGGTGTGTATGAATGAGAAAATATGTGAAAAGAATACTGAAAATATTTTCAATTTTAGGGCACCTGCTTGGTTGCGGAGCTATTGAGTCCGCCAGCCGGTTCAACGGTTTTAGATATGTGTGCAGCTCCTGGTATGAAGACAATACACGTTAGCAATGTTATGAATAATCAAGGTACCATATATTCTGTGGAACAGAATCCAGAACGTTACAATACATTGTGTAACATGACAAAAAGCGCTGGTTGCAAAATTGTACAGCCCATAAATGCCGATGCCTTAACTATAACTGCGGAACAATGTCCTGGCGTTGAATATATTCTCGTCGATCCTTCTTGCTCTGGGTCGGGTATGCAAAATCGTATGTCCATGCACTCGGAAGAGAAGAATCCGGAACGTCTGAGAAAATTAGCTGGTTTACAAATTAAAATGTTGTCGCATGCAATGTCAGCTTTTCCCGATGTTAAACGTATAGCCTATTCGACATGTTCTCTATATGAAGAAGAAAATGAACAGGTGGTGCAAAGGTGTCTTGAGATGAATTCATCATTTAAGCTGTTAAGTTGCAAAAAATCTTTACGCAATAAATGGCGTAACGTCGGCAATCAGGATTATAAAAAGATTGGAAAGAATTGCTTATATACACGTCCATCGTCTGATTTGGCTGATGGCATTTTTATAGCTATATTTGAATCCATTAAGATAATAGATGATGAATAAAATTTTTTATAAGTTGAAGTACGTAAAGTGTTTTATTTTAAAGAAAGGCGGAAATTTAGAATTTTGTAATTCGTTAAGTATATTCTCAGGAATCAATACTTGTTGCAAGTTGGTTAACCAAACCATTGGCACAGAACTTTCCTGGTACTAATTCTGAAACGTTTCCTAAGAAAACCGGATCTCTAAATTTAACATGAAGTTATGTGAAGAGGGTTCCTAAACAAAGACAAGGTTGTTGGAAATTCAAGGCCCTGAATTGCTGGAAGACCTAGAGTAAACGTCATTCGTAACAATGATTTGATGAATTAATACGGTGACTACGACGAAAAATCGTTTTACCTATTACCTGATACAATTTCCCTGTACTTCAACGAGACAATGTGTTTTAAGTACAATAACATAAATGTGACTAACAAAAACACTTTGTCTCTTTGCCTAGTCAGGTCTTGAGCTTATGTCGCTAAAGTTGTCCAAATACCGATTATAAGGAGGAACAGTTATATGGGGCTATACCTAAACGTGGCCCTATAAAGCCCATTTTCAATACCAAACTCCTGCATACCAACACAACGTTCGGAAGCTAGAGTGATTCCCACAAACGGACGGACGGACATCTCTAAATCGACATAGAATTTTACTCTGATCAAGAATATATATTTTTGTGGGGTTTAAAATGTGAATTTTGAGGTGTTACAAACGGAATGACTAACTTAATATACCCTCCATACTATGGTGGAGGGTATGAAAAGGAAATAAAAAAAATCGATAAACATATTTACCTATTTCAATCAATTTTTTGAAAAATCTAAAATATTGTGTCATTGACATGCAATTTCTCCTGAAATAATATCGTATATATTGTAATTAGGACAGATATTCGAGATATAAGTAGCAACCAACCCAAAAATTTCATGAATTTTATATACTTATAGGTTCTTAAAGTTAGAATTTCAATTTTGGACATGAAGACCATGTATTGCAAGTAGGAAAGGTCAATTAAAAACGCAAAAAATGCTTCTGTTCAGCTGTTTTTTAAATAGATTTATTTATACCATTAAACAAAATTGTAATAAAATGAGTTAAGAGTATTGTAGATTTCGATTATTTTTTTTTAACCGTAATAGGGTAACACGTCGATATAACATACATTTTTCAATATGTTAATATGAGTGAAGGTATTCATAAAAAAATTAAAATTTATATTCTTCGAATACAACCAATAAATTAAGACAATGATGAAAACGAAATTTCAATACAAATTAAAAGAAAATTAAAAATGGCTCCTTTTTCTCTATGAAGAACAAATTTGTAATACGATAAATGTTATTAAATCAAACCATTTTGAATGATAATGAATGTCAAATACTTTAAAAGATTACGATAAACATTGCGTAATGAACAAAACATCATAGAAGATTATAACTATAGAATTATATTATTTTAAATACACGTATACATTTGGAAATCTAGATAAATTAAAGAAATATATATTGTAATGAAATCGAATTCTCCTTTGATCTACAAATGGGAGATGCTGCATTTGAATTGTAATATATGGATTATTTTAAGGTAAAATTCATTTGATTTTGAGATATGAAATTTGTTAATAAAATTTGAATTATTTAGGTATGATTAATTGAAAAATGCGAATATACATGTAGAGTATGTAATTTCATTTTTTCGACGCATAAAAACTTATTACCTAATAAAGATTAGATCTAACGAATACGCATCAAGCGCTTTATTAATTCATCATATAAAAACGTTTTTAAAACATTATTTTTCAGCATTGCTGGATCTTTTAACGAGAATTTATCAATTTTTTTGATAATTTTCTTGTTTAAATAACACAATAAAATCAATTCGAAATTGATTTTTTGCAAATTTTATACTTTCATTTGTTGTTTGTAATAAGTTCCTTTCGATAGGCGAAACGATTCCGCATTAACGGCATCTTCCATTGTTATAATTGGTTTCTGTGGACAATACTTTACAGTATGTGCCTTATCACCGGATGCTTTGCAAATTGGACATATGTACGTTCTTAATTTTGGGCAAAGAACTCGACCCATTGAGTCACGCACGGCGTGAGATTTCACAACAGCGTCAGGTTCATTGTTATTTTCACAGAAAACACAATGTTTTGCTGATGACTAGAAAATGGAAAAGAATAAAGGGAAATATACTTTAATGGTTGTACATTTTTTTAAAAGATAATTTTTATGTAATGTAAATTGTTAATGGAGTAAATGAAACATTAATGTTAGTTTTTATGTTTTCTTTAAAACCTTTGTTATACTTTGGAAATTCGGAAAGCTTTGTCATTTGATTTTCCATAAATATTCTATTAATGGCGACGGCTTGAGTTTAGGGGTTATGCTCGAGTTGACCTGAAATTTTTACCACGTGTTGATCTTTTTACCCTGAGTAGGGCAATTATGTCCTTTCTAAAATGGTGCCATAGGTATTAATATCTCTTGTAGTTCCGAAGAAATTGGTGTTGAATCTAACCTTTACAGCTTTGTAGTTCCGAAGATATTGACTTTCAAGTCGAATTCCGGCTATTTACAAAAATTATAATGTTTAGAAAAACTATGGATCGCATAGCAGGTATTGGACATACCCTAGAGGAGAAAATCTCAAGCCCGGGTTTTCCCACACGAAAAAATTACTTTTCCTTAGGTTGGAAATACCCGCCTGCGATAAAAATTTCAAAATGATCCGAGCATAGCCCCTAAACTCAACTTGATCCCGACTTATATATTACTGAATTTGGAAAATATGTTAATATATAACGCCTTATTTCGCAAAGGTTGTAGGTCGTTTAATTGTTATATATTGTGTTATCCCAATATTTTTAACTTGTTTTTTGAATTGACTTCTTCTAGATTTTTTAGAAAGATTGGGGTTTTTACAAAACTGGAATTAAGGCCCATTAAGTGCCACCCAGTTCGACAGAAAATAAAAACAAGAATATTTTTACTTATACATGTTACTTTGCTCCCGAAATAAAATACTTTAAACGTACTATAAACATACTATTCTACATATAAATACTATACCATATATATAGTTGTAAAATAAGGCAAATCACACTCACATATTTCTCATTTTTTGGTCCATTATAACGTTTTTGCATCTTCTTATTTTGATTGCAATTGTAATCAATATTAACGGCGGCAGCAGCAGCGGCTGCCGCTGCTGTAACGGCCGCATGAGAATGTTGCTGCATATGGGCCGGTAGAATCTTCCAAAAATTATGATTGAAACTCATATTGATGTTATGTTGTTGCAATTGTTGTGGTGTTAATGCCACAGTGGGATTTGTGGTAGAACCATTGGGAGATGTTGCACTGGTACCATTTTGCTGCTGATTAACAGCAGCTGTCAAGAGGCTAGGAGTGTTAATGGGTCCTCCAGCAATATTAGTTCCTGTCGTTGTACTTATTGTTGGATTGGACATATGTAAACCCAAGTGACAACGATTTAGTTCGTCACAAACATAACCGTTGCAGGCAAAGTCAATCATCACATCGTCGACTTGCGATTTTGGTAATTGAGGTACATCAATCCCACCTGATGGATCTAAAGTTAATATGACAAAACATAATTAATATAACTTATAATAACATTCAACAGTTAAGATAATGTCGTTTTTACTTATAAAATATTTTAGTCATAAATGGAACATAACCTCAAAACCTGTTACAACAAAATTAAATAGAATTTATTGTTGTAATCATACCTTTTTCATTGGAATAGGTGCTTAACATAGCAAACATTTGCAAGGATTTACAAATTTCATTCTGTTGCTGCTGTTGTTGTTGTGATGTATTTTCATTGTTACCAATGACTGTGCCTATTGGTAGTTGTTGTCCTGTTGAAGACTCATTTGCATGGTTAGCAATGGCAGCTGCTGCTGCCAATTGTTGTTGCTTTTGATAAGCTGCTATTAGTTGTTGCTGCTGCAAAGCATAAAGGGATGCAGCCAAATCGGGAGTTACAAGGCCTCCATCGCATTCCGGTGAGGATGATGAGGAACTTGACATGCTGGGTGTTGGAGATAATGATGATACGCCTGAAGAGGTCGTACCATCATTCATGGATGCCATGGATGGTGTTGGAGATATGCACAATTTGTTGCACGCATCCAAGTACATTTCTTGGAAACATTTCATGTGTAGGCAGTCCAATCCCAGTATATTATTGGTCAGCATTTCAGTTTGATGCTGCAGAAACATTTAATTTTCGCAAAATCAATCAAAATCTCCACATAACTGTTAATTGCTGGTTGGCTTAGCCACCAACAAAAATGACTATCATGCTTACCTTTTTCGACTCAGGACTACTACGGTACATGTCGTTATTCTGCAATTCTCCGAATTTCAACAATTCCAAGAACAAAATCTCCGTTATGTTAGCCACTCCTTCTATTTTGCAACAATTTTTTTTGGTTTGCAACAAGATAACAAGGTTTTTACAACTTTTTTTTCTAATTATAATAAATATAATATTTTTTAGAAATTTAATTATCTTCCCTGGAATTAGCGCTTTTCTAATCTTTTACTCTACCGAGTTTATCTACCACCATGCGCTCGTCTCACTTGCAAAGATCTCGATTAAAATGTTTATTCAAATGGGAAATTATAACTGCATATTGTGTCCAGTGATGATCTTCATTCCGTCTCCTTACCATATTCGTAACTGAGTTCGCAATTCCGTTCGATTCTCACCATATTCTATGGTAGAAGAATACTTCTCACCATATTCTGTGGTAAAAGAATACAGGTAGTTACATTTGTCTACGTTAGATCTTAGTAGTAATTAAATTATAAGTTTTCAACAAAATTTTCAAACTTGTATAATTGTTCATTCAAAACTTCAAATTCTTAATATTGTTGTACTATTGTGATTTGACTCTTTATGAATTTTAAATAATAAATTTAAATCTTTTGAAGGTAAACTTTGTTGCCTTGGTTGGGCTTACTGGCCGACCTTATGCAGGCAGTTCATTGTTTTAAATGGGTCTAGCTGTAATATTTTACCATGACCTGTTCGAACGAAGTCCTCTTGAATTCCGTAACACCCTTTTTACTCTACCTTTAAATGGACATTATCGACTAATTATTTATGTGTAAACACATATATTTTTAATAGCGGCAGTTGTAAGTCGGAGGGGTAGTAAATGGAGACATCTCAACATCCTCACGGATTACCAAACTGACTGTGTTCCAAATTTTAACTATTTCGTTGACTCGTACAAGTTGCTGCAATTTTTTAAACTTTGAAAAAAAAATAAACTTGTTAGGTTTTTTCCCCTAAACACATATGCGCAATTGATGCATTCATTTCATATGAATATACTCGTACTGTGTATGTACTGATGTGTGGAAATTAAAAGCTCTCGTTCATATTTTTACGAAATTATCAAACCCCATACAATAATGTTGCAAGTACATGGCAACTCTATTCGTCGTCAACTATTTGCGCTTTCATTTAGTTCAACTGTCCTATCATATATATGTGTCACTTTTCTAATCAGATGTTTGCAGTTGTATGACAGTAAAATGACAGCTAAACAGGCATGATTTACCAAATACCCTCTCCTAGCGAAATAAAACCGATAAATTACATAAATACATATTGTTAAAATTTAATAAAATAGGAAAACTAACAGAAAAGTTATAATAAAATCGAAAAATAATACTAACTTTGAAAATGGTATGTATGTAAAATATGAAATTACTTTAAAAGTTTGTGAAAATAAAACAATTCATTTGATTTTTGATAAATTATTTTGTGTAAGCGAGAATGGAGTAATGTGCTTTTTTGTTTTTTTGTAGTACAAATTCCTGGCTATATCGAGAAGTGGCAATGTTGTTCTGGTGGGCAATAGATGTATGCAAGTGCTGCAGAATCAGGTAAATAGCGTTTTGCAATTCTACTTAAGTCCATTGGCAATTGAAAGGACCATCCTAGGGGCTTGAGAGAATTTTTAAACTTTAAACTATGTTATTGATATATTTTGGACTTTTATTGATAATTTATTCATGTGAACAATTAGCGCTGGTATTCTCAGCCCGGCCGAAGACCTGGATTTCTATCACAGTTTATTGATAACATCAAGAACGAAATGGATAAAAACAAGGAAATGAAGGAAAGCATTAAGAAATTCCGTGAAGAGGCTCAGAAGTTGGAACAGTCGGAAGCTTTACAATCCGCCAGACAAAAGTTCAATATTGTTGAATCGGAGACTCAAAAAACATCAAGCATACTTAAAGATCAATTGGGAAATATTAAGGAGAAGGTTTCCGATGTACTCGATGAGGCTGTTAAAACCGAAATTGGTCAAAAAGCATCTAAGCTTGGTGAAGAGCTCTCAAACAAGGCAAAAACAGCTAAGGAAACCATATCGGAAAAAGGCGAAAAAATTGGCCAAACCACAGCATTCCAGGCCATATCGGACACAACGAAAATGATCAAACAAGAAATGGATGCTCAGAGCATTAATTCCCGTGTGTACAGATCGCCTGTTCGTCTACGTAAACGTAAGGAAATTGATTTAGCAAATGATGATCGCGTTGTTGAACCAAATTTGGAAGCAATGGGCATGGAATTGCACAAGGACTCGAAATTCTATCAATCATGGGAGAATTTCAAAAACAACAATGCGTATGTGAACAAGGTACTTGATTGGAAAATGAAATATGAAGAATCTGAGAATCCGGTTATACGAGCTTCAAGACTTTTAACAGACAAAGTTTCCGATGTAATGGGTGGCCTATTCTCGAAAACTGAACTCTCAGAGACGTTGACTGAGCTATGTAAAATAGATCCAAATTTCGATCAGAAACAATTTTTGAGAGATTGTGAAACTGATATTATACCAAATATCTTGGAGGCCATGGTACGCGGTGATTTGGAGATACTAAAAGATTGGTGCTTTGAAAGTACCTTTAACATCATATCAACACCAATAAGTCAGGCAATAAAAGCTGGTTTGTATTTGGATTCGAAAATTTTGGATATCGAAAACATTGACTTGGCTATGGGCAAAGTTATGGATCAAGGTCCAGTACTCATTGTTACCTTCCAAGCCCAGCAAATTATGTGTGTGCGAGAGCGTAGTTCTAATAAAGTCGTTGAAGGTGACCCAGAGAAAGTTATGCGTGTGAATTATGTTTGGGTACTCTGTCGGGATCCAAATGAATTGAATCCCAAAGCTGCATGGAGACTTATGGAGTTGTCGGCAAATAGTCAAGAACAATTTGTATAGAAATAGTCCATAACTATTACCATTGTTGTTATGTTTTCAAACATAAAAATCCTAAACATAGATTTTAAGTTACTATATATATGTACATGTAGATAACATGACATTTCCCAGAATTTAACAAGCAAAGAAATGTCTTAGTTAAATAAATTTTGTTTGACACGTAATAAGCGCACATACATAAATATAAAAATTATTTTCGATGTTCTTGCGGAATCTTGCAATTTTAACTTATCTTCTGCAAATACTTGCTTTGAATGCGAAATCAATTTTTAATATGTATGTAAGTTTTATCTCAACGTTTTTTATGTTTCTTCCAGTTATAAGTTGTGATGAGTGCTAACTGCTACTCATTGCTCAATATTTTTTTCCTTTCGATAAAATACCTATAAGTACATTTTAGATTTTTTTAACAATGTTAAATTTTACATGCGAATTTTGTAAATATTATAACTGCAGTAAATTTCAACATTTTTTTATGATTATAAAACACGCACCTATATATTTAGTCTCTTTTTTAATAAGCAATTTCTACTGTGTAGCTTGAAAGGATGAATATGTATAGAGATGTGTTTAAATGTTGATTTATTTTTTGTATGCAAATATAAAATGAAACCAAACTAAATTTAAAAATCTTAAGATTATTTTATTATATCAATTAACCTTTTGCATGAATCAATTCAACCCTATGATGAAATCGAATGTGATGTTTCCAAGTCGTCAAACTAATTTTTATTAGCGGCAAACATTCGAAACTGCATGCAGAAAAGAATCGCTCAAGTATTTTAAAAATTATGTCAGTTTGAAAATTTGACTTAAAAAATTGAGATTCTTTCGAGATATTAAGGCACTTTATACTCATTTTATCAAAATATTGTAAAAAGTTAAATTTCGAGTAGACAGACGCAATTATTTTTGAAACTTTTACTCAAGTGGTCTTTTGCTTATCACACAAGGAAAATATTGGGACTTTGCAATATTAACATTTTTTGATAAAGATTTAAATATATTAAAAATTAACCAAAAAACAATATCTAGAAAAAATAAATGTTTTAGGGCTTATGGCCGCACGGGTAAAATAGAAATTCTACCAGCTGGTTTTGATTAATATTAAAAATTCCCCTGCTTAGAAATCCCATATTCTATTAATCTTGAAAAAACTCCCAATAACACCAGAGAAGAAGAGATATACCCATATATCAAATAAGAACGACACCATGAATGGAGCTACAAAATTTAATCTTACTTTGTACATGTACGTGTCGTACGTGTAAGCAAGGCGAATTCAATAGGCATATAAAATTTGAGGCAAATTGCTCAAATTTTTGCCAATCCATGCACCAATCGAATCATTTCATTTTGAAACACTGAACAATTATTTTCTTTTTGTTATTGAAGTTTGAAAAAGTTTATATTTATATTTAAGCACTCTATAAAGGCAAACAAATCTACAGATTCCATAAGAATTCGAAGAAACCAAGCGGATTGTTATGCACTTTTTCCGAACTCATATTGTGGATATTATTCAAAGTCTTCGGCCCTAAATTGAATTTTTTTCGTGAAAAACTGAAATCTTAGAGATTTGAAATCGAGAAATTTCTGAAGAAAATTTTTACACTCTGTCAAAACCTCAAGCTGCGGAATTCTAAAAAATTTGGACTTCTTCAAGATTTCTTCAAACATTAGTAAAAACCTCGATAATCGGTCTATATAAGTGTGTAGATGATAAATTAGCAATTTAAATTCTATTAATATTTGGCCTGAGAACAGCATCATTTGAGTGAAATTATTTTAGTTCAATTTCAAGACTTACTCTCTTAGCATGAAACCGCTTTAAACTTAAGTTTGTATAAAATGATGAGAACAAAGTTGGGAATCAAATTGATTTCACAAATCGAAGTCCATTGTTTCTATTTGAAGTTTGAATATTCTTTATGTGTATCTAAGATGAATTAAATTTAAAACAATTTTCTTGAGATATCAAATTGATACCAGCCAGAAAGGGTTACCTTGTTATTCTATCATTTATTGAATTGATATCCCATGTTAATTGATGACGTTTAACAGCTGATCTAGAAATAGGGATCTAAAACTCTCATGTCTGTAAAAATTGATAAAAAAATAATTATTTCCACTTCAACATGTTCAAAAAGTCAAAAAATCAAATATTTCTTTCATTTAATTACTGGAAAAATTAATAACCAACATCAATTTTCTAAGAAACTCGACAAAACAACAATTGAATTTTCGACCTCAACTCCATATCCCTAATAACATAACCAACAACAATTTTATATTTCCATTTTCCCACGCTCATGGGAAATTTCTCACGAGTTGTTGTTGTAACCGCGTGAGAAAATTCCCTTGGCTGCACGCCGAATGCAGCGCAGCCGTCACTCACTGACATATGGCAACACTATGTGAGATTTTTTCTTCGTTGTCGTCGTTCGTGTGTGTCTGCTAACAAATTTATAAGTTGTGCTCCGCATTTTTGGTTTTTATTCTATTTTTTTAATAAATTTATTAAAAAAAATCATCGCATATCCATAAAAAAAGTGTGTGCATGTAAGGATTTATGAATTTTATGAAAATTACGAGAAATAAATACCGAAAACATGTTGCGATAATTTTGTGATTAGAAAGAAAAGAAAAAAATTATATGTTCTCTGCTGCTTCTTCTTCTATGTTAAAACCCGTACGAGACTTCATGCTTTTATTTTGTTGATGTATTTCGTGTACGTGTTTAAATGTGTTGGTGTGTATGTGGAAAGAGATGTTTCTATACATGTGTGTCTATATCAGAAATGAAAAAAAAATATTTACAAAAAAATTGGATCCACCTTTAAAATTTGTTCACAATATTTAGACCTATAACCGACGAATCCGTTCAAAGTGCAACCAGAAATTTACTGGTGGAACAAACTGAAAGAAAGGAAAACGTTGACGTTTCTGTCCTGCTGTGGTGTATGTGGTTGGTTGGTAAAGAAAACTCCAAAGAGGAGAACACCAACAGTCAACAAAATCAGTGAGTTCTCTCTTCTTTTAAATCATTTAATAAATCATACAGTGCTCTCTTCTGAGACGAAGAAGTCAGAAATCTATGGATTTAACATTATTTTTTTGTTTTTAATAAACTGATTGAAACAAAAATGTTATGTTTTGAATAAAAGCCAAAAACGCTTATTATCAAAACCGTTACTAAATGTTCCATAATCTTCCCTCTGTCCGTTGTCTCATATGTCAGTTTGTCCGTTTGTCGTCGTCTATTTGTGTGCCGTGTTCACATTTTCCCTCTTTAAAGTAATTAGACAGGAAATCAACAACAACAACAAAGCCAGAGCAGTGTATTACCAGCAGCAAACATACTTAAATTGTACACCAACAACTTTTTCCTCAGCGATGTGGTTGTTGTTGTTGTCTGGTTTGTTGGTCGGTGGCTGGCTGGCTGGCTCTGTGTGTTTGTCAGCCGTTAAGGCGGAAGGAAGAAGGGGTGCTTATTGCATTTGTCGCTCATTCGTGCTCCCATTGTATTGTGTTTTTCCTTTCTACATTATGGCTTTACACTACTTTATTTTGTTGGTGTGCTCGTTATTGTTGTTGTTTTTATGTGTTAACATTCAATTCAGTACTGTTAAGTGCACCTCTTCTTTCGATCCCTCTGGTGTTTCTCTGGATTTTTGAACGAGTGTGTGTGTTTAGGAGCCTGTGTGTTTTTAATTCACTGCCACTAAAAATTTTGTATGCGTTTTGCCACCAGCCGCCACTGCATTTGGATTTCAATTCAGCAGTGATGATCGTTTATTTAATGGTACATTTTTCATGGTTGTATATTTAATTGTGATTCACAATTACTAGGTATTTTACCACATTTTCAGTACAAAATAAATATATATATACAGGGGAGTAAATCTAGTTTAGTAAAAACCTCTCTCTTTTTGATTTTTCAGTGATGGGTATATAGGTAGGGGCTTAAAACCTTCCTCTGGGAACATACCCAAAACTAACTACTTTAAAACTCAAAGCAATTGATTCAGTATGTTTAGACTTCCTCCAAATAAAATGCAAGTATATTATTATAATCAGAATATTAAGGCGGCGTACCTTCGTTGAAACCATTTTTGATTCTCAGACTTAGCTCACTTAGCAAAGTCTTGCCGCCATGACGTTCCTTGTTAAGTAAAAAGGCGTAGAATGTTGTTTGGTAAATTAAAATTTGTTTGACATCACTAACACTCTTATATTCCGACACAGATTTGAAATTGAAAAATCGACATAAATAATATTTTTGTTCTTGTATTACAGTTTCTTATGAAAAATTCTTGTCGACAAACTGCATGCCCTATTACTACAACGTGTTTACATTCTTTATAGAGAATCTGCAAAAGCAAAATTGAATTAAACTTTGCTGTGTTCTTCTTTTTTGTTTTTCCATTCAACGATGATGACGAGCTCAATAAATGCAATGCAGTCAATAGAAGCATATAGTCTTCGTCAGTTCATTCACACCTAATAAAAAAACTGGCAAACTTTTTAAGCATTTGTTTTTGTTATTAGATGTAGTGTTTTTTAGTCTTCTGACGCTCTTGTCAATTGTTGTTGTTTTCTATGCTATTGTTTTTTTTTCTCCAAATTTTGTTTTAATGTTAGTTTTGCCTCGTAAAAATTAGATATTTTTTATGCAAAAGCATATGTATAGAGGTATCAAAGACCTCAATTTTTCTAACATTTTGATTTCCGAAAACATGCTACAATATTAAATTGCGATATATATATATTTTTTTGAAAGTAGCAGAACATACTAAGAGATTGTCCTCTGTCAAATTACAGTAAGAGTGATGCCAACATTGCATGAAATGTATGTAGGTGTAAATGGGAAGAGAAAGACAACCGAATGGTTTGGCTTTTGATTCAATTCTCAAACCGGCTCGATGGACCAATGTTTGATAATAGAAACCAATCTCCCTCTTCGATTGTCAATTTATCAATGTTTTTAATAATGAGAATAGAGTCCAATCATCCTCGTCGATTGTCAACTCTATTCTCTATTCGGCTCGTCTGGAGCAATGTTTAGTGAGAAAGGAGTACAACTGCTTCGCTTGGGTGTAGATTCAATTCTCCATCCGGCTAGAAGGACCAATGTAAATGGGAAGAGAAAGATAAGCGTATGGTTTGACTGTTGATTCAATTCTCGATCCGGCTCGAATGACCAATGTAAATGAGAAAAGAGTCCAATCTCCCTCTTCGATTGTCAACTCTTTTCTCATCACCGAATAGAGAATAGAGTTGACAATCGAAGAGGGAGATTGGGCTCTTTTCTCATTTAGAGTAGAAACCATAGTCAAAACAGAACACAAAAACCATTTATTTCAAAGCATTTGGGCCTAACAGTTTTTCTAAATAGGGCTACTGTTTAACTGTATTTAAAATATTTGAAAGTGAACGGGTGAGAAAGTCGTGAATTAAGTCATTCAAAAATAAATGAATGAGATGCAACATGGAATTTTGTAAAAAGAATTGCAATTTTCCCAAAGTACCAAAATTTTAATGAGTTCCCACCGATTTTTTATATTCAATTGGTAATGTAAAGCTTTCTTAGTGCAAAAATTATACGATCCTAAACTACGTTTCGTAAATCGTGTGGGATTTATATAGAATATGTAAGAGCTATATTACTATTATTTCTACAAGGAAATTTGAAATGATAGTACATTTTTTATAACTTTTATATTTAGTCCATAAATAACTTATCCAATTTAAGGGGCATAAAATGACACACCAAATTTCTGATATCTACTTCTGAAGTGTTGTGTATTTTTTTAAAGTCGTTATTGCATACACCGAAACAAATGGCTACAATACGGAGATACAATAATTTCATTTTTGGTAATTTATTTTCTTCAATAGAACCAATTATCATCTAAAAGTATGATGTTTCATACCCTTAGTTTCCACCAAATACAATAGATTATACAACTCTCTGGATATCTGGCTTTAGTGTTGATTTTGGCAATTCTTGACATAAGAATTTTTGTGCATGAGGTTGATATATATTCGTTTAAGTAACAATATACTATTTTCGAAATGTTCGTTACTCAAAAACGCCATTTTAAATTTGAAGACCTAGATAGAACTCAAAATGCACATTGATTTTAAAATTTTATATTATTTATATAACTTTTTCCAGGACAGCAAACAGCCCTTATTACAGAGTTACCTAAATTTCGATGTAGCGTATAAAAAAATTCAACTTCCCCACCATGGTAAAATGTTTTGTACGTCCGTATTACCCAAATACGCCAGATTCATATCTTATAATCAACAAATAAAAACGTTGTAAAAATTGATTCTTTTTTTAAATTCAAATATTTGGAACATTTTCCAATTACAAACATTCACATTTTTTAATATTTGTTTTTATTTCCAACACAAAAAAAGGAATTGTTTCATTGTACGTCGAATTTTAGGTAACGCTGTTATAGTTGATTTAATAAAGAGACAAACTTTATTAAATGCAGGATCTAAAAAATACACTTTCGTTGTCTGTAATTATTAAAAAATTTGCATTAGCATTTTATAATTTCCCACTTTTTTTATTACTCTCACTTTTAAACTTCGATAATTTTCTCTACATTAATGATATATTATTGTCAGTATTTATTATTATTATCCAAAAACGGTCCAATATGGACGGTTAGCAACATTGACAGGAACCCCAACACAATGTTAAAGTTCAAATGAATAACATTTGTGTAGGACTTATGAGTAGCATATAAGGTGAGAGAAAGAGAGAGAACAAAAAACCGAAGGCCTTCATTGCCCCATCATTGCATCCATTGACAAATACATATTCACGCTCTCTTATTTGTTCTCTACAGACAGCAGCATATTCATTGAGGCCAACAACATTCAAGGCGGTTGCTAAAAATGTTAACTCTTCTGTACAGAGTTGTGTTGCGATGAGTGGTGGTGGTGAACGAACGACGAACACCAAGTGGGAAAAACTACGACAAAAATAAAGATAAAGATTAAAACATATTTTTCTGGTACCTATAAAATGTCGATTTTAAAATTAAAAACGTTAAAGAATAATAATTTCCAAAAGCATTATTGGCATTACAAACAATACTTAGTTTAATGTGGTTCGAATTGTTTCAATCCTAGTACAAGATTGACTAATGAATTTAATGTAAATCCGTTGGAATGAAGATGAAAAGTGGCCAAAGAGCACGAGAAAAAATATAAAAAAAAAAAAAAATAAACGAATTGCAATGTAAATACAAACACACATCGATGAAGATACAGCCATAGGATGGAAAGTTAAATTAAAAATTATTGCACATAATATTAGCACTTAATATTTTTGTTTCTGTGCTCATTAATAGCCATTGCGTTTTTTATTTACAGGAATTGCTCCCGTATATTTGTAAAAAGTTCGCAAAGCCACCGCAAAAGAAATTTTTTTATTAGCTGTTGGGATTGTTGCCACCGTTGTCGTCTTGATTTTATCACATGTATTTTGTTGCCGTATCGACGATGTCATGAAAATTTTGCAAAACGAAACTGCAAGCGCAACGGCAACGAATGACAACGTTACGGAAAAGGAAAAGCTCCAACATCCGATTGTAGTTGAAAAGCGTAAAGCAAAGACGCTAAAGAATAAAATTTTACAAAATGTTGCCGAACAACAACAACAGCTGCAGCGGTTACAGCAGCATCAGTCAAGTGTCACATCAGCTGCGACCGCGTCATCAGCAATAGCAATGACAGATGAGCTGACTAAAAATATAACACCACCAACTACAAACACAGACAGTAGTAATTCCTTTAAGGATTTAGAAAGCGTAAGTCCACGCGCAAACGATAAAGATTCCGATGTCACTTGTAACTCTAATAGGAACAGTAGTAGTACTGCAGCAACAACAAATAGTAGCAACAGTGATTTAATAATTGCTGAAGCAGCAAAAATTTTACTGAAGAATGGATTAAATGGAACTAACGCTGCAGCAGCTGCTGCTGTTGCAACAGCTACCGCTACATTATTAACTGCGGCGGCTAATTTTCAGTTGCCGCAGCAGCATCAACAGCAAAATCTAGAGTCCACCACAACAACATTGTCGACACCGTCTCCCACGTCTACATCATCATCAACAACGCCTGTAGCAAATGCTACAACGGCTGCTGCTGCAGCACACGCTGCTCACTTAGTGGCCATAGCAACGGCAGCGGCTGCTGTAAATGCTTCCAATATCCATCATCATAAACGTTTGACCAGTACTTTGGCTGCTTTGAACAGTTCAGCGGCATCTGCATTTAACAGCAGTTTATCTTCTTCCAAATCCTCACAGAATCAACAATTGAACAATGGCTCATCGGTGGGGTCTTCCAATTCGTCATCAAAATCCGCTCAAGTTTCATCATCGTCGGCAACACCCGTATCTACGGCCACAACAGCATCGCAATTCGCCAAACCATCATTCAAAGCAAGCAAAGGAAGTGTTAATACAACAGCAAGTACAATGTCAACAATATCCTCCATGGACATGGGTGTCATTGATTATACTGTGAATTCTTCATCGTCTAATCTCTCGAGTAACCACAACAACAATGAATCTGCATCCTCATCTGCAATTATAAATCTGTCTTCTTCAGCAAATGCCCACAGTAATAGTCATCAAAGAAATTTTAATAACAACAGTGCGCATCAATACAATCGTTCAGATATTGGCAGGAATCCAATATCTTCATCAATTTCATCAACAAATAATAATTTTCATAATGCTACAGGTAGTGGTGGTGGTGCTGTTGGATTTGGTGGTGGACGTTTACAATTTTTTAAAGGTATGTAAATTTGTCAAATGTTTAGAATTAATAATTTAGATTTCAATAATTTTTCGTAAATTTAAAGATGGCAAATTCATTTTGGAGCTTGCGCGATCTAAGGATGGTGAAAAGGGTGGATGGGTCTCGGTTCCGAGAAAAATATTCAGGACACCATCAGCTGCAACATCTTCGACAGTTACACCAACAGCGACTGCTGCAACATCTGGTGGAATAATACCTTCACCCTTGTTAAATCCTTCTACAGCTTCGGTAATAGGCAGTAGCGCCAGTGGCGTCAGTAGTGGGGGAGGTGGATCTTATTCAAAGAATGAATGTTCAAACTCGTTCAGTTGTATGTATTCCATTATTGTGTTCCAACCCATAATAATGTATTTTTTAATTGTTCTCTTTTTATAGTTTCGGATGACAATAGTTCCCTACAGTCTTCACCCTGGCAAAGAGATCATGGCTGGAAACAGACGGCGCCACACAAAAATATTTCAAAGGAAATGGCGTTATTTTATCACAAGCCCGCATACCTAAAATTAACACCCAAGGCACTTTTGCTGGCACAGAGAAAGCGTAGGAATCCCTACAATCTGGTATATTTGAGAATGGTGCCCAATTGTTTGAAGAAAAGAGTGAATGTAGCAAGGAACGATCGCGCCGACTCCCTGAGAATGTCGATAATAAATCTCAACAGTCCACTATTGATGATTTGGAGGCAAAAGTTGAGCCGCAGCAGCAGGAAAGGATTGATAAGCCCAAAAAAGAATCAGAGAGTAAAGAAGAAAAGCAGGAAAATGACAGCTGCGATTCAAATGACAAGAAGACAAAAGACGGCGCCAAGGAAACATTTGGAGATAAGGCTGATAATGCAACAGTAGAAAAAATGCCCCAAGAAGCTGACGAATGTAATGACGTGGAAATGGCCAAAGTTATTTCCCCCATGAAGAAAGAAGATTCTTCTTGTCACAAGGGAAGAATGAGCCCTTGTGAGGCAGATAACAAAGAGGAGAAGGATATGGAGAAAATGAATACCAGTGACTGCGAGGCAGATGTGTTGATAGAATCTTCCAAGAAATTATCGTCCTTAAATGGTAGTGTCTCGAATGAAGAATCAGTCGATAGTAAAGTTCAAGGAACTACAAAAACAAACAATGAAACACCCAAACCAGAATGTCAGAAACCAGGAGACGAGGAAAAAAGACTTAAACTGACAGAAAGTAATAAATCAAGAGCCAAGCTCATTTCTATCGTACAAAAGCTGATTGATGCTTCTGCATCTCGTATAGCAGAAAATGCACCTCTTTCTCTCAAAAACTCTACACGACATCAGAACTCACCGCCGACTACTTCTTCAACGTCGTCGTCATCATCAAATACAAATTACAGCACTGGTGGTGGAGGCGATGGGGTTCATAAACATTTTCAGTGTTCCAAAGTGTCACCACCGTCAAATACAGCAGCTTCACGTCTAGTCGAATATCATCAACAACATGTATCCCCAAGAAAACGTATATTGAGAGAATTTGAAAAGGTCTCGTTGGAAGACAACTCCACAACAGCTGCAGGAGGAAAGAGAAGTCGGGCTAAAGGCAGTAGTAGTACAAATAGTGGGTCTTGTACTGTTCAAAATTTTGCTTCATCTGCCGCTAGTAAAACCCCATCTCCCGCTGGCTATAATACTAATAATTCTAATACAGGCACCGCTAAGACAATAGGAACAAGCACCGTAACAACGACCTCGTCAGTAGCCCCCACTAAACTTTATAGCTCATATAGTATACATTCCCTACTGGGGGGAAATTCCAATTCGTCATCTTCGCCTTCTCCGTCTTCATCGTCTTGCAAGAAGTCACATGATGTACCAGCAACAATAACTAGCAATTCTTTGGCATATTCATTAGCATATCAGCAGTCTCCAGTTTCTTCATTACCGCCTCATCAGTCGCCAAAATCTCCAGATGGACATCAAACAACAACGTGTGGTGGTAAATCACCTTCTACATCTTCCTCCAAAATAAAGAGGTCTCCACCGTACAGTTCACCTATGCGTGAAACTCATTCTAGAAGTCCTAGTGCCAGTTCGACACATAGTTATGATTATGGCAGACGGTCGCCAAGGCTTATGCCAGACATCTATAATAAAATGAAGTATTCAGGACTACATGAAGGTTCTGGCTCATCACCGCACCATCAGGCACATCAACAACTTTATCAACATCATGTTCCACAAAGTTTTTATTCGCCCTATATGACTTCACCTCAGTATGTTCCACCACCGTCGACTTTAGCAGCAGCAGGAAGTTCTCTTAGTTCACCCTCAACGGCCAATGCTTCACCAAGCACCACGCCGACTACCAACAGCTCCCGTTCACCACGTCATCATTCTTCTGCTTTTAGAGCCACCACACCAACATCTTCCACCACAAGTGGTGTTGGTGGAGGTGGTGGCATTGCAAATCATCATAACATTCCAACGACTCCAAGAGGAGATTTATCTCCACAGCGATCAACGACAGCTTCACCACGTGAAACTACACCTCGTACTGTACCAAAAAAGACTGCATCAATACGACGACAATTTGCTTCACCAACCGCAACAACGAGTAATAATCATAGTAGTTGTCCATCTCCTTCTTCGGAAAATCGCGCTGATGACAACGATCGCAGGACCCCTGTGTCACACCATCAACAACAGCAACATTTGCTGCATCGTTCCTCACCTGGAAGTGCAGCATCAAGTATGCAGGCATCTCCCATGCATCCGTATTCATATATGTATGCTCCAGGAACAGGTAGTCCTCATCATTCAACATCTGCCGTTTCTCCTACATCAAATAATACTTCAATTGCAGCAGCTGCTGCCGCAGCGGCTGCTGCTGCTTCATACATTCCAACAGTTGTAGGATCTCCGTATTATCATCCGTATATTTCAACACTAGCTGCTATGCGCCATCCGCAAATGTGGATGCAACACTATCAAAATGCTGCTGCAGCCGCAGCTGCGAATCCTTCATTACTTCAAGCATCTCGGCATCCTGGCATGCTATCGGCGGCCGCGGCAGCAGCTTCACGTCTATCGCCACCATATCATGGCTTCCAATATAATGGTGTAAGCAATGCAGCCGCATTGGCAGCCGCTGCTGCTGCCGCTGGTTTCGGTAGCACCTCAGCGGCTACTCCTCAACACCACGCGGGTAGTGTATTACAACCGCCACCACCAGGATCAATGTTTAATCCAATGGTTCATGGATTGGCGGCACCGTCACATCCTGCCGCTTTGCATGCAGCAGGTTTAGTCCCTGCCACAGGCATGGCAACAGCAGCATCGGCACCACCACCCGCTGCGACGCTAGGTCCAGCGCAACCAATGACTGATACATCAACAGATCTTTCCAAAGCATCAAAGAACAACTACACATCTAGCTCATCATCATCGTTAGCACCTTCTTCACAACTAACAGGTAAACAAAAATGAATGACATATGATTGAATCTAGAATCTTGAAATTGAATTTCTAGATATGAGATAGAACTAGGTTTTGAAATTTGCATTTTTGTGTATTCCGTAAAAAATGATTGTGTTTACTTGCCAAAGAGGTCAGCTGAAAATGTGAACTTTCAGATTGCCACTAGAACTCAAGCGCCGGCCATGCTGATAGGGGTGTGGGCCGCCATAACAGTCGATGGTCGCTCGCCGCTCGTATTATTCGACCGTGGCATCAGAATAAATGCCGAATATTATCGCGAAAATATTCTAGAGGGTGTATTAAAACCTTGGGCAGGCATACATTTTGGCCGCAGACCTTAGATTGGTTACAAATTGAGGTTCCTCGCTTCATTTGCAGCGCACAATGGCCACCAAAATCTCCGGATACCAATCCGTTGGACTATTGTGTCTGGAGTATTTTGGAAAGGAAAGGTTGACACTTAAAAATACCAAAGTGTCGATCACCTCAAGCAAGCGCTTCGCCGTGAATGGGCTAAAATACCGCAGAGCAACATTCGGGCAGTGTGGGACGGTTCCATTGGCCGTTTGAAGGTCATAATTCGTGGCAAAGGTGACCAATTCGAACAAATCTAAACTTATTCATTCTAACATTTGATGCTATTTCCGACATTTTTTGCATTCATTTAATAAAATAAAAAAAAAAATTAAAAAATTATGGCGTTCGACTTTAATGCAGTTTTTTTTATCACTGTTACACATTGATACACTGTTTTTTTACACATTTTAATATTTTGGGTGGAGAATCTTAAATGTCAAATCGAATGCGAACAGTTCTTAATTAACTTTTGTTAATGTGTCTATATTATCTTCTTTTGCGTGCTACACACAAATGTAAGTTATGTGATGTAGGTTATAATAACTCTTCAATTTATGTTACAAATTTGCAATTACAATTTAAATATATGTATTAACACAATACTAATATACAAAAACCTTGATCTAAATTAAATGTATGCTCTTCTCTTTACAGATGTACCCTTAAATTTATCCAAGCACTAAAAATGACTAGCTGACTAATTTTCCCCGTTGACAACAAACAGCATAAAAAGAATTAGGAAAGAGTATGTAAGTGCTTAAGTTTTTACAACACATTCATATTTTATTTCATTTCAAAGATCCACACTCTAATGAGTTAAGAGAAAGAGAGATTAAGTAGTTTATTTTACATTTCATAAAGGACATACTATTACTGTATACATAATTTCATAAAAGAATCATGATGTATTAAGCTGCAGACTAAAAATAATCAAACTATCCCAACATGGAAAGCAAATAACTAAGATATATGATTTTTTGTATATGTTAAAATTGATTACTTGAAAGAAACAAAATAAATCTATATTTTTGATTATTAAATCATGATAACAATTTATATTAACAAATATATCAAATAACAAAGAAAAAAAAAAACAATTAATTTATGTATTATGTAAATGAGTTTACAAAAAAGTACATAATTCAAATAATGCTTTTTGTTTTGGAGAACACGTTATTATAATAAAAAAGACTATATTTTTGGCGTTGAGGATTTGTTTTTTTCTTTCCATTTTTAGTAAAAAAAGATTCCTTGACATTATTTTTGCAAACACAAAAAAGAATGAATCTCAAAAAATGAAAAGAAACCCTAAATATATTTTTAAAAAACAAATAGACTGAATTTTATACGCAAACAAAGGTTTTTACTATACACTGCATTTTTTCTATTTTTTTTGTTTTCAAACAAAATTATTCAGTTTTTATTATGTAATAAAATAAAATCAATTGTGCCTTTCTGTAATTGAAACAAAAATAACTCGAGAAACTATTTTGACCCGACAAAAACAAGAATAACAAAAAAAGAAAAGCTAAAAACATATATTAATGCATTTTATACAAGTAATACAAAAAAGAGAAAGAAAAAACAATGTTACTTATACAAAACCACTAAAATTGTTTTCCTTAAGGTACAAAAACAAAATTAATAAGGAAAGGAAAAACCCCCTAAAAAACATTTTTAATCAAAAATTAAAGAGAAAAAAATATTTGCTGAAAGCGCAGGCGCATTACTATTACTAATTTTGCTTTTTATTTTCCTGAATTTAACTAATTGAATAATATAGAAGAAATTATATTCTATATGGAAAATGTGTAACAAAACCCATTATAATTTCCTATCGAAAAAAAGTAGGAAGTCTGTTAGTTATTTTCTGTTATGAAATCATTAAGATCTCAAAATTTTTATCAAGGAAAAATGTTCTATTGTAAGACAGGTTCTGTAACAGATGATTGAGAAGTCATTAGTGACGTGGACTTTGCACAGTATTTGATTGGAACACAATCGGACCTATTACAGTTGTCGTCGTCGCAAAATGAAGTCGAGGCGACAATAACGGTATTAGGGTTGTCGGTTTTTGTCGATAGCGGCGAATGATTGCTATTATCATTGTCGATACAACAGGCAAAAGGGCTTACCAAAGGTCATGTTCCAGTTAATTTTAAATCAGATTGGGAATCCATTGATAGAAAATTAAATGTAAATGGCACAATCAAGAGTCGGGCAATGCCAACGTTGTTTAATTGTTGCCAACTTTTATTTTAAATTGTCGATGTCGCTTAGCGACGGCGAGGGCGACTTGCACATAACGTCGACGACGACTATAGAAACGACAACCGTAATTGGTCCGAATGTTCGCATTATGTACAATACATATTATGTTTTAAACGTTTGTAGGTCCATATGATAAAACAACGTTTTATTTAAACAAAGGCAACCGTCACCTAATTTACGCCTTTTACAAAGAGATTTAATTTATATGACGTATTCCATTTCATTTATATGACGTAAATACCATTGAGAATCTTAAAAACGCGTCCTTTTAAACATAGGCGGTATAAATAAGTCTTAAAGGTCTTTTGAAACTACCATTTTTTTGTGTGTTCATCTTATAGATTTCCACTGATATAACAAATTCTTGCAATAAGAAAAAATTTTTTCTATTTTGATAATATGTTACAATGTTAATATAAAAAGTATATTAAACCATAAATTTATTCAAAAAAAAAAAAATGATATAGAAATATAAAAAAGCTACCCTTATTTAAACCGTGACCTAATTTACGCCTTTTATAAAGGGATTTCATTTATATGACGTATAATAAATGCCATTAAGAATCTTAAAAACGCGTTCCATTAAAACATGACCGGTCTAAATAAGGCTTAAGCATTTTTTGAAGCTACCAATTTTTTTTGTGTTTCATCTTATAGATTTCCACTGATATAACATATTCTTGCAATAGGAAAACATATTTTCTATTATGATAATATGTTATAATGTTATTATAAACAGTATATTAAATCATAAATTTATTTAAAAAAAAAATAATTCTTAATTATTTCATATTCTTGCAATAACATGAACTATTATATGAACGATAACATGAACTATGAAATGAAATTTTAAACTTAACTTAAAAGAACAAAAACATTCTTGCAGAGTGGAAAAAACAGAAAAATTTTCGTTTTACAAAAATGTTTTATTTTATTTTTTCAATTTTTTACAATTTGAAATATTTATACAATTTTGGGTAGTATGTTAGCTGAAATTAGTGTGACGTTTTCCAAAATTGTATATATATTTGCGATTAATAATTATTTTATAAAATTTTGATAAATTCAACTATTTAAATTTTTTAAAACAAATCCCCATCATCATTCCTCTAGAATCGCTCTTAACACATTTCTATATATGATATAATTCTTTTGTATTAGTTCACCAAACACAAATAAAAATCTTATGATAAATATTTAAACAACAACTACATCAAGGACTTTGAAATGTACAAAAAAAACTACTTTACAAAACAAGATACTAACACAAATAGGCACCTTCAAAACAAACTCAAGACAAAAACAAATACAAATGCAGTGTTAAAAATTTATTATACAGAAAAATATAAACTGAAAATTCCTATAAAGACAAAAACATTATTTAATAAAAAGCAAAAATACATACAAATAAATCTATATATTTATACAAACAGACAAAAACAAATAGAAACGTTAAAAACGTTTATATAACTTTATATATGTAACAACAGTTATTGTACAGTATTTCTTTAAAAAATGAAAAATTAAAAAGAAGACTAAATTTTTTACTGATTGGTTTGAATGTAGGTTCTTTAGCACATGTTTCATTCAATTCAAAAATAGAATAAATTGTATACAGTATATCTTAAAGTACATCCATGTTTGTGCAAAACAAAAAAATTGAAACTAATTGCGAATTTTGGGATATATTTTCTTAATTACATCGTTATATATGATAAGATACATTTTACTCGAGTTATCAAAAATAATTTCACGGTCTCAAATAAACAGACTGACTGTTTTTGGCCTACCAACGAATATAAATATGGATATTTGAAAATTTAACATTTTCGAAATAATTGAAAAAATTTGGATACACAAGAGAGATATATGTACAGAGGGGAGGCAATTTTCCTTTTTGATGAAAACTATCAATGATTGTGACTGTAGTGATTCCGGCCAGCCCTTTTCCGGTTCCTCGGCTAATTAAAATACACTACGAAAGAAAAATTGGCAAAGAATATCTATAAAGAAGTCTTGAAACCACTGTCATCAATTCTCAGAGATAAATTTCTTTCGGACGAAGTCTATAAGAAACAAGTAAGCAAAGACTATAGTCGTGCGGGGCCGACCATGTGATACCCTAAAACACTACAATATGTTAGAAGCCCCTTTATGTCCAAATCCATTTTGGTAGATTTCGCTTTTGAAATTATGTCCGGAGCACACCCAGATATTACCCTTTGCATTTTGACCAGGGACGTTTGTCCAATATTTCCTCACTCTGTCGTGCTGTTATTTGTTGTCCATTTTACAGCTAAATATAATCCAATGGTCATCCAAAATGCAAGAACTCTTCCCTGTCCTTAATTCTCTTCTCAGGCGCGTCGATTGGCCTCAATTGTGTGATCAGAATATTGTTTCTGGTTTTGTTTCATTTGAACCCCTAAATATTTTGCGAATATTTTGAACCCTCCTCTGTATCTCTATATTTAGACTCATCTATATGATTTGCTTGTCTACGACATTTGGCTATATTCATCAACGAAATCAGCATAAAAGCCAAAAGTTCGCCTTTTTGTGTATTTTGGATATCGTCTGTGCGTTATTTTCAGCGTATCGGTAGAATGGAAATGTAGGTATTTTTTCACACAAAAGTAATGGTTCATTCATCCTGCTGTCCTAAACTCTATCTTCATGGGAGATTTCGTATCCTTTGGTTTCTATTTGTGACCTTTATAACGGCTTGTTGGTCCATATCAACCCCTAAATATATTGGGGACATCTTTGAAAACAATAGCCTAGCACTTCTGAGCCTAACCCTACCCTTGTGAAAATTTTCGTGAGGATCGGACGATAATTGCAATCTGTATATAATAACCCCAACCTGTGTTGTAATGTGAAAAAATATTACAAAATGTATACTTCAATATTATAAGTCAAATTAAAAAAAATCGCATGCGATAAAAATATATGACAAAAAAAAGATCACAAAATACTCCAAAATCTATATTAACATCATTATTGACACCTTTTTATGCGATTTTTTTTTTGTTTTATGCCAAGAGGGCATTCTGAATTGACAAAATTTGTAAAAATCAGCCCAGCCATTGTTGAGATATAAGCATTCTAGCTAACATCCCCTTTCTTTGTATATACACATTGTATATATTTTGCTACGTAACGGTCAGAATTGGCCTGTTCGTCTATTTGTGTTTTCGCCGGCATTAATTAAAAATATTCGCGGTTTGATGGAAAATTTGACTTTAATTTAACACAAATGCTAACTAAATATTACCCGATGGTCATAAAAATTGGAAGACTTCTACCTAGCTCTAGCTCCATGCTAACTTCCGCGTCGATTGGTCTATAATTGTGGCCTGTAGAGCAACTACAAAATCAGGAAAATGTTATGTTTTTGGTTCATTTCAACCCCTAAATATTTTACAATCATCTCCAAAAACAATACGGTTCAATTCTGACCCCAACCCCAACTCAATTTTCAGTTTCGTGAGGATCGGGCCATAATTGCGACCTGTAGCTTGATTACAAATTAACATGGACAAATGGACAGACATACATAGCTTGATCGACTCAGCTCGGCGATATAGGAATCCCCATATATACTTTCCTGTTTGGGAAACCAATATTTCGAGGTGTTACATAATTTTTGACCCAATCAAACTTATAATACTCTCAGCACGTAGTGTTGTAGGGTATAATAAAATCGGTTGGTAATTCTGCCCTACCTTGATTTCATTGTGCCATGTGCTAAATTATCTATTTAAAGAATGTCAATCAATAAAAAATTAGTTTGCCAAAAAAAAGAAAATTTGAATCGTCATGATAAATGCAAAACAATCAAACTCTTATTTCGGAAAGTACTGATTGGTTTGCAGAAAAAAGAAAAAAAATTGAAATTAACAACAATATGCTACTTGATGAAGTAATGAGTCTTGGCTTGTTGTTTTGCATCTATGCTGATGATACATATACACATATATTTTGTAGTAACTAATACTTGCGTACATAATTATTTAAATGATTCCATTTAAAAATAAAAGAAAAATTACGCACAATGTGTAATATTTTCTAAATCGAAAAAAAACTAGGTATTTGTATAGTACTATTTTTTAATATTTAAATATGAGTGCATATTTGTTTTTCTTTCAATAAACAAACAAACAAAAATTATGTCTATTCCATTTTTTAATCATTTTTTTATACAAACCATGTACATTTGAACTAAGAGTAATATAATATTATTAGTTATATTACTATTTACAGAATAAAATTGTAACATATATTTATATTTTAAAACACATAACAGCACACATGGACACTATTAATATTCATGTGGTGATGTTCTATTTAATATTATACTTTTTTTAATTTTTAAAGTAAAATAGTTTTTTATTTGAAATTTATCGTAGCTCTATGTTATGTTAATTAACTACCCCCTATATATTATTATATAATAATTTTCTATGGCGATTAAAATTGAAAATACTAAAAAAAAACAATAAAAACTAGGTTTTAAATTAAATTTATTTTATATTAAAATTACTACAAAGCTAATTTTTTTAAATATAAATTTTTATTTATAGTTGTAATAATAGTAATAATAATGACTATAAAGAGAGAGAGAAGAAGATCGCCACATAGACAGATATACAGACAGCGAGACAGTTAAAATGAAAACCATCTATATTATTATTTCGGATAAATGTCGAAAACTATAGGCATATGTATGTTTATGTATTTTAAAAAGATATATAAAAATATAAATATATATTAAAGACAAAAATAAATAACAGCAATGTGTTTTATTTCATGGTGGGGATTCTTTTGTTTCAAAATAAATGTGTGATTCCAAACTTCTCACAGAGCAATATTGTCCGTGTTTCTGGGGTAAAACAATATGGAGCCGAATTCTTGCATTCGAATTCGAGCGACATTGTAGGATTTTTTTGGAAACAACTGTGATCTGATACAAAGATGTAGTTTTCATTTATTTTTCGACCGGAATCTATTATACTACACAGAGGGTGAGATAAAAAAAACTGCAACAAAGTCAGACGCCATAATTTTTACATTTTTTAAAATGTTATTGAATTAAAGCAAAAAATGTCGGAAAAAGCATAAAATTTTAGAATAAGTTTAGATTTGTTCGAATTGGTCACCTTTGGCACGACCAATGAAACCGTCACACGCCACCCGAATGTTGCTCTGCGGTATTTTGACCCATTCCCGGCGAAGCGTGATCGACACTTTGATATTTTTTTGTGCCAACCTTTCTTCCCAAAATACTCTAGACACAATAGTCCAACGGATTGGTACCCGGAGATTTTGGTGGCCATTGTGCACTGGAAATGAAGCGAGGAACCTAATTTTGTAATCATTCTTGGGTGGTGCGTGCTGAGTGCGATGGTACCGAATACTGTTGGAATGTCCAATGTCTGCGGGCAAAATATTTGCGTGCCCAAGGCTTTAATACACCCTCCAGAATATTTTCGCGATAATATTCGGCATTTATTCTGATGCCCCGGTTGATTAGTACGGGTGGAGAGCGACCATCGGCTGTTTTGTGGGCCCACACCATCACCATGGCTGGCCGGCGCTTGAGTTCTGGTGGCTAACCGAAGGTGCACATTTTTAGCTGACCTCTTTGGCAATTAAACACGATCACTTTTGTTTGTTTACAAACTGCTGGAAAACAAATCATCGGAGAAAACCAAATTCGACAGTTCACCACTTTCGGCCAATTGAAGCAACTCTTTAGCTATTTTGAGTTGCGGTATAGTTTTTGCACTTTTTGGAATTTCAATGGCTTTACCCCGAACTCATTTTTCAATATTTGCCGAATGGAATATTGCGATATGTTCAGCTCATGAGCCTTTTTTCGGCCACTGCGACGCGGGTTTCGATCAAGTAGCTTCTTTACTTTTCGAACCATTTCCGCTGATGTTGCTGTTTTCTTCCGTCCACTTCCTTGACGTCGGGCTACGCTACCAGTATCATGGTAACGAGTGATGGTATGAGACACAAAAGATTTATTCACATTTAAATGCTGGAGTGCTCTAACGATAGCCACTTGTGGTTTTCCAGCCAAATATAAAGAAATCACATTATCACTCTTGAATTCCTTCATGAATAACTTTTTTCTCTGGAAAATTCTTACCAAAATGCTTTTGTACGCTTATAAACAATATAATGAGCTGTCACTGGAATAATTTTAACAGCTGTCGGACGAGTGGCTTAGAAATGACAACAGTGTGAAGTTGGTTGCAGTTTTTTCATCTCACCCTGTAATTGCTTTAACATTTGCTTTAACGCAGGCAACATAAGACTCTTGTTTTTTAAATTTTGCTCTAAAATGGGGATTTGTATTTTTTTTAATTAAAGGGTGGTCGTTTCGTAAGAGTAAAATCTTTTTTAATAAAAGAATATTGAAAAGAGAGGAGATTCTGGCAGGTTTATTTATATTTTTATTTTGCAAAGCTATCCCACGAAATTGAATCGACTACTACCCCCCCAGTCGAGTTTGAAATGTTGGATAATCATTGATAATCGTGAATTTCCAGAACCAGAAAAAATCAGTTTTCCAAAAACAACAAAAAACATTTAATTTAGGAGCGCAATGAATGAACGCCTTCTACGAGTTTAGAAATCAGGTATTGCCGAAAGCTCTATATTGAATAATTTGTATCGCGTTCAGGGCGATAAGAATCGTACGCTTCATATTTATAAATTTGGTTAAGTCCCATCTTCTACTTGGGTCATGCACCCCACTATACATAAGTTCAGATGGGTTTTATGTTCGCAGTCGTGCCGTATTTACCCACATTATTGGAACATTGGATGGACCTGCAAACGCTTAGCAGATCACCCTGGGAGAAGCAAAATTTGTGCACAGCCTTTGGGTATGTATTCTTTTTTCCATTTAGTTTCATTACAGAAAAGAAAGTCAGAGCGTGGGAACAAATGTCGTCATAACATTCCATATAAGGGCAGCTAAAAGTGTGTGCTTTGCTGTGTTCGGCCCGTTGACATTGCAGACTTTAGTTAATGCCGCTAGGCAGAAAATGTCTTTGCTATGTAATTTCCCTCTACCCCCTCAATATTATGGGTACTGGCTACAGTTGGCTTCGAATTGGTCATGAGCGGGCTCCTAAATGTCTCTGAATGAATTTTGTCTAAATAGAAAAAGCAAGGAAAGAACAACATTTTTAAACGATATTTACGAATAAGTCAAGCTTAAATGCACATATACACATAATTTGATCCTTGACTCCCTAAATTTCGCTTCCGATACTTCGCGTATTAACTATAATCGTATTAACCCATTTCGGTTTAATCGCACCAGTGCCATGTAATAAGGTAAGAAAAGTATCTGTGCAATAAAATGAATGAATGATGTATTATTAATAAATAAAAGGACGCAATATTTACTTTTTATCATTTTTATTGTATTTCTTGAAATAATTTGAAATTAAAAAAAAAATTGTTTATCATCTTTTTTTGTTTATTTTTAAATACAGTTTAATAAAAACTCTTTAACCTATAGAACAAGTCTGAACATAATTTTACACGTTTGTTTTTTAAAATTACATAACTTTTTTTCTGGTATTTTTTATATATTTTTTTATTATTTTTGTTTAAAGCAAGAACCATTTAAAATAATAGGACACTTTGAAGAAGGTATTTAGTATTTATACTAAACACAAAAAAAAACTATTAAAAATAAACTTACACTTAAAAAAATAGTATGAAATGTAAGAACAATTAAATATATTTATGAGAAACTTAATATTTTATAAAAAATAAACATTTATAATTTAGGGGGATTATGTAGAGGGGGTAGACGTTTGGTAGGAACATTTAGAAATTGAATGACTTTGTGTTTGGAAAATTCACAACTAAAATTATGTATAGAAATCGCAAGTTTTATATTAAAGAGGTTGAATAGGAGATTTGGAGGGGAGGGAAAGAGAATGGATTTGTGGAAAATTGGATTTTGAGATAGTTTGGTGGAAAAGCATCTATATATTTGCTTTCATAATTATTTTGTTCGAGTTGTTAATTTTTGTTATGCGTGCAATCTTATTAAACATACAATTCAAGCGATTTCAAAATGTTCCTCCTAATATATAAATATGTATGTAGTTTACAACACAACAATTTATTTAGTTTAAGATTTAATGCGATTATGTTTTTTCTTCTTCTTTGTTTTAGATTTTAAATGTAACTAGAGATAATTTCATTGTTATTACGCAATATTTCCATGTTTTATTAATTTTTTGTTTGTTTAATGTATGATTCCTTTATTTAGTTAATTCATAATGACGTTGCTTGGGGTTCCTTCTGTTTTTTCGCTTCTAAGTCTAAAGTTTGTGTTGAACACTTTTGTTATGTATCTTTTCTTAATATATATTTAAATTTAACTTTTTATGCTTTTTTAATTAGAGTTCATATTACAAAATAGCAAATAATAGCAGTAACATAAAATAATTACACTTATTTAAAAAATTTCGCTATGAAAGATTTTACAAATGAAATGTAAATCACGTTTATTTTCTATAGTAGTATTATAAAGTAAGAAAATAAAACCTGAACACTTGATTGATACAAATTGATGATTTTCGAAATAAGAATAGAAGGCAGGGAGACATCTAAACGAAAATTATTTAATAAAAAAATTAAATTCAAACACATAATTCCCGCATTATTGCATATGTTGATTTGTTCGATACTATTCGTTGAATGTATTTTAAGAAAGGAGGATAACGGGATTCTATTGCATTTTTAATTAAGGATGTGTCGAAAGAATATTAATGCAAACGAAAAACATCAATGTTTTGGGTATGTTCAAAATTTTGATTTTTTATACAAACAAACAAAATTTTGAAAAAAAAAAAACAGGCGTGTTTTTTCGCAGTCATTTACTTTTGACATCCATAGACTTGATTTATGAAACAACACTTTGAAAACCATGGGCATGCGAAATCAAAACTTGATTTACTCTCTGAACACAATAAAATTCTACAAAAAAGTTGGAAAATAGTCGACTAAATATTTGAAAAAAAAATTGGCTCAAAATACTAGTATTTTTATTATCATCCGTTTAATTTGTATGTATATTCCTTTTTTAAATATGTGCAAATATACAAAAAATAAGTTATTATCTGACGGAATTGACTTAAAAATCATTGGACTTTTGATTGCTGCAGTAATAGATGCGGTAAAATTTAGTCCGTTAAGCGACTTAAAGTTACTTTATGAGAAGTTTCTAACTTTCATTTAACCGCCCTATTCTACTTGAAACGGAGGGCCAAGTAAAAAGGATAATTTAAAAAATGAAAGTAAACATTAGTGTTTGGGGTTTTCCTGTTCAATTACAAAGCAAAAATAAAGACTTTGCCAAAATTGTTCCAATAATTAGTTAATCTATTGTTCTGAGGATACAGAACGAACAAAGGCTACATTGACGTTCTATGCAATTTATTGTTGTTCTAGCTGTTTTTGCCTATTGTCGACCAATATTAATTAAATTTGAATACAGTTTCAATCATTGTACCATGGTTTCAATATCGTCTATCCTCTATCTTATTTCGAAATCCACCTTGGACTATTTCACAAAAAATAGTTAAGGAGGAAATATGTATATATCTTAAATATACAGGAGGAGGCAGAGGAGTAGGAGGATCATTAACCGAAACAATGATAATAATTTTTATGTTTCTATATGTGTTGTTGTGTGTATAGATACAAATAAACAAAACAATATGTTTTTGAGATGTTTTTGTTGTTGTTTCGAGATGAACATGCAGGGGGATTGGACGTGTGTGTGTGTCTGTTTGTGTAGTTACATTTACATAGTATTTTAATAACGTGCTTTTATTGTTTATTATTTTTAGAGAAATTGTGTGAAGCCCAATTGAGTGAAGTCTTCCAGGAATTGGCTAAAGCCTCGCTAAATTTCGAACGGAAATGTTCGAGTGCTTTTTCTGTACTATATTCTAAAACCTATGGAACAAGAGAACGGAAAAATCGAATCTTTATTTTTTTCCTTGATATCGTCACATTTTTCACTTACCAAAGTCTCTTTTAGATAATTCAAATCCTTTTCTGATGAAAGTTCTGGCAGTCCTGTTGATATCATCATACTAAATAATGAGAGTATAAGGCAGCCATGTTTGCGTAATACCAAAAATGCCTGGTTGGTAGAAAAACAAAAAAAGAAAAGGTTTTAAAAATGAGGGTCTGCGGTGAAACAAATCAAAGCAAGCATATAGTTTGGCACAAGCAGCGTACGAAAATAAACTTTATCAAACGTTTGCAATCGTTTCGTTCTGTATTTTCTCGAAGTACAAAACGAAACAAAACCGATATTAAGATAACGGGACGTGTTTTTTAATTTGTACCATTTGCGTGGATGAGAGGAAAGAAATATGTACTTGGCTGGATGGCATTGGAAACGAAACAGTACAAAAGTCATTGGAAACGTTTCCCGCCGATCTGTTCGCAAACGACACAGCTCGGCAACTCACAGTCGTAGTACATTAAAACAATCGTATTGTTTGTGTATTTCTGGTATTGCAATGTTAGTGGTTTTGTTTTATTTGGAGTACAAAACGATTGAAAACAAATTTGTGACTTGGTGTGAGCAGTACATTATTCGTTTCGTTTGTTTTCATTCGCTGGCCACAGTTAAAATACACATTAAATGTTTAATACACCATACACCCTAAATGATAACCCTCATAGTTCTTTTTGGTTGCATGTTACTTACCTTTTCACACATTTCTTGAAAATATCTAAACTCCTCGGCCATACGATCAGCATGACCCTTATTTATAACATATACAAAATCATGAGTTAGTACAAAAGGAACACGTTCACGACGAACACCGAATTTTTCTTTAAAATGGCCCAGAATGTGACCAAAGTCTATATGGAAAAGCTGCAAATAAAAAATAAAAATGTCTGCATCGTAAAACTATATTCGTTCGTATTTTAAAATAACTCACTTGTCCATTTTTCTTAACCATTATATTGTCTGAATGTCGATCTGCTACACCCAAAACATAGGTGGCCACACAATAACCTGCACAACTTAGTGTAAATTCGGTAACGGCTTTATTCATTTCTTCTTCGGTTTTATTGTGTTCCTTGAGCCAACTGAAGAGGGAACCCTTTTTGAATGGTGATGTCGCTGAGAACATACCCTTTTCCTTTTGGATATTGGCAATTGTTTCGGCATTCAATACCACTTCGATCATACCCAAACGACGTTCCATACTAATGCAATTGTAAATGTTCATGCGGAAGTCCATGCTGAAATCAAACAACAGATGGCATCATTATAGGAAATTCCAAAAGCACGAATTGACAATATAACTCACCCTTCATTTTTCCACAGCTGATCCATTACTCTTAACATTTGCAATGTCAACATATCCTGCCGTAAATCATCACCATTTTTGAATATAATATAAATATCATTACAATTCTGATCGGCATTTTCAAAGACAATCCACAGTGGACGCATTTTCGAATCCATAACTTTGCATTTCTCCGGTTTAACACCTTTGCAACGAAAACTAGGATTCAAAGGATTTTGTATGCCTTGGAAGATCCCGCTGTTGCGTTGATTGCGCAAAAACTCTTGTAGCAGGTTACGGACTTTTTCCTTGCTACCCTTCTTTGCCAACACCGAACCTTGTTTAAGCTTTTCCAACACTTGTAATTGCTTGCGTAACAACGGGACATGTGGCTTACAACCTTTTAGATATGCCTCCAATAATAAACCGAAACGGGTCTGCATCGATGGCGTTTGCATTTCGGAACGTAAATGCCAAAAGAAGTAATGACCTATTCGTTGATTTCGTAATGCCCGTTCCAATATGAATGTCGTCAGGGCACAGTCTAAATAAGATTCGTGTTTCATGGCTTGAACCAGTTGCAACAAATACAGCAGCAGTTCTTCGTCTCTGTCAATTAAAGCAAAAATTAATTTTAAAATAAACGTTTAAATATTTAAAACGCGTTCGCATACCTCAAATTGTTTAGACATCTTATAGCGAAATTTCTAACTGCCGGATCTGGATAAGCATAGTCTAATAGTTCCAATGATCTTTCCACAGATATGGTTGGCCATTCCTTCAATAAATACCACATTTCAGCTACTTCATCACGTTTGTTCCAGTTGACACAATGTAAAAGTATCGACAGCTCTTCGGGTTCTTCAATTTTAATGATATACCGTTTCTCCCATATATCGTTGCGATCTTGATCGTGCATTTCGTAGATTTTATTAAATGTGCGAGAATACTGGGATAGAACTTTACTGACGGCACCCGTTGATGATGGCACCGGACAATCTTGTGATTTAATGCGACCCAATGGTTCATTGCATGCCGCCAAACGTGTGGCATACTGTAATACCGTATCCTCGAGGGGATACTGTATACAATCGTATTCATAATTATGGAATGTTAGCTGTACAACAGCACATTCATCTTTACGAGGATTTGGTTCTATCGTACCCAACGGATGGAATATTTCATCCGATTGTATATCATCGGCATATGTCCATGTGTATAGCGATAAACAACCATTTTTCAGTTGTTCCTTGTAATCGAAAACTGTTGTGTTCACCCAAGCCAGCGAATTAATGTTAACATTGGCATCTTTCAGCAGGGTATTGCTATTGTTGGTGTTTGATGATTTCTTGGAGCGTGATGATCTCGTAACTTCATAGATGACCAGACAAAGTCGGGTCATGCGTGGCAAGTTCTGTATGGGTATATCGAAGACAATGTCCTTTTCAAAGATAAATGATCGATTGTTACTGCTGGCAATATCAAATGAATGTTGAGCGCATAGTTTATGTTCGCCATGATAGAGGCCAATGTGAACACCGACTTTATAACATCGCACCAAATCACAATTCACATTATCAATGCGATGTAGACGCAGGCGAAATGGTTGATTTAAATCCCAAGAGCATTTAACGTTGCGTTTTTTCATTTCATTTGATGGATGACGAAAGCTTTCGGGCTTGGGTGGTCTTTTAAGGACTGCATTCAATTCTTGCTTATAACTTATGTACGATTGTAAGGTGTTGATGGCTTTTAAAACTACATTGGGTACATCGGACCCGGAAAGGCTTTCCTGCAAAGCAAAAAGGAACACTAGCTTAAAAAAACACAAAAAAAAAAAATCATTTCGGAGTACAATACCTGTATATAAATAAACTGTATGAGAGGATAATCGCCAAATAAATACTCGTCTCGGCCACGAACTTTTAATATGTAATCCGTGGCCCGATCATTGACTTTAATTTGTGATTTTCGAACTTTTAATAATGCCGAATCGATTAAAGTTCTTGGTGTGTGCTGATCGTTTACCGAAATTGTGAATGATGTTTCATCGTTCTCCAATTTCACCACAACTAAAAAGTTAGAATTTCGAAAACGTTTCCTTATTATCTCTGGCATTTCTGGTGTATCGGCTAGTCGCAATGGATGTTCGTATAACAGTTTCTCATACCAACTATATTTGGAACGTTCTAATTCGATTTCATCGCACAGCAATGACATTTTTCGCCGAAAATCATCCTCCTCGGGGCTACGTTGCGCACTATAGTCCTCGAATGATTTACCAATCATATTACTAACTAATTTCGATAGTTCATAATCACTGGATATTGTGCTAGTTTCAGAACGTTCACCCAAACGTAGAAGGCAAAAATAAGGCTGTACTTCACATAAACGTTTGGTCTCATCTGTGAACGGTTCAACCAATGCAATTGCTGAAATTCCACTAACTTCATAATCACACGCGTCTTTGATAAGATTATTCAGGGGGTATGTCCTTGCTTGTCTGACCATTTCCTAAAAAAGAAAAGAACAATAATAAATGAGGAAATGTATTTTAATGATATTATAAAGATGTCACTTACTGCCTTGACTTCTCGTATTGTGGTCGTTGCAGGTACATTCAAACATAGAAAAATGCCATTTGGGAGAAAACATTTCAGTTCAACATCTGGTGGATCATTTTTCCAAGTGTCAATTGAAAATGATGAACCGGCCAACGGTGCCATTTTTCAGTCAATATCCGCAATGGGCAAGGCGTTGGCAATTATTGTGGACTTTTGTTTTTTTTTTAACTGAAATTAAAAATCATAAGGTTATCATTAAATTGATACATTTTAAATGATTTAGTTTTGAGATAGTTTTCTATTAACATGTTTTTGCTTCTACATGACAACAATTAGTTTCATGAAAATATCATTACTATTAATTTTATATATACTTAGGAATCTCAATTGTATAAATTGAATTTTTAACAGATCATCTCGCAAGCCTTCCAACTTTAAAAACGTTCACATATGGATACCGCTAAAGTGTAAACATTTTATTTTACAAAAACAGCTTATGTTCAAATAAAACTACACAAAAATTAAAGGACATAGATATAATTGGTATTTTTCTTTCGACGTACAGATGCAGAGACACTTATTTTCGAATGGAGTGTAATATTGAAGTACTGACAGCCTTTACGAATTGTTATGGTCGAAAATGCATTGTTCATTTAAAGTCTTGAAACTATAGATATATTTAAACATATATAAAATATAAAAATGGTTGCCCATATAGAATAAACGACAAGTTACTATTTTTTCAGACTTAGACTCATGCAGGTTAGCGATGAAAACAATTTCGTTTCGTTTTAGCATGAATCGAGATTCTACATCTTAAATTTAATTAATCATTTTATGGTAGCATGAATCGAGATTCTACATCTTAAATTTAATTAATCATTTATGGAAGCAACTCTTTAGCTCTTTTGATTTAATTTTTTTCTTTTGCGGTGCAAGCTCTAGAAACTTTTTGGAATTTCAATGGCTTTAACCTGAGCTCATTTTTGAATATTTTCCGAATGGAATATTGCGAAATGTTCAGCTCACGAGCGATTTTTCGGCCATTGCTACGCGGGCTTCGATCAAGTCGCTTCTTTACTTTTCAAACCATCTCTGCTGATGTTCCTTGACGCTGGCTACCAGTATCACGGTAACGAGTTCTCTAACAATAGCCACTTGCGGTTTTCCATCCAAATATAAAGAAATCACACTATCACACTTGAATTCCATCACGAATAACTTTTTTCTGGAAAATTCCTATTATAATGCTTTTGTACGCTTGTAAACTATATAATGATCTGTCACTGAAATAATTTTAACAGCTGTCGGACGAGTGGCTTAAAAATTACAACAGTCTGAAGTTGGTTGCAATTTTTTCATCTCACCCTGTATATTATAGCGCTGTGTCTAAATCTGAACCGATGTAACCATATCTGACAAACTTACATCCAGAATGAATTCGGTGACATGCACAAGAACTAAAAACCATTTTTGATTAAGTAAGGTAGAGGTTACCACGCGGATCGATTTGAAAATTTTACAACAGGTATCCTTTGGGTTCATCAGTACAACTATATAATTTATTTCTTGTGAAGTTCATACTTCTCGAGCTATGTATGTACATCTGAAATGCCCTTTGGTGCCTGGTATATTTCCAGTGCTTGTAAGTCCAACATATTCTGTTAACTGTTACCAAAATTATACTCAAGTTACCAAATGATCGCTGACGCTGCCTCATTTTTCATCAAATTTCCAAATTAAATCTAAAATCGAATGACAATAACAGCGACCTGCACTTTGTCCATAGAAGATGGTCATGAATTGGCACTATACGCATAGGAACTATAAACACACATTAGTAATACATCATTTGGTATAGAGACCGGCGCCACAGTGTGGTAAAAGTAGATCGATTTATGCATATCTGTCCCTCCGTCTGTCAATGTATTTTTGTGAATAAAGTAAAGATATCTAGCAAGTCGGTCAAATTTGGTGAAAATCGTCTCAGATAAACCTTTAACCCCAAAATATTTTTTCATCCGCTATGATATTAAGATACAGCCCAGAAATACCTTTGATGGAAAGTTTGATGAGATCGGTTTAATGTTGGAAAATCTTGAGCCTTGTTTTTGAAAGCCACCAGAACAACGTATTAGTTAGTATTTGGGTTGCGTACTCTCTTTTTTGTGTTTTATGTCCACATTACGCATGTTATACGGCAATAAAATTTATCTGCCAAAATTTTTGTCGGTAGTAAGTACTGCATTGTGGTAGTCTGGCAAAGGAATTTTGCATTTTGTTTCTAGATTGGAGCATCGTGAACATGTTTCAGGCTATTTGTTGGAATTTTTGGTTCTCCATTTAGTCTTTATGTAGGTTCAGCAAATTACTTTAATGTATTTTCGTACGATGAATTATGTCAATATTTATCGTAATTTAACAAATAGCAAATACTGAGTTTGTCCAATAAGATTGAATTATGGATCCTACGGTAGTTCCGACTAGAATTAAGTTAGGCAAGTTGGTATAAAATCCGATCAGACAAAAGCTTTATATACGATACATGAAAGCCTTCTCAAAGTTATAATATGCACTCTATAGCTATAATATTTGGTACGAGACGTCATATATAGCACGAAAATACCTCCGAAATCGATTCAGATTATGATATAGTGCCCAATATTAAGGTATATTTGTTACGAGTAGCTCAGCTAAAGAACACTTGATATGTTTTCTTTCGAACGTCTTTAGGTTTTATTTACGTTTCAGTCTTTATTATCGATTACAGGATATTACCTTCTGATTCAACATATTTTCGAACAATACACTTTAATTCAAAAAAAAATGGAGAGTACAAATGTTGGTTGTTCATTAAGTTGTGTAATCGAAACCCGAACAAATCACAAATAGGGAAACTTTAAAATAATTTATATTCAGCCAGTTGTTGGAGGGTCTGACAATACTTGTTTATTATTTTCTAAGTTGTACTACAGATAAAATTAATCATAATTTTTCCCCATAGCAGTGATATTAGCACTTTGTAACAAGTTGATTAAAGATAATGGCAGGTCCTTTTATATATTTTTAATTCCAACAGACCTCAAAAATTGTAATATCACAGTCGTGCAAGTCGAAAAGTATGTTTTGCCCTGCGGCATCACAGCGATAGCTCTATCTAGCAAGTATCACTTGTTCACGCCGTTGTGTCTTGTTGTCGCACCCAAAATTGAAAACACTCATCTATAATTCTGGGGAAATACAAAACACCATTACAACAAACAAACACGATGACCATAACAAAAAAAAAGAAACAAACGAAAAAACATTCAAGTCGATGGCAAAAACATGTTTGTATTTTCATCCTTTTTGGCTGTACCTTCTTTTTTCCTTTTTTTATTTGTTTGCTGCTGTACGAACGATATTTTATGTATTTGTTTGTGAAGCAAAACAGTGATAGACGAAATAAATTCCTTTCCTTTTTCTTCAGGGATACTCGACGCGATTTTTTATTTCACTTTTCACACTTTTTATTTAAAGCATTAACTGATGGATAAGATTAACGAAATCATTTTGACTTTTTCATTTCTTATTTCTTTTTTATGGTAAAATATACAGATTTTTTGTTCAATATTATTTTAATGCAGTGTAGGGATGCTTAAGTCTAGTCGATTATTCTTGAATTGTGACCAGAACCGAAAAGTCGATGTTGTTGTTATCAAAATGACTTATCGATTTTTTTACTACTACGATCGCTGGGCGATTAGTTATAAAAAATGCAAACATAACAGGTGGTGTATGAATGTTATTAATTGCTCTGTTCAAGAATATACTATGGTAAAATTAAAAAAGTAAATTAATTTAAATAAACATATTATAGATGGACCCATGGTACAACCAATCGATTTTATTTTTTTTATATGCCTGGCTTAACAAGTCAAATTAATTTGTGAATGTGCGTGTTCTTTTTAATCATATGAGAGTTGTTGAGGAAATATTCAAATCCAGTTGCGTATTACAACGTATACATGGACAGAAATTACACTTTTTGTAGCGAAATAAACCTTTAGAGAAATATAGAACTATCTTTGTTAAAAATTTCAGAATTTTCTGTCAGCTGGGCCTATACTCAATTTAAGCCTCTGGGAAAAATAGTTAAGGTTATGATACATAAGCAGTTTTTCATCATGACATGACATGTTTAAGACAAATTATAAGGGGAAATGATAGCAGAATACGAGAGTGTCTCTGAAATTCCTTTGTTATTATGTGTCAATTAATATGTCATGCGACGACTTCAAGCTGCTTATGTATTCACACCTTGATTTTACATTCTTTCAGGTTCTGTGTTACAGGGTATTATGTCTTTGTGCATTTGTTTGTAATACGCAAAATGATACAATTTCATTCTAAGTCGGTTTATGCATGTCCATCGGCTTATACTTGTATTTGAGCTAGTAGCAAGCATAGTTCTAATATGCATGTTTCATGTCTTTGTTACACATTGACCAAAAAAAAAAACAATAACATTTAATTTGAATATTTGGCGTCATCGAAGTCTTGGAAGTTCTCAAAATTATTTTGTCCACACAAAAACTGTGTACACTAGAGCCCCGACTTGCGCCGTCCCGATTTGCGTCGCTTTTCAAAAAGCAGAAAATTCGATTTACGTCGTTGCAGTTTCAAGTTACGTCGGTCCGAGCTACATTGTGGATTACTATTTTTTTTGCGTTTGCAGTGCCTGCTTTAGCATCTTTTCTGTCGTTTAGCATTTTTACAACTTCTGGCAACACTGATCGTCACCTGTACGTTAACAAATTTTCAAATTTCGTGAAATAAGGGGAATTCCCTTTTCTTTATGGTACATACATATGTGGAATAAATGTATTCATACTTGTTTTTTATCAAAGATATACAATTTTTTGCTTTGTTTTGAATATTTTTCCCAGTAAATTAAATTTCGGTCCATTTTGTACATGTATAGAAAAAGGTGATTCGATATGAGTCGCGATTCTCCGGTCCACATTAACGACGCAAGTCGGGGCTCTAGTGTATATATTTTGACCGAAGAAAGATTTTTTACACAACTGTATACTAACCGACGTTGTTGCATACACGCAGGCAATCAAAAGCTGTGTGCTATGAAATGACATTCAGAGAAAATAAACAGTTGTCATTTGTTGTTGTGTGCAAAAAAGTCGTAAGTTGTTGATTTTCGTGAAGAAAAAAATAAACAATCTATATTATGCACATTTAAATTCTTTATATTCTAATAAAATTGAAAAGAAACGGTATAAAATAATACCCTTATAACTGCATTAAGTGAAAAAAATTAAGAGAAGCCTGTATAATCGTATTTTGCGTTGGAAAAATGAGTGACGATGAGGGTGAGTTTTGGAAAATTTCATTGTGCAATTAATATTTAATTGCAGTTGCCATCTAATGACGAAATCAAAAATTATTGATTTATTGAGTGTACGTTTCAGTTTGGTATATGTTTTAGTGAAAGCTGTTGATGTTTTTACTGATGTTTGAGGATATAAACAACGAATTTTTATTGTTGTTTATAGTTTGTAAGAATGTTAAAGAAAATGCAGTAGAGTTGCCAGGTTTCATTTATATCTTCAATTAGTAATTCAGTTACATTTAAGCGAAAGAAAATTTGATACATCTCCAAAAATATATCTTGAGTACCCCACAAAGTAAATATATTTGTGGTCAGAATATAACTTACTTAAGATCTTGGCACATAGTATTCTATCAATGAATTGATATTGCTCCTAGTTATTTTTTATTGGATATGGCTCTACATCTAGGTATATATCTGCCATATAACGTTTCCTAACGTTTTTATACCCTACACCACAAGGTGGTCAGGGTATTATGTCTTTGTGCATTTGTTTGTAACAGGCAAAAGGAAACGAGATAGACCCATAGTTCCTTTTGATGATCTGCATAGAATCACTTTCTGAATTGATTTATGCATGTCAGTCCGTCTGCCCATGTATTCTTGTGAACAAAATGCAGGTCTCATTTATTATCCGATTGAGATGAAATTTTTCATACAACATTTGTTTGGCCCAAGGACGGACCTAATTGAAATTGGAGATAATCGGTAAAAAATTAGATACAGCTCCCATATATATCTTCGTCCGATTTGCCTTTTATTGTGTACCAAACGTGTAATATCAGCCCGAATAGTATGGAATTCGAAATCGGTTCAGATATAGCTATAGCTCACATATATATTGCTCATACGATTTGTTATTTTTGTCCTCCGCAGCCGTAATATGCACTCTGTAACAACAACATTTGGGGAAATATATTAAATGCAGCTCAGAAATACTTTTGCTAAATTTTATCGAGATCGGTTGAGATTTGCATATAGCTCCCATATATAATTTACCTTTTATTGTGCACCAAACGTCTAATATTTTCCCAAATGGGATGGAATTTGGCACATACGATCAATTGAGTCTAGAAGGTAGTATGCCTAATTTGGTGAAGATCGGTTCAGATATAGCTATACCTCCCATATATATTGTTCATCCGATTTGTTGCATTTGTAAATATTTTCATCAGCTGAAACAGTATGTCGTAATGAATGGAATGCTTTTGATAGATCAATTGTTACCAATTATGGCACGTCTGCTCTGGTAGAATCTTCACATATCCGGGTGAAAATGTAGCGGAATGCGTACTATTTTGCTAATGGAGCCGATGTTAATGATCGGAACTTTTGACAACATTCTAGTTTGGCAGCAGTTGCAAGACAACTGCCACAATTTTTCAGAATCAGAACATTGCAACATTATTTAACTAAAATGTTAGTGTTAATTTGTCGGCGAATAAAGAAGAAACGAGAAACAAATTCATCGCATGATGAAGCACTCCGGGAATATCCCATTTGGAAGAAGGCGTAAAGAACTGTTAATTATTCTTAAGATTCCGGAAGTTAAGATAACCGAGTCCATGTTGCTTGACTATGTGGTGAAGGCCTTTTTCAAACTTGTCTTGTGCAAACTTTTGGTTTTGGTAAGGTTTCTAACTACAGAATATATCTAAAAGTTTTTCTTTGCCATTCCTTTCGATTTGCAAACCTTTTCTTTTTATCCCTTTCTCATTTATTGTCGATTTATACATTAAGTTATAGGTCTTCACTCGGTATGGTTTTATCAGTTATACGATGTACGTACCATAACTGAGTAATAAGCAAATACTACTCAATAAACGCTTGCATGCATTCCCACATTCGAAATATCAACCACAGTTTTGCATATAATTTATTCGATAAAAAGAAATCTTCATAACGTCGTCGTAGTCGGCATATGGTCGCTGGATTATGTGCATAATAAGTGACACATATCATTTACCGCCAGTTCTCCTTGTACAATAACACAATCGTCATCTATCCTCTGAGCGTCAGAGCTAATGAGACTTAGTGTCTTCTAACCATTGGTTGTAATCTAATCTTTGATGCTACTTGAAGACTTGTTGCAATTGTTTTTGTTGTTATAAGATTTCCCTGAAAATGGGACTTGTATTACACAAAAAGATACAGCCACGTGTAACAGTTGGTCGGACTGGTATGTTGAACGTTAAGAAATGCGTGTCTTGCGCATTGGCCGACTCTCTAGCTCACAAAGTGAGCTCAACATATTATGGGTGGTTGTGGTGGTTGTTTGGAAAAATACAACCACTAAAGTTGTGGTTCTCTACCTCTTTGCCGCTCTTCGGCCGGTTTTATGAATGAATTTGCCAAGTTTGGTGTGTGATATTTTAGAGCAGTCAATTGATTTTTAACCAAAAACTGACGTTGATAGCTGAAAACGAAGCCAAAAATATTCCTTTGCATAAATTTTAGTTGCCATTGCTAGTCTGTGCTGCTTAGGGTGTTGTTAGGCATCGGAAGATGGACAAGAGAATCGCTTTTAACAAGAAAAATTAATATGAATATTAATTAGTTCCAATTGGATTTGATGGATTGAATAGAAGCGGGTCTCATATAGTTAAAAAAAAACAATATGGATTGGAGTTTTGTTGAAAAACCAAAGTCAGGCACCGAAACCGCTCTGGAGGCTTGCGATTATTTTCTAGATGAGGTCATAGAAATAACAAAAACTTTAGGTGAATCACATATACATATATCTGAACATACGTTTTCTTTTCTTTTTGGTTAATTTAACTTTATGTAATGTGTGTATAACTCCTTAAAATTGTATTACTTGTTTTTTCCCCTTTGTGTGACTAGATGCTCGTGAACAGGTTCGCCTCATCAAACATCGTGAATTGCGACACGCAGTAACCTCTGGAGATGAACGCACGGTACGTGTCCTTTTGGAAGCATTGGGTAGTGAGCGGCAAATTATAGTCAATATGGCTCCGGCTGGTGCAAACACATTATTGTTCCTGTAAGTATGTATATGCAAATTGTGTACAATCCATACGTACATACATACATATATGCATATGTTCTTGTTTTTAATGTTGCAACGTTTGATATGAATTTGTTTCTGGCTTTATTTATTTTTAAGGGCTTCCCAGTCTGGTTATGAAAGTATAACAAATCGTTTATTGGATGCTGGTTCAGATGGTCGTTCACATACCGTGACTAAATATTCACCCTTATATGCTGCTGTACATCATGGCCATTATAATATTGCAAAGAAAATGTTGGAAAAGTTTCCAGACTTGATACAGGTAAGAGATATAAGCTAATGACATGTTGAAATCCCTTATCAATGTATTGTGTATAAGAAAATAAACATAGATTAATATAAACAAACAACATAAAATTCGAACTATTAATAGCTATATTCCTGCAAGATTTCATATGAAAAATTGTAGATAAAAAAATGCAGGATAATAATTGAATGCTCAAATATGAGCGTTGAGATAGCTCCATTTGTTTTATTTCGGGTCTAGTTAATAATATTGTTTCCGGATGGAGATTGTAAAAGTTATATTACCAAAGAAATTCAGAAGTTTCGGTATGAATTATCTACCTAAGAAAATGTGATAGAAACCTCGGATTTTATAAACAATTTGTTAATACCCGAGTCCCAACAAATGTCTTTAGACGTGGAAAATGTGATTTAAAGCATTATTTTTCAAAAACCTAGAAATGTATTGAACATTGTAGCATCACAATATCAATGTTCAAACCGTGACATAAAACTGGATCTGGGTGTGGTAAATTACATTTACATCAATGACAACCAATGACAAAATCTTATTATTGACATATATTGATATATATTTTTGCCTACATATGCGACAACAAAAACCTTTTAATATAAAATGATTGCTTAATGTACTACAGCAACCAACAGTGGAAAAGTGGCTACCTATACACGCAGCATGCATAAATGGTCATGTTAATCTCCTAGAATTACTTATCAATTACAACTATCCGGAATATCTCTATTCAACATATCGTGACGAGGAGGGCATCTGGGAATGGAGTCTGCCATTCGATCCGAATGCTCAAGATGTCACCGGACAAACCAGCCTCTATATAGCCAGTATATTAGGCAATAAGTCACTAGTGAATATTTTACTTAAATGGAAAGTACGTGCCCGTAAGACATGCGCCCAAAGTCCACAGAGTGCACCGATTACACCAACACGTAAACGCATTTCATTTGGTATACAAGCTATAATGTCAAAGCTCAACATATCGGGAGAAGGCGAACAATTAATAAAGGAAGAGTCTCTAGAATGTGAACGGTGTCCAATAAATATAAATTTATTATGCGGTGCGGCAAGAGAAACATCATTGCTGGCAGCAGTAAGAGGATCATTTTTGGATGTTGTCACGGTCCTATTGCAGAATGGTGCAAATCCCAATATAATAGCCAAACCGGTTGAGGATCACAACGATCCGAAGTGTAGTGAAGAAATTTATGGTCTTAGCAATGTGCCCATTGCAGAGGCATGCAAGCAAAAATCACTGCCAATGGTGGAGTTGTTATTAAAGTAAGTTTTTCAATTTAACAATACATTGCAAATATGTTAATATTAATTCTTTTTAGATATGGTGCTCGTGATGACAATGGTTCAGCCCTAAGTGTCGCTGTCGCCTCTGAGGATGAGTCAATTTTAAATCGTTTGCTCGCCAAACGTGTTCATCCCGATTCCGATTATAAAATCAACAAGAAAGGCTTGCCAACACCCGTAGAAGTTAAAGTTTTCTTGCCATCAGCTACAAATATTTCATATAGTACAATGTTTCCCAATACTCCGGTCATCATTGACTGGCATAATAACACAAATGTTCAATTACCATTTATTAGGTAAGTAAACAATATAACAATATTTATACATTTGAAATAAATAGCAGAATTGAATTAATATTTTCTTTTTTTTCAGAGTCGATTGGATGGTAAACGGTGTTTTACAATTAAATCCCAAACTACAAAGCCATCCGAAAATTACCGAAGTTGCATTAACAGCTATAACACGCATTGATTTCTCTCACAATCATCTGACAAGTTTACCCATTGAAATTTTTAATTTAGTATCACTAAAGTGAGTATGAAATAGTTTTAAATCAGACAGACGAACGAACGATAATTTTCTTCACTAGGGAAGTACAGAATGTATTTAAGTTCTTTACTCATCCAAAACCATAACTATAATGTAACCAATAGAAAAGAAAAATTTTTCAAAACGACTTTAAAGTACATTTTAAAATATCGCATAGATTGAAAAGTTTACGTAAGAGTTAAAATCCTTTGCTCTTCCATTATCTGTATAGACGGTGGCATATCAAGTGTTTCATCGTTTACGTGTCTTCTCCATCTTGTCAAAGCAAGCCAAACGCTTGTCGGATTTCCTCCCCTTTTGGACGATATGAGATCTACATTGCACTGCATTTCTTCACTAGCATAATTAACATTAAAAACATTTCAATTTTCAGATACTTGAATGTGGCTCAAAATAAAATCACCCAACTGCCCCTGCCATCAGTTACAACACCCAGCGGTAGATCTGCCTACTCATCACCTGTTCTTGAAGAAATCTATATACAAGACAACCAATTGATAGCAATTCCGGCGCAAATATTTCATTTGCCTGCACTCACCATATTAGATATTTCCAACAACAAACTGCAAGAAATGCCTTTTGATATGTGGAAAGCGCCAAAGTTGCGCGAATTAAATATCGCTTTTAATTTGTTAAAAGATCTTCCAGTACCGCCAATGCAAACATCGTCGTCACAACTAAGTTTGGATAAATTGGATTTGGAACCATTTTCAAAGTTTGATGCATATGGTTCGGAGAGCCGAAGTAAGGCAAGAACATTAACCCTACAACCATTGGTTCATCGCAACATATGGTCGAATAGCTTAGAGATAACCGATAACGACGTAAAGTGGAATGAATCGAAAAAGGAAGAAGGTGTCTCGCAACTAAACAGCCTAAATATAGCCAACAATTTGTTCACTAGCATTCCAGCGGCCTTGCCTTGTTTGGCAGTGAATTTAACAAGACTTAATATGTCCTATAATAGTTTAAGATCCATGGGTCATGTTACTAGTTATCCTGCAACATTGAAACAATTAGATTTAAGTCATAATGAAATATCCTGTTGGCCCAGTCTGCCACGCATCACAGAATCGGATCCTCACCTGTTGTGTTATAGTTATGTGGCGCAAAATCAGGGAGGAGAGAATGACGATATACCATCGTTTGCCAAACACAATCCCAACAACTCGAAAGCTTCTTCATTTCGTTCGACGGTACTGAAAAGTGTCTGTCGCCATAGAAGACATTTGAGATTGGAGTCCTTAAGGACCCTAATTTTGGCTGATAACCTGTTGACACGTATACAATTGTCCACGGATGATGTTACAACACTTTTTAATGAATCCGATGACTCAGATTGGAGTGTTGTTGGGGTGACCAAATCCAAATTGATATTTCCTAATTTATCTATGCTGGATATTAGCAACAATTGTCTCAAGGAAATACCCACATCGTTGCATGAGTTGACCAGTCTTAGCGTTCTCAACATCAGTGGCAATGTGAATGTAACTGATCTTCCACCACATTTGGGATTGCTTACACGTTTGTGGAATTTAAATACCCGAGGCTGTCTACTGCAGGATCCCTTAAAGTCAATGATAGAAAGTAAAAAGTACAAAACTATGGATATAATTGGCTATTTAAAATCGATCTATGAAGATGCTCAGCCCTATGCCCGCATGAAACTAATGGTGGTGGGTGTTCAAGGTATAGGCAAAACCACGTTGCTGGATTTGCTACGTCAGGGAGTGGGCTCACAGAAACCTAAGGCCTCGGAAAATCACTGGGCCAAACGTATGGGACATACTCGTAATCTTTCGAAATCCCAACGAGGCTCTAATATATCTACGGTGGGTGTGGATATTGGCACGTGGATTTCTGAGAAACGTAAGAAGGCACCTGGCTCACATGGGCCGGTAGTGTTTCGCACATGGGATTTTGGGGGCCAGAAAGAGTGAGTAAAAAATCATATGTGTTGCATGTATTGTAATGAAAAAATGTTGGCTTTATTGCAGATATTATGCTACCCACCAGTATTTCCTTTCGAAACGTAGTCTTTATCTGGTATTGTGGAAAATTACCGATGGCCATAAGGGTCTTGCTGAAATTCTTCAGTGGCTGGGAAATATCCAAGCCCGGGCGCCGAATTCTCCGGTTATAATTGTTGGTACACATTTCGATGCTGTGGGCGACACCTTTTCACCGGAGAAAGCGGAGGAGTTGCAACAAATAATACGCGAAAAATTCATAGCCATACCGGATGCTGAAAAAATTGGTTTACCTCGTGTCATTGATTCAATAGAAATAAGTTGCAAAACAATGCACAATATACGACTGTTGATAAACATTATATATGATACGGCATTTATGCTAAAATCCCCCGGTTCCAAAGAACCCATGCTATTACAAAAGATTCCAGCCAGTTATATTGCATTGGAAGATATTGTCAATGTAATATCGTGTAACTTAAAAGCAGCCGGCTTAGATCCTGTTCTCGATGCTGAAAATTATCGTAAACTTGTGACGGAGGAAATGCGTTTGCATAATTATAAAAGTTTTCGTGACACGGCGGAACTCAATCAGGCCACCATGTTTTTGCATGATAATGGTGTACTATTGCATTACGATGATGCCACTTTGAGGGACTATTATTTCCTGGATCCCCAGTGGTTGTGTGATATGTTGGCACATGTGGTGACTGTTCGTGAAATAAATCCCTTTGCTCGGACTGGTATTATGAAATTGGATGATTTGAATTTATTGTTTCGCAATTCAAGTGGTAGCAACAATTCGAATCGTTCTTATATTGTGAGTCTTTTGAATAAATTCGAAGTGGCCTTGACTTGGGACTCCCGAACACTTTTGATACCTTCACTGTTGCCACAAAATGAAAACGAGACACCCAATACGGGAACAATTGTAAAGGTAAATATTTTAAAATAAAATACTAATTTGGGGGAAACTTAATATGTTGTTTGCCGTTTCAGATATCGCAGCGCACAAGGGGTCGTAATTTAAATTTGGGTTGCTCAGTCTCAAATGAAATTAATTTAAATAATTTGGTTTATGAGCCAGTTGAGCAAAGCGCACCCAACTCAAACAACGATCCCAATATACTAGAAATGGGTCTTAAACGTATTTTGCTTATGACCTACTTTCCATCGGGTTTTTGGTCTCGTTTAATCACACGCCTCCTGGCCGATGAACATATTACAGAAGCAATTAAATCGGTCTATATTGCAGCTAATGATGTAGGTGCAATACTGTTTTTTGTTATGAATTTTTAAATATATCATTACATTTTATGATTTCTAGCAATCTCTTGAATTCGATTTGCGCACCTCTTTGGAACATGATACGCAATGGAATTTGTGGCAAACAGGAGTCTCGCTTTACTATGGTCCAATTTTAGTTTTCAAAATATGGGAGCTACCATTTCAATTGGCAGCAAATACCCAACCTTTGCGCAGCGCTAGTAATCGTTTTAAGCTTAAACTGGATGGCATTTGGAGTGACATTAACTTATGTAATTCTAGTATATTGGAAATTTCATTTCCTCTTACACACGTCAATGTACAACAAGAGGTGGAAGATGGGACACGCCAACATCTGGCACAAATTGAACCTAACATGCCAATTATTGCCAAGTTACTGGCTTTAACAGTAGATCATATTGATTTGCTTTTAGAAGATTGGTATCCTTCACTGGGAACAAGATTTGTCCATACCTCAGAGGGTAGATTTTTGATAACGCGTCTGGTTATGTGTCCACGTTGTTTGAAAAAGTTAGCTATGAATAATAAGAAATCAGAATCTTCCGATAATAATGGTGCAGGCGGCGGTGGTGGTGGTGGTAATGGGTCAGCAGATGTCTCTGATGGTGCTGTGGGTCTTGGTGCTGCTATTGGCTATACAAATAGAGTGCGAGCCAAACGTCCTATTTACTTCCAGAGCGATAATGGTGATGATGCCCAGTTGAATGTTTTTTCAGCTTATTTGAATGCCACAGCAAGAAGGGAGCGTAGATCTGAGGTAAATATCATGTTCTCTATTAAATCGAAATGTATATTCAAACTTGCCAATACATTTGTTTGTCTAATTTGTTAAAGTTTGGAAAGTGTTTACTTTTAATTTCCTATGTCACACGTGTAAAGTTTGCTGCAAAGAAAAATGGAAAGATGGGAGTTGAAAAAGGTAGCTGCCACATTTTCTTCGGTGCTGACTTCTAAATACTTATTTTTCTTTACGGCAAATTTTGTAGGTGTGAGTTTGGATAAAATTGTTGTTTGAATAATGTAACAAATTTGAATTTTTCTAGGACTCGCTTTGTTCTGATGCCGATTCTGGAGTTGGTCCCGATTCAGCTGGCTCCTCCCGCAATACCTCAGTCGATGGCCATCCATTGTATAATATTCCTGATATATCGAATGTATGCTATACCTGGATGATTGAAGAATGCATACTGTCAGTGTATAATCAAACAAAAATCTCTTGTCCAGTTCATTTGGAGGTGCCTATGTTGAAATTGGCTCCAGATGTTGTATTTGCTGATATACCCGATAAATATACCATCAATTCGGAGACAATTATAAAAGGATCATTGCTGGGTCGCGGTGCGTTTGGTTTTGTTTTCAAGGCCACGTGTAAGCTGAAAGGATCACGGAACTTCCGCGCTGTTGCCATGAAAATGCTACAGCCAGTTCCACCCGGACCGAGAGCTAAAGAAAGTGCTTTAATGGCTTATAAAGTCGCTCTGGGAAAATGGGATCGAGATCCTTTACAACATGCCTGTAAAGCCTATTGTACTGCTAGACAAGAACTGGCTGTATTGTTGACTTTGAAACATCCCAATATTGTTCCTTTGGTGGGTATTTGTATCAAACCACTGGCATTAGTTTTAGAATTAGCTCCAATGGGTGGATTGGACTCTATATTGCGTCAACATCGACGTAGTGGTGCTCACATTGGTCCACATACATTTCAAATATTGGTACTACAAGCAGCGCGAGCCATTGAATATTTACATCGACGCCGAATCATATATCGTGATTTAAAATCTGAAAATGTTCTCGTTTGGGATTTTCCCCAGCCACATGCGTAAGTGATTCGATTCGAGAGAAGAGAACTTAATGAAGGAATGCTAATAATTTTTGTTTAATATTTTCAGAGAGGATAGCCCAAGAAATACGATTCACATAAAAATTGCAGACTATGGCATAAGTCGTCAGACGGCTCCAAGTGGTTCAAAGGGCTTTGGTGGCACCGAAGGATTTATGGCCCCCGAGATAATACGTTACAACGGTGAGGAGGAGTATACGGAAAAGGTAAGTCTATAATGAGGGAATACGTTGTTGATACTTGTCCATTTATTTCCATTGAAAAGCATGATATATTTTCGCATATTTAGATTGAGAAATTGTAGGATGTAAAACGTATTCAGATAAGGCGATGCTAGTGACATTTTCTTTATAATTTTTTTGTTGCAAACAGGCTCTGAATCTGATAGGCTCTTTATAGCTGAAATAATGCCTACTTTATAAATGGCTTTTATTTTGTATTATTTCTTTACAGGTTGATTGTTTCTCCTTCGGTATGTTTATATATGAGAACATAAGTCTACGACAACCCTTCGAAGGACATGAATCTATCAAGGAGTGTATTCTGGAAGGCAACCGCCCCGCATTGACTCAAAGAGAAACACAGTTTCCAACCTATTGTTTGGATTTAATGGTATTATGTTGGGATGAATTGCCCAAAAAGAGGCCTACAGCTAGTCAAATTGTTTCCATACTAAGTGCACCAGAATTCATACATCTACTGGATGTTGTAGCCTTGCCGCATGGCGATAAAGTTGTTTGCGGTGGCTTTAGTATAAGCAATTCCAATAGTCCAATTGAAGGTGTGTATGATAAACAATTTCATATTTGGCATTAAATCAACAAAACACGTCTATTTTCTCTTTTAGATGACTTCTCTAGCTTGGAGTTGTGGCTTCCCGGTTACAATTCGCATATTGATGTGTTGGAAACGACTATGCATGGTCAATTTATACAATCGAGTACAATTAAATGCACAAATAAATTTTTATCTACGGACCCCAAGTCACCACGTGTTGAAGAAGTTAGTCTCAAATCTCAGTCATCCTCGCCGCTGAACACACCATCATCGCTGCAGGCATCTTCGGGTTCTTCATCGCGCACATCGTCAGCTACACGTTTGCCACGCATAAATATGCTATGCTGCTGTATCATTGAACAATCAATATGGATTGGTGATGCTTCGGGAACATTACATTCCTATAGTCTGTCAGATTATACGCATATATTTTCCTATATGCTGGATCCGGCCATTAAATCGCCATTGATAAGTCTGGTATATTTAAAGGATATTGAAAGGGTTGCCGTTGGTCTGCACAACGGTCGTGTATTTTTAGTCGACAGTTCACGTATACCCTCGAATTGTGCTTTTGCTGAGGGTTCATTTGTTTTGACTGAAATATGCTCTGGTTTAATATTGCATTGTGCATGTGCGGTTATGGTTGATGGGTAAAAATAAGAGAAATAATAGATATGTTAACATTGTTACAATCCCTTATTGTATATTTCAGAATCTATGAACTATGGTGCGGCGAAATGGCTGGAAAACTCAATGTATTCCCCTTGAGCAAGACGGGTGTTTGTGGCCACCAAGCCTTGTGTCACAGTGATGAACCGAACGCTATAGAAGATTTACGTGTTGCTCGAATGTGTGGTAACAATAGTTATGTTTTTACCTGCCTCTATCCTGGTTTTATGGTCTATCAATGGCATGCTGAAAATAAAACAATTGAAAATAAATTGGATTGTTCCAAACTGCTACCATGCTCCGAGTCATTGAAGAGCATTGCAATCGATGAACATTTGAGTCTTATCAAATGTCAGATTTCTGCTCTGTGTGCCCACGGTCAAGAGTTGTATATTGGTACAACCTGGGGTTGTCTGATAATTGCCGAAGTGAATACTCTGCGGCCAATTGCTGTATTTCGTCCATATGAAAATGAAGTGAGTATACCTAATTAAATGTACAGGGTGAGATAAAAAAACTGCAACAAAGTCAAACGTCATAATTTTTACATTTTTTTTTTAAATTTTATTGAATGAAAGGAAAAAAATTCGGAAATAGCATGAAATTTTAGAATAAGTTTAGATTTGTTCGAATTGGTCACCTTTGGCACGAATTATAGCCTTCAAACGGCCATTGAAACCGTCACACGCAGCCCGAATGTTTCTCTGCGATATTTTGGCCCATTCCCGGCGAAGCGCTTTCTTGAGGCGATCGACACTTTGGTATTTTTTATGCCCTCCACCATACTATGGAGGGTATATTAATTTTGTCATTCCGTTTGTAACTCCTCGAAATACTCATGTCAGACCCAACAAAGTATATATATTCTTGATCAGCGTAAAATTCTAAGACGATTTAGCCATGTCCGTCTGTCTGTCTTTGTGTCTGTCTGTCTGTCCGTCTGTCTGTCTGTCTGTTGTAATCACGCTATCTTTCGAACAAATTGAGATAGAAGGCTAAAACTTTGCACAAATGTATATTTTCCCAGTAGGCAGGTTAAGTTCGTAAATGGGCCATGTAGGTCCAAGTTATCATATAGTCCCCATATAACGGTACCTCCCGATATTCGGTATTTTGATGATTTTAGCGACATTATTCACCAGAATTATTTTAAATTTGGCATTTGAAGTTCGTAATGGATACTACAGCCTAAGACAGAAAATTATCTGTGCAGGTCCACGTCATCGTGTAGCCCCCATATAACGGTACCCCCCGATATTCGGTATTTTGATGATTTTAGCGACATTGTTTACCGGAATCGTTTCAAATTTGGTATTTGAAGTTCGTAATAGATACTACATCCAAAGTCGAAAAATGAGCAATGTAGGCCCACGTCTTCATATAGCCCCCATATAACGGTACCCCCCGATATTCGGTATTTTGATGATTTTAGCGACATTATTTACAGGAATGGTTTAAATTTCGCATGTGAAGTTCGTAATGGATACTTCAGCCCATGCCAGAAAATTGTCTGTGCAGGTCCACGTCTTCGTATAGCCCCCATATAACGGTACCCCCATATTCGGTATTTTGACGATTTTAGCTACATTATAAACAGATTTTTCTTGAAGTTTCTCATTTAAATATTGTAATAATTTATGACAAAAGTTGTCTATGCAGGCCCTCGTCGTCGTATAAGCATTCGGTATTTTTAAGATTTTAACAGAATTTTTAACGGGTTTTATTTTTTGGAAATTGCTAAAATTGTACCAAATGGTGGAGGGTATTAAAAGTTCGGCCCGGCCGAACTTACAGCTTTTTTACTTGTTAGTGCTAACCTTGCTTTCCAAAATACTCCAGACACAATAGTCCAAAGGATTGGTATCCGGAGATTTTGGTGGCCATTGTGCACTGGAAATGAAGCGAGGAACCACATTTTGTAACCATTTGTGGGTAGCGCGTACTGCGTGCGATGGTGCTGAGTCCTGTTGGAATGTCCAAGGCCTGCGGCCAAAATGTTTGCGTGCCCAAGGCTTTAATAAACCCTCCAGAATATTTTCGCGGTAGTATTCGGCATTTATTCTGATGCCACAATCGATTAATAAAAGCGGAGATGGCTGGCGCTTGAGTTCTGGTGACCAACCGAAGGTGCACATTTTCAGCTGACCTGTTTGGCAAGTAAACTCGATCATTTTGTTTGTTTACAAACTGCTGGACAACGAATGTTTTGAGTCTATTTTCTTTCTGTTGCAATTTTTGGAATTTCAATGGTTTTACCTCGAGTCATTTTTTAATATTTGCCGAATGGAATGTAGCGATATGTTTTGCTTACGAGCCATTTTGCCAAAATGCTTTTGTACGCTTGTAAACAATATAATGAGCTGTCACTGGAATAATTTGAACAGCAGTCGGACGAGTGGCTTAGAAATGACAGCAGTCTGAAGTTGGTTGCAGTTTTTTCATCTCACCCTGTATATTTAATTTAAGTTACGGAATAATTATCAAGACCTGTCCAATGGGATTCTGCTAACATATTTTAATATTTGAAAATATAATGGTTTTAAGAAAATATTGACAGATATATCTTAATATTTTTATAATCAAAATACATTCCATCATACGTAGAACAAGAACAAATGTGAAATGTGCAACAATTTAAAATGCATTTTATTAATGAATTAATTTTCTCATTCATTTTTTTCGTCTTTGTAGATCAAAACAATTATAGCTGTTCCAAATCCCAATGTTCCCTTAATTGCGACCATTGGTAGACGATATCGTTCACTGATATCTCGCTACATGGATTCACCAGAGAGTACGACGAAAACTGTATCCACACCAACGCACTTTGATCATTTAAAAAATCAATACAAAGCGAATCAGCTACAGGATATCGACAGTAACATTCATGTACTCTTATGGAAAGCTAAAGATTGGACGTAGGATTGATGGAGAGCATAACTGTTGTGGTGTTAATTTTATAAACGTATACAATTTTTAAAATATATTTATTTTCTAAGTGTATTTATTGTGTTTCCGAACATTATTAATTTTATTCATTTAATTGCTATCATTTTACTTCTTCTGATACTCATTAGCATAAATATATGGTTAATGGCTTTTAATTTTAAACGAATTTCATTTGTAAACATTCCCTTTAAAAAAATCAAAAATATTTGTATACAACTATTAAATTATAAAAAGCATTGTGATCGAGAAAACTACAACTTTTGTGGGTATTCGAGCATTACTAAAATTCTAATAAATTTTTTGTTCGGTTATTTCAAGGAACAATAGTGCTTGTAACAAATGGCAGATAAATTGGTATCGAACAATTTCAAAGTGTATTCAACTTTTCTTTTTTCTTTCCATAGCGCTATTGCCATACAAAAATATTTCTTTCAACATTTCAAAAATTATCTAAATGTTTTATTATGGGATAATGTTTAAAACGTTTTCACCATTAATGTATACAATTTATTTTAATAGTTATTTTTCTTCAAAATTGTTATTTATTGCAATCTCATTTCAGCAGTATTATTTATTTTTTATTCGAATATTATATATATTTTTAAGCATTTCAACTTATTGTATTTTTGTGCATTATAAAAAAAAACAACAACTAAAATTGTTAACATTCCAAATTTTCGACACGTTTTTAAACAAAAAAGAAATAAAAAATACATTTTTCCAGCTTATAATCTCTCATATGAAAGTAAATGTGTACTCGTTTAATTCATTTCAATTGAATTATCACCTTCCAGCGATTCGATGGTACAGGATGAATTACGACTTGGTGAATAAATGGAATTGGATGATTTCAAGTCACGTGTATATGTGGTGAATGACAAAACAAATTTGAATTCTTCTATAAAGGCAGCTTTTAAGGGCACCTGCAATTTGGCAATTTATTATGAATGATATTTTTAGTAAATGTTTTTTTTTTTTTTAATTTACCTTATGACTTCGTGCTTTGCGTACCACAAAGAGTATCCAACTTATTATGCCATGTATCATTGCCATAACACTGCCCACAATGAGAACAATATAAATGCCACCCAAATTTTCCATATTCAACGGGGCTGCATCCGCTTGTTCTTGTTTGGTCTGAAATAAAAATGAAACATTTTATCCTCTTTTTTTAGGATGGTCAAATTTATTTTTATGCGGGGAAATATGGTAATACTCATCACAACTTTAATGTTTGGATTGAAATTTTGAAAGTAAACTAAATTAACCGACAATGAGCTTGATTAACATCTGTGAATGAGTGTACAGGGTGAGATAAAAAACTGTAAAAAAGTCAAACGCCATAATTTTTACATTTTCTTTAATTGAATGAAAGCAAAAAATGTCGGAAATAGCATCAAATTTTAGAATAAGTTTAGATTTGTTACTTTTGGCACGAATTATGGCCTTTAAACGGCCAATGAGACCGTCACACGCTGCCCGAATGTTGCTCTGCGGTATTTTGGCCTATTCACGGCGAAGCGCTTGCTTGAGGTATTTTTTAGTGCCAACCTTGCTTTCCAAGATACACCAGATACAATAGTCCAACGAATTGATATCCGGAGATTTTGGTGACCATTGTGCGCTGGAAATGAAGCGAGGAATCACATTTTGTAACCATTCGTGGGTGGCGCGTGCTGAGTGCGATGGTGCTGAGTCCTGTTGGAATATACAAGGTCTGCGGCCAAAATGTTTGCGTGCCCAAGGCTTTATTTAATACACCCTCCAGAATATTTTCGCGATAATATTCGGCTTTTTTTCTGATGCCACGGTCGATAGATACGAGCGGAGAGCGAACATCGGCTGTTGTGACGGCCCACACCATCACCATGGCCGGCGCTTGAGTTCTGGTGGCCAACCGAAGGTGCACATTTTCAGCTGACCTCTTTGGCAAGTAATCACGATCATTCTGTTGGTGCACAAACTGCTGGACAACGAATGTTTTCTCATCGGAGAAAACCAAATTCGGCAGTTCACCACTTTCGACTAAGCGAAGCAACTCTTTAGCTCTTTTGAGTCTCTTTTCTTTTTGTTGCGGTGTAAGTTCTTGCACTTCTTAGAAATTTTTCAATATTTACTGAATGGAATATTGCGGTATTTTCAGCTCACGACTCATTTTTCGGCCACTGCGACGATCAAGTCACTTCTTTACTTTTGGAACCATTTCTGCTGATGTTGCTGTTTTCTTCCGTCCACTTCCTTGGCGTCGGTATCACGGTAACGAGCGACGGAACGAGACACAAAAGATTTATTCACATTTAAATGCTGGAGTGCTCTAAAGATAGCTACTTGTGGTTTTCCAGCCAAATATAAAGAAATCACTTTATCACGCTTGAATTCCATAACGAATAACTTTTTTTCTGGTAAAATTCTCACCAAAATGCCTTCGTACGCTTGTAAACAATATAATGAGCTGTCACTGGTATAATTTTAACAGCTGTCGGACGAGTGTCTTAGAAATGACAGCAACTTGAAGTTGGTTGCAGTTTTTTCATCCCAACCTGTATAGACCTGCAATTTAATTTCCGCTTTTGATAAGGCATTATTTTTATTAGTTCTGTTTTATTGAAATTTGGAGGGCAAATTTAAACTATGAGTCGTAAAATTACAAGATTAGAGGTCTGTTGGTGTGGCAGGAGCATATGAATGAATGCTGAGGGTATTTAAGGCTATGTGAGCACGAAGAATTCCTGTTTAGCAACCCAGTACACAACATTCTCAACATTACTTACCGAACATAAGTTGGCTCCCATTTCCCTCCACCACTTTCTCTTGAGCTTTTCCAGTTCACCTTGTTCCTGTAGCTCTAAGAGGGCATGGTTGAAATTATCTCTATAGGCCCAGTCTGCAAGCAAAGTGACATTATGTTTTAATTAATTATTTTCTTTTTGTTACTATTTCGAATTCTGCTCACTCTTTCTCATAGCTATGCCATAGCCTTTTTCATCCAATGTCTGGCCCACCTTGGCAAGATTACACTCCCGCATTGTGTTATATTCAATTGATGTGGATTCCATTAGAAAGGCATAACGATTATTCTTTTTAACATTTTCGACACCTTCCTGATTGGTTTCCGTCAGCAGATGGGGATTTTTCGTTAAGAAATCGTTCATAATCTTATACGTTGGATCGGTGGAGGTCTGACGAAATAAAATACTGAATTTGTTTTGAAAAATTTAAAATTACTATTTGCAAATAAATTCTCTACCGAAAAGAAGTTCCTTGTAGATCCTGTGCGCTTTGCCCCATAAACCACACCTTCTTTGTTTGCCGCCAAATCTTTAACATTTTCAATTAGGACCTTTGGTGTTTCCACAGTCAAGAAAGCAGCCAAATTGGCGGTGTATGATGAGACCATAATCAGTGTAAAAAACCACCATATGGATGCCACAGTTCTAACAGATAGAGCCCTAGAAAAATATGGAACTGGAATGAGAATTCTTTTGCGATGAAAACAAAAAAAACTTCTCTTATTACTTTGGTGCAATATCCGAGCCTTGCTGCAACAGGGCGCCGGTTGTAAACCATATTGAATTACTTAAAGTAAATTGATTTTCCAATTCCGTGGGCTCTTCTATGCATGGGCAGGGGTTGTCCCATTCGGATGGAGCCAAACGGCCTAATATGAAGAACGACAGAGAGACACCAATAAAGGATAAACCCAAAGCTTGCCAAACATCATTGTTAAAGGGGTCCATAAAAGAGAATATGGATGAGGTATCCTTTTGGGGTTTGGTGAAGAGAATTGAAATTCCTAAAACAAGACAAATGTAACAAATTTTATTAAAACAAATCCTTTCAATTATTTCTCTTACCTAAATTCATAAATGGTGTCGTGAAATCAATGGCCTCCTGTCTTTCTGAGGTAATGGTCAAATCTGATATTGCCAAATCGGCTCGCTGAAAAAACAGTATTCTTTTACATCTTTAAATCAGTTCAAAATATCTCAAATACTCACACCCTCCATGATTTCCTTCAGCATACCGGTGGAGGTATTAGTTTCCTTTATATAGGTACCATAATCATTGCCACTGGGTATGAAAGTGTAATTGAAACCCAGTTTTGCTGAGAGGAATTTAATCAAATCGACTGCATATCCTTCGTACTGATTATTGCCCACCAATTTCTTGTGGGACTCAACAATACTGGCATATGGTTTATTCTGTAAGTATTGAGGTAAAAACACGTAAAAAAACATCGGTAAAAATGAAAGAATGCCTACCGGCACGGACAACAAAATCAAAAATGTTTTATTCGCCAAAGAGTTGTCATTTGAATCGTAGAGTGCTGTTGTCGGCGCCAGACGTTGACTACTGTAACCATCATCTTCGTTCCATGTTCCCACCTTCACGACGCCCGATGGTTGCAGTTCGACAACATCGAAGGTGAAGCCTTTACGAACATTGCCATCGAAATATATTTCTCCGGTTATGGTATTTGCATCCATTTTCATCTATTGGAAGAAAAATGTCCAATTGGTACTAGAAGCGTAAACCATTATCATCCTTAACCTACAGATCTCATAAAATTCTTAAATGTAGAACCATCCGTTGCTACACTATCACTATGTTCGGAACACTTAACCGGCTCCGGATTGAGAGGAATGTGTCTTGTGGTCTCGGCAAATAATTGTATGGCATCATAGGTCAAAGCCATTTCCATGGTTATGGGACAGGAACCTAAAGAAGTTGAAATATATGTGTATAAAATATATCATTTTAGAAAACATAATATTAGGAACTGCACTCAGTAATATGATTTTAAATTTTGAAAATTTTTTTGGCATAGAAAAAATACAGGGTGAGATAAAAAACTGCTACAAAGTCAAACACCATAATTTCACGTTTTTATACCCTCCACCAAAAAAGGTATGGAGGGTATATTAACTTTGTCATTCCGTTTGTAACTCATCGAAATAATCATTTTAGACCCAACAAAGTATATATATTCTTGATCAGCGTAAAATTCTAAGACGATTTAGCACTGTCCGTCCGTCTGTCCGTCTGTTGTAATCACGCTACAGTCTAAACGAATTAAGATAGGAAGCTAAAATTTTGCACAGATCTCTCTTTTGTCTGCAGGCAGGTCAAGTTCGAAGATGGGCTATATCGGTCAACGATATCGTATAGCCCCCATATAACGGTACCCCCCGATATTCGGTATTTTGATGATTTTACCCACATTTTTCAACGGAATTGTCTGAAAATCCACACAAGGAGTTCCTTGTGGGTACTTTATACCTCGGCAGAGAATTATCTATATAGGTCCACAATATCGTATAGCCCCCATGTAACGGTACCCCCCGATATTCGGTATTTTGATGATTTTACCCACATTTTTCAACGGAATTGTCTGAAAATCCACACAAGGAGTTCCTTACGGGTACTTTATAACTCGGCAGAGAATTGTCCATATAGGTCCACGATATCGTATAGCCCCCATGTAACGGTACCCCCCGATATTCGGTATTTTGATGATTTTACCCACATTTTTCAACGGAATTGTCTGAAAATCCACACAAGGAGTTCCTTGTGGGTACTTTATGCCTCGGCAGAGAATTATCTATATAGGTCCACAATATCGTATAGCCCCCATGTAACGGTACCCCCCGATATTCGGTATTTTGATGATTTTACCCACATTTTTCAACGGAATTGTCTGAAAATCCACACAAGGAGTTCCATATGGGTACTTTATAACTCGGCAGAGAATTGTCCATATAGGTTCACGATATCGTATAGCCCCCATGTAACGGTACCCCCCGATATTCGGTATTTTGATGATTTTACCCACATTTTTCAACGGAATTGTCTGAAAATCCACACAAGGAGTTCCTTGTGGGTACTTTATACCTCGGCAGAGAATTATCTATATAGGTCGACAATATCGTATAGCCCCCATGTAACGGTACCCCCCGATATTCGGTATTTTGATGATTTTACCCACATTTTTTCAACGGAATTGTCTGAAAATCCACACAAGGAGTTCCTTGTGGGTACTTTATACCTCGGCAGAGAATTGTCCATATAGGTCCACGATATCGTATAGCCCCCATGTAACGGTACCCCCCGATATTCGGTATTTTGATGATTTTACCCACATTTTTCAACGGAATTGTCTGAAAATCCAAACAAGGAGTTCCTTGTGGGTACTTTATACCTCGGCGGAGAATTATCTATATAGGTCCACAATATCGTATAGCCCCCATATAACGGTACCCCCCGATATTCGGTATTTTGATGATTTTACCCACATTTTGAAAATCCACACAAAGAGTTCCTTGTGGGTACTTTATACCTCGGCAGAGAATTATCTATAAAGGTCCACAATATCGTATAGCCCCCATATAACGGTACCCCCCGATATTCGGTATTGTGATGTTTTACCCACATTTTTGAATGGAATTGTCTGAAAATCCACACAAGGTGTTTCTTGTGGGTACTTTATACCTCGGCAGAGAATTATCTATATAGGTCCACAATATCGTATAGCCCCCATGTAACGGTACCCCCCGATATTCGGTATTTTGATGATTTTACCCACATTTTTCAACGGAATTGTCTGAAAATCCAAACAAGGAGTTCCTTGTGGGTACTTTATACCTCGGCGGAGAATTATCTATATAGGTCCACAATATCGTATAGCCCCCATATAACGGTACCCCCGATATTCGGTATTTTGATGATTTTACCCACATTTTTCAACGGAATTGTCTGAAAATCCACACAAAGAGTTCCTTGTGGGTACTTTATACCTCGGCAGAGAATTATCTATAAAGGTCCACAATATCGTATAGCCCCCATATAACGGTACCCCCCGATATTCGGTATTGTGATGTTTTACCCACATTTTTGAACGGAATTGTCTGAAAATCCACACAAGGTGTTCCTTGTGGGTACTTTATACCTCGGCAGAGAATTATCTATATAGGTCCACAATATCGTATAGCCCCCATGTAACGGTACCCCCCGATATTCGGTATTTTGATGATTTTACCACATTTTTCAACGGAATTGTCTGAAAATCCACACAAGGAGTTCCTTGTGGGTACTTTATACCTCGGCAGAGAATTATCTATATAGATCCACGATATTGTATAGCCCTCATATAACGGTACCCCCGATATTCGGTATTTTGATGTTTTTAGCCATATTTTTCAACGGAATGGTCACAAGGGGTTCTTTGTGAGCACTTTACCCACCGACAGAGAATTCTCTATATAGGTTAACGATAACGTATAGCTCCCATATAACGGTACACCGCGATATTCGGTATTTTGATGATTTTAGCCACATTTTCCAATCGTATTGCCTGAAAATCCACACATGGAGTTCCTTGTGAGTACTTTACACGCATACATAGATTTGTCTTTATAGGTCCACAATATCGTATATCCCCCCATATATCGGCACCTTCCTATATTAGATATTTTAAAGATTTTAAAAGAATTTTTATTGGATTTTTTTTTTTAAATTTTCTAATTCGTTCCAAATGGTGGAGGGTATTCAAAGTTCGGCCCGGCCGAACTTACTGCTTTTTTACTTGTTTTTTTTTAATTTGAATGAAAGCAAAAAATGTCGGAAGTAGCTTCAGATTTGTTCGAATTGGTCACCTTTGGCACGAATTATGGCCTTAAAACGGCCAATGAGACCGTCACACGCTGTCCGAATGTTGCTCTACGGTATTTTGACCCATTCCCGGCGAAGCGCTTGCTTGAGGTGATCGAAACTTTGGTATTTTTTAGTACCAACATTGCTTTTCAAAATACTCCAGACACAATAGTCCAACGGATTGGTGTCCGGGGATTTTGATGACCATTGTGCGCTGGAAATGAAGCGAGGAACCTCATTTTGTAACCATTCTTTGGTGCCACGTGCTGGGAGTGATGGTGCTGAGTCCTGTTGGATTGTCCAAGGTCTGCGGCCAAAATGTTTGCGTGCCCAAGGCTTTAATGCATCCTTCAGAATATTTTTGCGATAATATTCTGCAGTTATTCTGATGCCACGGTCGATTAATACGAGCGGAGAGCGACCATCGGCTGTTGTAGCGGTCAACCGAAGGTGCACATTTTCCGCTGACCTCGACGCAACTCTTTAGCTCTTTTGAGTCTATTTTCTTTTCGTTGCGGTGTAAGTTCTTGCACTTTTTGGAATTTCAATGGCTTTACCCCGAACTCATATTTCAATATTTGCCAAATGGAATATAGTGATATGTTCTGCTCACGAGCCATTTTTCGGCCACTGCGACGCGGGTTCCGATCAAGTCGCTTCTTTTCTTTTCGAACCATTTCTGATGATGTTGTTGTTTTCTTGAATTCCATCACGAATAACATTTTTTTCTGGAAAATTTTCACCAAAATGCTTTTGTTCGCTTGTAAACAATATAATGAGCTGTCACTGGAATAATTTTAACAGCTGTCGGACGAGTTGCTCAGAAATGACAGCAGTCTGAAGTTGGCTGCAGTTTTTTCATCTCATCTGTATTTTAAGGATCTGAGATTTTTTGATTCTTTCGCTAAAAAAGATATTCTAAAGAACTATATTTATTGACTTTGTTGAAAAATGTCCTTGGGAACTTAATTTTCGATTTTTTCTCTATATCTGAAATTAGAGAACGAAAAATCCACAATAACTGATGATAGAAAAAAAAAACTAAAAACATCACAGTTTTCAAGGATTTACATATTTTCATTGGAAGATTTTCAGTCTTTTTCATTACGAAAAAATTAAAAGAAAAATCAAATTTTTTTGAAACTTTTCTGAAGAAAAGAATAAGAATGAGATTTCCTACCATTTTGAAATCCATCCTTTATTGTTGGATATTCCAATTTTGCCATGATTTGCTGAACAATTGCATTGTCGGGTGAAAACATGCGCAGACTGGTTATATTCGATTCACTGTATTTGAACTCTTCCAAATCGAATGAATGAAAATCCAAATTACCAATAATATATTTGAAATCCTCATTGATGATGCCAACTTGTTGTGCCTTAAAAAAAAAACAAAAACAAATCAAAAATTAAGAAAATAAATCCAAAATTATTATTTTTTTTCAAACCAAACCTGTTTTAGAAATTCCGGCATTGTTTCGGTTGAACCAACTACAACAATTTGCTTATCGGGTGATTTTCGAATTCTCCTCAAAACATCCTTATAATTGCCATCGTAACCGATATCGTAACGTAGCACCGTTATAATGGGTGCTTCACTTGGTACAAATTCAGCCATAAGAGCATTCAAAATATTCAAATATTCTGATGATTCATAGAGAAATATAAAATTATTCCATTCGAAAGCTGTCACCAAAGCATATATGGCTTTGCCAATATCCTCGGAGCTGGGGTATAAATTGAAAGCTTCAGCAGCATCGCCCATAAAGGAATAGAAATAGGGTATATCTTTGGCATCACAAATGGACATTAGATGGAAGGCGGTATGTCGAGATGAGGGTCCGATAACAGCACCAATGCCATTCTGTAGTATAATGGAGTTATAAAATTGTGATTTTTTTTTTCGCAATTTACGTACATACCTCCATCATTCCACACAAGGTGTTATAGCCCAAAAACGAGTTTCCGAAGGGTATGGTATCCGTTGTCACCTCAAGCTGAGTTCCATACACAGCATTGGCATTTTCAATTGCAACATCGACAACTAAGCCCATTTTTTCGGGTTCCCGATCGGTTAGTAGACCTGTTGTTTAATTAATTTGATTGTTTAGATTGTTATTAGAACAAAATTAAAATTTACCCAAATATAAAAAATTAATTAAGCCAAGTCGGCTGACTCTTAAAATGAGTAAGATTAGAGGTTTTCATTGTCTGGGCGATATACGAGAATCAGTAAAAATATTATCTTTACAAGATGGCTTCAAATCGTTTTTATTTGAAAATACTAAATTTCAAGAATTTCAATTGTACATTCCCGTTCACGTTGGGCGCCATGTTGTTATGTACCATCAGATCGGCGCATTAGGCGGTGTATAAATATAAAAAAAATACTTTAATTTTTTATATTTCCAGGGTATGCGACTGAGGCGAGATAATCTGAGGTTTTCTGTTAAAAGATAAGTGTTATTAAAGATTAGTATCCTATCAAATGAACATTTCACTCAAGACAATATGGACATTGTGCCTAGGATAATTTTAGACTCTTAATCTCAGGATAGTGTGTTTGTGCCTCACGTTCGGCTCTACGAAATTTACAATTTTTTAAATACTTCCAGGGTAAGCGACTGCGGGAAAATAAAATGGAGTCCCGATTCTTATCCAAGTAAATCTAAGATTTGTATCCCATTAAATGAAAATTATACTCAGTACCACTAGATTAATTGTGCTTCACTTTTTCTTTTTGAATATTGACGGACCGAAAAAGTAATATGAATGGGAAAGTGGATTTTGTGAATTGGGCGAACATTTTGGTCACAGCGGTGCAGGAAACCAAGCTCAATGATAATTGAAGTCGGCAACGTTGTTAGCGTTGCAATGTTTTGAGGAAGATTCGCAGCAGCCGTGCAGGTAGATGAGGAATAAGCATGGTGGTGTGGATAAGCGTTCTTAAAACATCATAATGTTCAATACGGGTCTATCTTGCTGGAGCTAGATTCCAGCGACCAATGGACATGGAATGCATCGTAGTAGCATACCCTCCACCATTTTGAATATAAGAATTTTTCAAAATATGTCTATAATAACAACGAACTTGAAATACCGATTTCAAAGATCATATTAAGAAATCTGGCCGTTAAGCTAGTTTTCTGTCATATCTAAATATCAAAAATATTAAGCAATTCGGTTAAAATTGAGACTAAAATTAGTTTTTTTTTTCAAATCTACAGGAAACCGAAAAAGATTATGTAAGTATTGTTAATGATATAAGCTGGGGGTAACCAAATAGGATGGGGAAACTCCGCCCATTTTTACAATTGTTGGTGATGATGAGCGAGTGTTCCTGCCAGTTGACCATGCTGAAGGCTATGAAAACCCTTTGGAACAGACGTGGCAAAAAAAGCAGGAAAATCGTAAAGTTCGGCAGGTTCGAACTTTTAATACCCTCCACCTTTGGGTAAAGAAAACATTTTTATATAAATGTATCTGAATACAAAATTGTTTCACATTAAACTACAAATACCAATAAGACCGTTTGGATAATGCTGTGAAACTTTTCCAAAAACCATAAAGTGGGTGAGTCCATTGTATAGAAGCCATACCAAAACGGGAACGAATATCGGTGGGTATCGTTATATATGCGCTGTAAGAAAACATGGACCTAATTTTTTAATGTTCTACCGCCGGAGCTTGAACCCATTATGAACTACAAATATAAATTTTTAGACAAATCAGTGGAAAAATGTGGCAAAAATCGTCAAAATACCGAATATCGGGGGCTATACAAAAACGTTGACCTTTACATACAATGTTTTGCCACCGGAGCTAGAAACCATTATTACCAACAAATACCAATTTTTAGACAAAGACATGGAAAAATGCGGCAAAAATCATCAAAATACCAAATATCGGGACCGTTATATGGGGGCTGTACAAAAACGTGGTATATCTCATTTTCAGTACTAACCATCCTAGATACAGTACAAATTGTTCTGCCAAATTTTTAAGCTGTACGTAAAATAATGTGGGCTGCATCTGCAACCCGCGTCGCAGTGGCCGAAAAATGACTCGTGAGCTGAACATATCGCAATATTCCATTCAGAACAATTGAGAAATGAGCCTGAGGTAAAGTCATTGAAATTCCAAAAAGTGTAAGAACTTACACAGCAACAGAAAGAAAATAGACTCAAAAGAGCTAAAGAGTTGCTTCGCTTGGCCGAAAGTGGTGAACTGCCGAATTTGGTTTTCTCCGATGAGAAGACATTCGTTGTCCAGCAGTTTGTAAACAATCAAAATGATCGTGTTTACTTGCCAAAGAGGTCAGCTGAAAATGTGCACCTTCGGTAGGCCACGAGGACTCAAGCGCCGGCAATGGTGATGGAGTGGGCCGACATAACAGTCGATGCTCGTATTAATCGACCATGGCATCAGAATAAATGCCGTATATTATTGCGAAAATATTCTGGAGGGTGTATTTAAGCCTTGGGCACGTAAATATTTTGGCCCCAGACCTTGGACACACGTCACCCAAGAATGGTTACAAAATGAGGTTCCTCGCTTCATTTCCAGCGCACAATGGTCACCAAAATTTCTTTGTTGCAGTTTTTTTATCTCACCCTGTGTTATATAGGCCGTAATATTCAAGATTTTGCTGAGATTTTTGCCGTATTTCTGAGCTGTATTTGTATATTTCCCCGAAAATCGTTATTTCAGAGTGCATATTACGGCTGTGTAGGACAATTCATCAAATCGGATGAACAATATATATGGCAGCTATAGCTATATCTGTACCGATTTTCATCAACTTTTACATACATGCTTCTAGACTGGGTAAATATTACACGTTTGGTGCACAAAAAGGGCAAATCGGACGAAGTTAGGGAGCTATATCCAAATCTGAACTGATCTCGTTAAAATTTGGCGATGGTATTGCTGAGCTGTGTTTGATATATTTCCCTAAATATCGTTGTTACAGAGTGCATATTACGGCTGCGGAGGACAAAAATAACAAATCGTATGAACAATATATATGGGTGCTATAGCTATATCTGAACCGATTTCGATCAAATTTGACATACTCTTTTTCAGGTCTAATTTGGTATTATGGGCAAAATTCCATACTATTTGGGCTGGTATTACACGTTTGGTGCACAATAAAAAGCAAAGAGATGAATATATATGTAGGAGCTATATCTAAATTTTGACCGACTATGTCCAATTTCAATAGTGTTCGACCTTGGGTCGAACGAATTATTTGTGCAAAATTTCATTTGGATCGGGCAATAAATCTGACATGTACTTTGTCTACAAAAATACATGGATAGACGGTCGGATCGACGCACATGCATAAATCGATTGAGAATGTGATTCTATGCAGATTATCAAAAGGAACTACGGGTCTATCTCGTTTCATTTTGCCAGTAACAACAAATGCACAAAGACATAATACTCTGACCAACTTCTGGTGTAGGGTATAAAAACGGATACAGTATATGTCTAAAATGCACGGACACCAACTATATTACTTTAGCACCTTCTTTCAATGGAGACTCTCAAAATAAATGCCGTCATTTCAATTTACCATAAGAAAACATGAATTAATTCACTTTTTTTTTGCCTCCATTAAAAAAAACAACAACAAACAAAAACATAAAAAACACACAATATGTTCTAAACACTGTCTACTTAAATTTCCAAATAAATCTTTCAGCGTCTAATATCAATAAACGTTCGAATTGTTTATTCAGAACTTTCGACAAGCAAACAAAATCCTTTGTGTGTATGTGCCCACGTTTGTTTATAAATAGATGATATTAAAGTTCTTTTTCTGCAGACATGTCGCAGACAGGTTCTCGCCCGTTTCCTTTGTACACACTCGCGATCCAAAGAAGACGAAACAAAAATATTTATGTCACTCAGGCCAGCATTACCACCCACAATTCATCTTCATTCACTTGACTTACCTAGGCTTATTTTATTTGACGAGTACATCATGTTGTTGCTGTTCCCACTGTCATCGACAACATCCCCATAGCGGAGATTGTATCCATACTGGGCATTTATTGTTGTCGAAAAAACCAAAATTGGGCCAATGAACCAGAAAATCGTATTAGAAAACATTATTTCTTTAGATCTTTTTTGTTGGTATTGGGATATATATGTTTTTGTTTTAATGTATTTTCATACGGTGTTTTTTTTTATTAGAAACAATTTTTAATTACATATTTTTGGAAAATGGAAACACTTTTTCTTTGTCACCTTCCGCCGATGTTTTCTTTTGCGAGAGTAAAGATACACTGATCGAAAGCTGCGTGAGTGTAGAGAATATTTCCATTTTCTCATTGGAAAGGTTTTTTTTTCAATATTTTTGGAAAAATTATTTTTGAAGACAGATGAAATTTCCAAGCTTTGTGGGAAAAAGCTTTTCGTGCATAGCGCCACAAAATTCACTTGGAATGACTTTTAGTTTACTTTAAACATATATTGATCTATTTTACACACAAAGGGTAATTAATTATAACTCTCCTAAGATGCGAAATGAATCTCAGTTTTTTAGAAACTTCGCACATTTCAAAAATTCTGCAAATATTAGATAAAGTGTGAAGTTAAAAAATGTAGAACCACTCCTTTCCAAACCAAAAATTCAAATTTTGCAATTTTTTCGTCTGCTTTCAGGCCAAGAATATTGTAATTTTTAGGTAATCGTCAATGATTTTTTCTTTTTGTACACGTATTTTTTCAAGAACTTCTAGGCTATACTGTCATTTCTAAGCCATTCGTCCGACAGCTGTTAAAATTATTCCAGTGATAGCTCATTATATTGTTTACAAGCGTACAAAAGCATTTTGGTGAGAATTTTCCAGAAAAAAGTTATGGAATTCAAGCGTGATAGTGTGAACTCTTTATAATTGGCTGGAAACTACAAGTGACTATCGTTAGAGCACTCCAGCATTTAAATGAGAATAAATCTTTTGTGTCTCGTACCATTGCTCGTAGCGTAGGCCGATCTCGAGGAAGTGAACGGAGGAAAACAACAACATCAGCAGAAATGGTTCGAAAAGTAAAGAAGAGACTTGATCGAAACCCGCGTCGCAATGGCCGAAAAATGGCTCGTGAGCTGAATATATCGCAATATTTCATTCGGCAAATATTAAAAATGAGCTCGGGGTAAAGCCATTGAAATTCCAAAAAGTAAAGAACTTACACCGCAACAGAAAGAAAATAGACTCTAAAGAGCTGCTTCGCTTGGCCAAAAGTGGTGAACTGCCGAGTTTGGTTTTCTCCGACGAGAAAACATTCGTTGTCCAGTTTGTAAACAAACAAAATGATCGTGTTTACTTGCCACAGAGGTCAGCTGAAAATGTGCACCTTCGGTTGGGCACCAGAATTCAAGCGTCGGCCATCGACCATGCCGAATATTATCGCGAAAATATTCTGGAGGGTGTACTAAAGCCTTGGACACGCAAACATTTTGGCCGCAGACCTTGGACATTCAAACAGGACTCAGCACCATCGCACTCAGCACGCGCCACCCAAGAATGGTTACAAAATGAGGCCATAATTCGTGCCAAGGTGACCAATTCGAACAAATCTAAACATATTCTAAAATTTGATGTTATTTCCGACATTTTTTGATTACATTCAATAAAATTAAAAAGAAGTGTAAAAATTATGGCGTTCGACTTTGTTGCAGTTTTTTTATCTCACCCTGTATATTAAAAAAGGTAAAATATTTTTTTTAATAATTTTCTTGAATTTTTTAATAATTTTCAAGTATGTTTGTAAAAATATTTTCAAGCACTTTGCCAAAATCCTGGATTTTTTTTAAAATATATTTAAATAGCGAATATCGGGAGGTACCATTATCTCATTTTCAAACCAACCATCCTAGACGCAATACAAATTGTTCTGCTAAATTTTAAAGCTTTACGTAAAAAAATGTGTATAGTGATTTCAACAGACAGACAGGCGGACAGACAGACAGACATCGTAAAATCGACTTAAAATTTTATGCTGATTATGAATAGAACAGTGTTGGCTTGTTTGTTCGGGATACAGTAGTATTTTGTTGTTGCAAAATAGTCAGGCTTTATATATAAAACTAAAATTCTTTACCCCCTGGTAAACATTACCATCGTTCTCCACTAATAACAAACGTTGTTTTTATAAAAACAATAAAGGGATAAAGCCTGACCTACTATATGCGGTCCACGACGAATATTTAGGGATGTTACAAACAGAATGGCAAAGTTAATATACCCTCCTTTCCAAGGTGGATGGTATACAACATTTTTCCAAGAACTACCAAAAATCATGGATTTTTTAAAAATATTTTGCAAGGACTTCCAAGAATAGCGGATTCTTAAAAAATCCAAGAACTTCTAAGAATTATTGTTTTTTTTTTCATATTTTCCAAGTGTAACCAAGAATTGTGCTTTATTTTAAAAATATTTTCCAAAAATATATTCCAAAGACTTTTAAGAATCGTGGATTTTTTTACACATATTTTCCAAGGACTTCGAAGAATTGTGAATTTTTTACAAATATTTCTCAAAGACTTCTAAGAATCATGGATTTTTTTACAAATGTTTCCCAAGGACTTCCAAGAATCGTGCATTTTTTAAAATTCTATCCAAGGACTTCCATCATCGAGGTTTTAAAAAAAATCAATAACTTCTAACAATTGTGCATTTTTTAAAAATATTTTCCCAAAACTTCCAAGAATCATGAATTTTTTACAAAAAAATTTCTAAGGACTTCCAAGAATCGTGGACTTATTTTAAATATTGCCCAAGAACTTCCAAGAATTAAAGATTTTTTACAAATATTTTCCAAGAACTTCTAAAAGTCGTGGATTTTTTAAAAATTTTTTAAGGACTTCCTGGAACCGTTAATTTTTTACAAATATTTTCCAAGGTCTTCCAAAAATTGTGGATTTTTTAACAATATTTCGCAAGGATTTCTAAGAATCGTGGATTTTTGAAAATAATTTCCAAAGAGAAACTTCATGGCGAAATAAAAGTAAGGAGGTTGATTCTGATATGCAACAACTTCCTTAAAATTTTTAAAAATTAATAATTTATTTATTTTACAAAACACTTTTTCCAATTATATTTCCGTGAAAATGAAGTCAACATTACTCCGCACTTCCTTCCTCCTCACCTTCGCTCATGCTGCTACCACTACCATCCTCATCGGAATCGGTGGTAAATGATTCAATTGATTCCAATGATGAATTACGACTACGCGAATACACCGATGCAGCACCCTTCAATGCCCGCTCGTTGTTTCGGACATCAACGACAGTCTTTAATTCTTCCCAAAACGCATAGCGATAGGGGACCTTAAAAGTAATTTATTTTACATTTATACGAAAACAAAAAAATAAAAATATTTTTTATTTTCCAACTTACATCGTAGGTACGAGCCATTCTCCAGACATGGCAGAGCCAACAAACAATGCCATAAACTATGGAAATGCCGGAACCAACAATCAATACATAGTAAATACCTTCCAAATTGTTGACGGCCAATGGATTTGCGGAACCGCTATCTGATTTGGACTGGAATAAAAGGAATTATTTGAAAATATATGAGCATATTATATGAACACTTACCGTACACACACTGGCTCCCATTTCATTCCACCATTTCTTCTTGAGTTTGGCCAAAACCCCCTGCTCTTGCAATTCCAATAGGGCGTTGTTGAACTTATCACGATAGGGCCAATCTAAAGTCAAAAATAGATGAATGCACGTGAAGTAGATTTAATTTTTGATTAAATGCGATACCTACTTTTCTTCATGGCAATTCCATAGCCCTTTTCATCCAGTGGTTCACCCACTTTTTGTAGTTTGCAATTTCTCACAGTGTTATATTCAATAGACGTAGATTCCATTAGAAATGCATAGGTGGTTCCACTTTTAACATCACTAGCCGTTACTTTGTCGACACCTTCTTGATTACTCATTGTCAACAAGTCTGGATTGGCCGACATATATTCATGCATTTTCATGTAGGTGGGTTCCGATGAGGTCTGAAATTCGAAATTGAGATAATCAAATAAATAAAGATAATAAAACCCAAAAATTGTTTCACGATAAATACAGCAGCAGTGTATCGGAGTTTTTATAGCAAAGTAACCCAAATAATGTTCTCCATCATCCACATTTTTTGAAATATTCGGAAAATGATGTTTTTGGTCCTTCAAAAAAAGTTAAAAGTCAAAATATCTTACAAAATTATTTGTCTCACAAAATTTTACTCAAGGTCTCATAGTACATCAAAACTCTAAGTCTCGCCCAAATACCAGAATTTATGAATAATAGATCTCAATTTGAGGGTAAAAGCAGTAATCATGGGTCATTTGGGTCTTTTTTTGGTATAGCCCCAATACAGGGTGAAATAAAAAAAAAAAACTCCAACAAAGTCAAAAGCCATAATTTTTACATTTTTTTACTTTTATTCAATGAAAGCAAAAGATTTCGGAAATAGCATCAAATTTTAGAATAAGTTTAGATTTTTTCGCACGAATTATGGCCTTCAAACGGCCAATGAAACCATCACACGCTGCCCAAATGTTGCTTTGGGGTATTTTAATCCATTCCTTTGGTATTTTTAGTGCCAACCTTGCTTTCCAAAATGCTCCAGACACAATAGTCCAACGGATTGGTATCCGAAGATTTTGGTGGCCATTGTGCGCTGGAAATGAAGCGAGGAACCTCATTTTCTAACTATTCTTGGGTGGCGCGTGCTGAGTGCGATTGTACTGGGTCCTGTTGGAATGTCCAAGATCTGCGGCCAAAATGTTTGAGTTCTCAAGGCTTTAATACACCCTCCAGAATATTTTCGCTACAATATTCGGTATTTATTCTGATGCCATTGTCGACTAATCCGAGCGAAGTGCGACCATCGGCTGTTATGGTGGCCCACACCATCACCATGGCTGGCGCTTGAGTTCTGGTGGTCAACCGAACAACCGGTGCGCATTTTCTGCTGACCTCTTTGGCAAGTAAACACGATCATTTTGTTTGTTTACAAACTGCTGGACAACGAATGTTTTCTCTTCGGAGAAAACCAAATTCGGCAGTTCACCACTTTCGGCCAAGCGAAGCAATTCTTTGGCTCTTTTGAATCAATTTTATTTCTGATGCGGTGTAAGTTCTTGCACTTTTTGGAATTTCAATGGCTTTACCCCGAGCCCATTTTGACGAATGGAATATCGCGATATGTTCGTGTTTCGATCAAGTCGCTTCATTACTTTTCAAACCATTTCTGTTGTTGTTTTCTTCCGTCCACTTCCTTCACGTCGGGCTACGCTACCAGTATCACGGTAACGAGCGATGGTACGAGACACAAAAGATTTTTGCACATTTAAATGCTGGAGTGCTCTAACGATATCCACTTATGGTTTTCCAGCCAAATATAAAGAAATCAAACTCTCACGCAATAACTTTATTCTGGAAAATTCTTACCAAAATATAATGGGCTGTCACTGGAAAAAATTTTAACAGCTGTCGGACGAGTGGCTTAGAAATGACAGCAGTCTGAAAAGTTGGTTGCAGTTTTTTTATCTCACCCTGTGTATGGGGGCTATACTAAAACATGGATCTATCCAATTTTCAATACCGGAATTCCTTCACACCTAACACACATCTGAATAAAACATAATCAACCTACTTCATTGGAAACAATTTTTTTAGTAAAAATCAAAAAAAAAAAAAAAAAAAAAAAATTGGAAAGAATTTCAGCGTCGATTTTTCAAATTTTTTTTTACATTTTCCTGTCGAATTGACAAATATATTTGGTATGTACAGTTTTTAGTAGGCATAAAGTCATTTATCTTAATATATAGCTATACACAGCATCAATAAATATTCGCATGCTCCTTTAAACTCACCGCAAAGAAATTCCGTGTTGCACCATTCTTTTTGGCACCATACTGCACACCGCCCTTATTCTCAGCCAAATCTTTGACATTTTCCAAAACGGTAGTTGGGTTTTCAATGGTCAAGAAAGCGGCTAAATTAGCCGTGTATGAAGATACGATAATAAGGGTAAAGAAACACCAGATAGCAGCTACGGTACGGGTGGAGAGAGCTCTGCAGAAAAAAAGAACGAATTCATATTTACGCATTAAGATTTTTGTAATTAACTCACTTGGGTGCGATTTCCGAGCCCTGCTGCAAAAAGGCACCGGTTGTAAACCACAGAGCACTGTTGATGGTAAATTGATTTTCCAATTCTTCGGGTTCTTCTATGCACGGATAAGGATTATCCCACTCTGTGGGTGAGAGGCGACCCAATATAAAGAAACACAGGGAAACCGATAGGAATGATATGCCCAAATATTTCCAAACTTGTTTTGAAAAGGGGTCCATGAAAGAGAAGGTGGTCGGTTCGCTTTTCTGGGGTTTTAAATATAAAATTGCAATGCCTGTTAATGAAAACAAGACAAATATCAGAATATGAAAACAAATTGATAGAGACACAAGTAAAAAACATTAAGTTCGACCGGGCCGAACTTTTAATAACTTCCTCCAGTTTGGATTCAAAAAACCATAAAGTGAGTGAGGCCGTTATATGGGGTCCACATCAGACCCGGAACCTCTGTAGACAAGTTTATACCTCAAGGATTGCCATCTACCAAATCTTCTTAAATACCAAATTTGACACAAAAAATTTCGTGGGTAAATGTGATTAGGATTATCAAAAAAATAAATACGTTGTACGTCCGCTATAGGAAAGCGTGGACCTAACAATTCAATGTTCTGCTACCGGAGGTAGAACCCATTATGAACTACAAATACCAATTGTTAGACAACCGAATATCGGGAGGTATACCGTTGTGTGGGGGCTATACCAAAGCGTAGACCTATATATACTATGTTCCACCATCGGAGCTAGAACCCATTACGAACTGCAAATACAAATTTTTAGACAAATCCATGAAAAAATGTGGAAAAAATCATCAAAATACCGAGTATCGGGAGGTACCGTTAACATATCGCTATATTCCATTCGGGAAATATTGAAATATTAGCTCGGGGTAAAGTCATTGAAATTCCAAAAAGTCCAAGAACTTACACCGCAACAGAAATAAAATAGACTCAAAAGAGCTAGAGAGTTGTTTCGCTTGGCCGAAGGTGGTGAACTGCCGAATTTGGTTTTCTTCGATGAGAAAACATTCGTTGTCCAGCAGTTTGTAAACAAATGAAATTATCGTGTTTAGTTGCCAAAGAGGTCAGCTGAAAATGTACTACGGTTGGCCACCAAAATTCAAGCGCCAGCCATGGTGATGGTGTGCGCCGCCATAACAGCCGATGGTCGCTCTCCGCTAGTATCGCGAAAATATTCTGGAGGGTGTATTAAAGCCTTGGGCACGCAAACATTTTATAAGCAGACCTAAGATTGGTTACAAAATGAGGTTCCTCGCTTCGTTTCCAGCGCACAATGACCCCCAAAATCTCCGGATACCAATCCGTTGAACTATTGTGTCTGGAGTATTTTGGCAAGCAAGGTTTGCCCCAAAAAAATACCAAAGTGTCGATCACCTCAAGCAAGCGCTTCGCCGGGAATAGGCTTGTGACGGTTTCATTGGCCGTTTGAAAGCCATAATTTTTTTGCTTTCATTCGATAAAATTTAAAAAAAAAATGTAAATTTTATGGCGACTGATCTTGTTGCAGTTTATTTTAACGCATCCTGTATGGCGTAACTGTAATATCAAGAAAAAATTTTGGTCTATTTCAACCATTTAACATTCTGCCAACATCTCCAAAAATAGACTTCTATTCTGTCCCTAACCTAATTCTAACCTGACCCTGACCGAGCGAGAGGGGAAGATCGATACATAGCATGGTGGGACTTCGAGGTGCTACAAACTTCTTGGACTAATCAAACTTAATTAAAAATATAAAATATTTAAAAAAAAATTACCAGTATTCATAAATGGTATTGTAAAATCGACAACCTCTTCCCGCTCAGATGTAATTGTCAAATCAGTAATGGCCAAATCAGCTTCCTGTAAACAAAAAATATGTATGCGTGTATAAATTCCGAAAATATTTCCATTTTAATTGCTCTCTTACCCCATCGATAATTTGTTTCAACATTCCCGTTGTTGTATTTGTGGTCTTATTAAATGAGCCATAGTCCGAACCACCATTTCTCAGCGTGAAATTAAAACCTAAAATCTCTGCCAATTCCTTGATTAAATCCACGCCATATCCCTGATACATGTTGTTGCCATTTAACTTTTTGTGTGATTCCACCAAGCTGGCGTAGGGAGGATTCTATTGAATTTTAAATATCAAGTTGGGACGAATCATTAAAATTTGCAATATTGCAACTTACCGGTACTGATATCAAAACCACATAGGTTTTATTCACCATCGAGTTATCATCAAGCAAAATGGTCTGTCTTTGTTGTGGCGGTCTTTCGAAAGTGAAATTTTTATTTTCTTCCCAAACGCCCACCTTTACCAGGCCGGTTGGTTGCAGTTCTATAACATCCAATTTATAGCCCTTTCTTCGGAAACCATCAAAGAATATTCGTCCCGTAAGGGTGTTTCTCTCAAAATCCAGCTAAAATATAAAAAAGAAAATAAGACCGATCTCAAAAAGCTTGATTTTTGGGACTAAAGAACTTAAGTTAAGGAGTCGAATTAGAAATCTAAAACATGGGACGAGGGCCATTTTTAGTTTGAAAGGGCCCAAAATGAAAGGATGTATGGAAGTTGCCCCATTGGGGTAATAAAAATGGCCAAATTCTGCAAAGCAAAGTCTGCATTCATAATTCTTGGATCTTGAAATATTGGTGAGGGGATTTCTCAATGTTTAGATTCTACGTCTTACCGATCGCATGTAATTTTTGAATGTTGAACCATCCTCCTGTACATTATCCGCTTCCAGTTTACAATCAAGTGGCTGGGGAATATATTGCATATTTTTGGTGGTCTCAGCAAAGGCAATAACAGCATCATAAAGTAATGCCATTTCCAGGGTTATGGGACAGGAACCTAAATTTTAACAAAACTTTCCAATTTAAAATCTTCATCCGCTAACGATTTCCTTACCATTTCTTATTATTTCATTATCAATTTCCCTGAGACGAATACGATCTTGCAATTCTATATCATCTGGATCAATTTCTGTCGACTCGATTCGATCGATCTCATTGTAACGTTCATCGTCTGACATCTTTTGTAAATAGCCCATTTCACGCATTAGATTTTGAACTTCAGGCTTTTCGGCCGAAAACATACGAAATCCCGTTATATTTGCATCACTGTATTTGTATTCTTCCAAATCGAAGGTGTGAAAATCCAGGTTACCAATAATATAGGTATAGTCTTCATTCATGATACCAACTTGTTGGGCCTAGAACAAGTTAAGTGAATATAAATTAAAAAAAAAAAAAATACTTCGAAGTTCTAATTTTACCTGTTTTAAAACCTCTGCCACCGATTGGGAGGAACCCACCACCACCAAGCGACTGTCCACAGATTTTCGTACTCGTCTCAAAACCGATTTATAATTACCATTTAAATTTAAATCGTAACGCAGAACCGATATAACCGGACCATTGCTGCCATAGATTTCCATTAGGGCATTTAAAATGCTGAGGTAGGCAGCTGACATAAGAGAATATTAAGAAATGTTTAACTCTCACTTTTTACTAAAGTCTCTCACCGTTCTCATAGAGAAAAATATAACGACTCCACTCAAATGCCGATATGACAGCATGTAAAGCTTGGGCAATATCCGCCGGATGTGGATGTAGATTGAAACCTTCATTTGCCTCACTCATATGCGATAGGATGTAGGGAACATCTTTGCTGTCACACACGTTCATTAAATGCAAACCAGTTGATAGGGCCGAAGGACCAAACACACCACCAATGCCACCCTATAAAATATGCCCATTTTCATATTAGTCCCTGATGAGTTTAAAAAGAGGTCTAACTTACCTCCATCATACGACACAGACGATCAACACCTTGCATTGAATTACCATAATTTATTTCGGCATGGCGAACTTCCAATTGTGTTGTCAACTCGGCATTGATAATATTTGTGGCATTCTCAAAGGTGTAACGTAATACTTCCGAATTGAGATCCGTAATGAGACCTTAATAATGGAAAGAGGTAAGTCGGAAAAATGGTGTTTCCATACAAAAAATTGTAAAAAGGAATTATGTTCGGTCGGGTCTAAATTTGTTGTCTTTTGGCACAGTATTATGGTGGTTTTAACGTATCTAGACCTGTATGGAATAGTTTTAGCTATACTGTTGAATATTCTTTGAGAAGTCGAAAAGAACATATTGGTAATAGAAGGTGTTCAATATGAAGTGACCTGAACGGAACTGTATCGAACACATTATGCTGTGATGTTAAATATGTATGGAGGAGTCGAAATAGCAATTGTAAATAAAACCTCCTTAAAACTACATATACTTGGAAGGAGTCTTTAAAATACCTAAAATGAAGTGGAGCCCTAGCCAAAACGTGATTGCGATTTTTTTATGTAGAGCAAATAATAAATTAATAATAATATTTAAAATATTTCTCATAGGAAACAAATCTGAATCAAATATTTCGAGAGATTCTGAAAAAATTAAATGTGTTTTTATGCCAAATACTAAGTCCATAAAAATATCATACCTTTTCGTTTATAAAAAACCTTTGTAATTTTTTTGTTTACTGTGAAGATTTGAAGAGGTAGTAAGGCGAACACAGGGCGCCGATCTGATGAAGAATGAGGTAAAAATCCAATCAATGACAGTGAAGCAGCTAAATTTTTAATAGTGAATGACAAGTAGGGCTATACGAAAACCTGTGTGAGATGAAAAAACTACAACCAACTTTAGACTGCTGTCATTTCTAAGCCACTGGTCCGACATATGTTAAAATTATTCCAGTGACAGCTCATTATATTGTTTACAAGCTTACAAAAGCATTTTGGTGAGAATTTTCCAGAAAAAAAGTTATTCGTGATGGAATCCAAGCGCGATAGTGTGATTTTGATATTTGGCTGGAAAACCACAAGCGGCTATCGTTAGAGCACTCCAGCATTTAAATGTGAACAAATTTTTTGTGTCTCGTACTATCGCTCTTTACCGTGATACTGTTAGCGTAGCCCAATCTCGAGGAAGTGAACGGAGGAAAACAGCAACATCAGCAGTAATGGTTCGAAAAGTAAAGAAGACCCGCGTCGCAGTGGCCGAGCTGTGAGCTCGTGAGCTGAACATATTGCAATATTCCATTCGCCCAATATTGAAAAATGAGCTCGGGATAAAGCCATTGAAATTCCAAAAAGTGCAAGAACTTTCAACGCAACAGAAAGAAAATGGACTCAAAGAGCTAAACATTCGTTGTCCAGCAGTTTGTAGACAAACGAAATGATCGTGTTTACTTGCCAGATAGGTCAGCTTAAAATGTGCACCTTCGGTTGGCCACCAGAACTCAAGCGCCGGCCATGGTGATGGTGTGGGCCGCCATAACAGCCGATGGTAGCTCTCCGCTCATATTAATCGACCGTGGCATTTGAATAAATTCGGAATATTATCGCGAAAATATTCTGGAGGGTGTATTAAAGCCTTGGGCACACAAACATTTTGGCCGCAGACCTTGGACATTCCAACAGGACTCAGCACCTTCGCACTCAGAACCTTATGGTTACAAAATAAGGTTCCTTGCATCATTTCCAGCTAAATCTCCGGATAGCAATCCGTTGGACTATTGCGTCTGGAGTATTTTGGAAAACAAGGTTGGCACTAAAAAATACCAAAGTGTCGATCACCGCAGAGAAACATACGGGCAGCGTGTGACGGTTTCATTGGCCGTTCGAATGCCATAATTCGAGCCAAAGGTGACCAATTCGAACAAATCTATACTTATTCTAAAATTTGCTGCTATTTCCGACATTTTTTGCTTTTATTCAAAAGATTTAAAAAAAAATGTAAAAATTATGGCGTTTGACTTTGTGGAAGTTTTTTATCTCACCCTGTATATCTAAATTAGAACAGATTTTCAACATTTGTCTTTGTCCTTGGGCCAAACAAATATTATTCGGAAAATTCCATCTCAATCGGATAATAAATGGACCTGCATTTTGTTCACAAAAATACATGGACAGACTGACGGACGGACTGGCATGCATAAATCCACTCAAAAAGTGATTCTATAAAGATCCTCAAAAGTTATAATGGGTCTATCTCGCTTCCTTCTCTATGTTACAAACAAATGCACAAAGACATAATAGCCTTACTACTATGTGGTGTAGGGTATAATTAAATATATATTTTTAAGGGTGTGGTATGGTGGAAGCTGTGGAAGTATATTGTCCTACTTCGAATTCGATCTAAGTTTCATTAAAAATAATCAAATCGGAGGCTCGCTTTAAGAGTCACCACCACCCAGCTAGACGACCGAAAGAACATAGCTAGATCGACTCCATCCTTAGATGTGTTTTGTCCAAAGAAACATAGGGTCTAAAAGCCATGAGGCACAAGTTGGCAGTATGAAATGTTATATGTCCTGTGTTGTCTTAAGACTGGGGGATAATTGTAATTACATTTTCCTATATTCTTTAATCGCCTTCTTAACAAAATCGCCAAAACAAAATTTGCTAATTTTAAAAGTCAGTATACATGTAGATTCGTTCATTTTAAGTATAACATAAGCACTTCCCTGACAGATACAAATATTCTTACCAATGGGTATACGGCCACCGGGCTGCAATGCTACACCACCATAATTGTAATTATCTCGTTGTCCTTTAATCGGATATAAAACAAATAAAATTGTTAATAACACTAAAAACACGAATTCCCGAAACATTTTTCCACAATAACAACAAATATGTGTTAGTTTTTTAAAGCATTTCACAGTCTCCGTTTTTAAATGTTTTCTAAATAAAAAAAAACTATTTTTAGCTTTGCCGACAGTGGGAAAACACAAACAAATATCACAACAACGTGTCAACGCGTCCCATGCAATGCTCGCCGTAAACAAAATTTTCCGTGTTTCGCGTTCGTTCCACACAGAAATGCATGAATGGAGAGTTCGATATTGACTGATCTCAACAGATGAATTTTGAGTAGAAGACCAATTTTCCAGTGCCTAAGGAAGAAAAAAGCTTTTCTTTTTTTCTCAAAATGTGAAAGTTTTGTTAAAGCCTATTGAAAAGGCGTCGACGTTTTTTTGTTTATATTTGGCATTTATTTAAAAATTATCACAATAAAAAAATTAACATCTAAATCTTATAAAATATAAAATATGTATTTTATGTATATTTATTGTGTAAAATACTTGAATATTACATACATAACATGTATTTCAATGTAAAAATTTCCTAAATTACAAGATATCAATATTGTTGTTTTTGTATTCAGAATTATTCTAAGGTAGGGAAATTAAATATGAACTAATATTTGTATTAAAACTAGATTTGTATTTGTATAATACATTTTGTGGCACATTTTACTGGTTTGTTTTTGTATTGGTAGAGTGTCCGTGGGAAACATCGAAAAATGCATATTACTCAGATTTATGAAGAGGTAATGTTGATATAATTTTTTATTTAATTATTGGAAAAATCTGAAAGAAAAAGGGACAATTTAATATTTAATAATCATTACAAGAAAATTACAATAAAAATTATCTTTTATATTGAAAATGGTCGTTATGCGTATTTTAAATCTGTTGAATTTTGAAATAGGGTGGAACTAATATTTACACAGGGCGAGATAAAAAAAAAGTCAAACGCCATAATTTTACATTTTTATACCCTCCACCATAGTATGGAGGGTATATTAAGTTTGTCATTCCGTTTGTTACACCTCGAAATATACAAAGTCCGCCCGTATGTCCGTCTGGCCGTCTATCCGTCATCTTCGTATAGCCCCCATATAATGTTACCTCCCGATATGCGGTATTTTTTTCCGGTATTTTGATGATTTTAGCGATATTATTTACCGGCACTATTTCAAATTTAGTATTTGTGTTCATAATGAATACTACAGCCTGTGACAGAAAATTGTCTGTGCAGGTCCACAATGATTTTAGCGACATTATTTACCGGAACTATTTTAAATTTAGTATTTTGAAGTTCGTAATGGATATTACATCCTGTGACAGAAAATTGTCCGTGCAGATCCACGTCTTCGTATAGCCCCCATATAACGGTACCCCCGATATACGGTATTTTGATGATTTTAGCGACATTATTACCGGAATTTCGCAATGGATACTACAGCATATGCCAGGAAGTTGTCTCTGCAGGCTTATGACAACAGTTGCGTATGCAGGTCCACGTCATAGACCATTGACCCTAATATATGGCTACATTAGGTATTTTTAAGATTTTAACAGATTTTTTAATGGATTTTAATTTTTTGAAAATTGCCAAATTCGTACGGAGGATTTTCAAAATTCGGCCCGACCCAACTTACAATTTTTTTACTTGTTTTTTTTTTTTTAATTTTATTGAATTAAAGCAAAAAAATGTCGGAAACAGCATCAAATTTTAGAATAAGTTTAGATAAATTCGAATTGGTCACCTTTGGCACGAATTATGGCCTTCAAACGGTCGTCACACGCTGCCCGAATGTTGCTCTGTGGTATTTTGGCCTATTCCCGGCGAAGCGCTTGCTTGAGCTGATCGACACTTTGGTATTTTTAAGTGCCAACCTTGCATTCCAAAATACTCCAGACACAATAGTCCATCGGATTGGTATCTGGAGATTTTGAAAATGAAGCGATGAACCTCATTTTGTAACCATTCTTGGGTGGCTGGTGCTGAGTGCGATGCTGCAGAGTCCTGTTGGAATGTCCAAGGTCTGCGGCCAAAATGTTTGCTTGCCCAAGGCTTTAATACACCCTCCAGAATATTACCTGCGGGATAGACCTAGAACTCCGTGGAGGGCTACCACTCTCTAAGAGAACTCTGGGTAATTCCAAAGGGGCGCTGGCCGACGCATCGTATCGCGACCCCTGTGCAATGGTGCATCATGGTTGAAGCCGTCAAGGCGATAATCATGTAAAACCCCTCGACTTCACCCTCCAGAATATTTTCGCGATAATATTCGGCATTTATTCTGATACCACGGTCGATTAATACGAGCGGAGAGCGACCATCGGCTGCAATGGCGGCCCACACCATCACCATGGACGGCGCTTGAGTTCTGGTGGCCAACCGAACAACTGGAGCACATTTTCAGCTGACCTCTTTGGTAAGTAAACACGATCATTTTGTTTGTTTACAAACTGCGGGACAGCTAATGTTTTCTCATCGGAGAAACCCAGTTCACCTTTTTCGGCCAAGCGAAGCAACTCTTTAGCTCTTTTGAGTCTATTTTCTTTCTGTTACGGTGTAAGCTCTTGCAATTTTTGGAAATTCAATGGCTTTACCTCGAACTCATTTTTCAATATTTGCCGAATGTAATATTGCGATAAGTTCAGTTCACGAGCCATTTTTCGGCCACTGCGACGTGGGTTTCCATCAAGTCGTTTCTTTACTTTTCAAACCATTTCTGATGATGTTGCTGTTTTCTTCTTTTTACTATATTTTAGTACTTTTCGTATCCTTTTAGTATGAATTTCCCCAAGAAAACCGCAGACTTATCAAACACATACGCACCACGACTTTTAAGATTCTAGCTTCAGCCGTTTCGTTTGGGCTTTGATTCTCAGTCAGTCACTTATTTAATTACTGCTTTATAATCTTTCAAACGCCGATACACGTAGCTTTTATTTTTAGCTCTTCTTTTATAATTTACTGTTTTTTTTCTGTAATTACTGAAAAAGTGAATTCTGTCGCACAGTGTAATATACGATATGTTGTTGGTTGAGCGATTATTTATTTTGTTATACCCTACAACACTATGTGTTGGGGGTATTATAAGTTTGATTGGGCCAAAAATTATGTAACACCTCGAAATATTGGTTTCCCACATAGGAAAGTATATATGGATCTTCCTAGCTCGCCGAGCTGAGTCGATCTAGCTATGTATGTCCGTCCGTACGTCTGTCCGTCTGTCCATGTTAATTTGTAATCACTCTACAGGTCGCAATTATGGCCCGATCTTCACGAAATTTAGAATGTAGGTGAGGTTGAGGTCAGAATAGAACCCTATTTCTTTTGGAGATGATCGCCAAATGTTTTGGGGTTGAAATGGACCAAATACTGAAAAAATGTCGGATTTTGCAGTAGCTATACAGGTCGCAATTATAGACCAATCGACGCGGAATTTCGCATGTAGCTAGAGTTTAGGGCGGGGAAGAAACCTACAAATTTGGGTGGTCATCGGATAATATTTAGAGGGTAAAATAGACCATATCTTTTGTGTTGAAAGAATTCAAAATTTTTCATTAAACCGCGAATATTTGAAATCCCGGCTATATCACAAAGCCATGACAAGGCTACTTCTGATCTTTACATTGATGTTAACATCCAACAAATCGGATATATAGCAAAATATGTGCGATATATATGTCTATCAAAGAGGATATGCTTGAAAGATCTCTTATATGTCGAGAACGGCTGAATTGATTTCGACAGTTCTCATTAATTCAGAATGGCCTCTTGGCAGGAAAGAAAAAACGTATAAAAAAATCTCATAAAAATATCTCTCTATAGATGAAAAATTGATTCTGTAAAATTTTCTCATATTTTTTCAATTTTGTCATATTTTTGGCATATTTTCATTTTGAATTAAACATTTGGTAATATTTCTACAGCTAACAAAACTAAGTAGTTAGGATATCAGGATATCATATACAGATCGCATTTATGGCCCGATCCTTACGAAATTTTGCATGGGGATAAGATGAGGGTCAGAATAGAAGCCTACTCTTTTTGGAGATGATCGCCATATATTTAGGGGTTGAAATGGACCAAAAAACTGCAAAATTTGTCAACAGGTCGTAATTATTGCCCGATCCTCACGCACATTTGGATGGGGGTTACCGGACATTGCAAAAGCCAAGCAGTTTTGGATGGTCATCCCAAAAATATTCAATGTGTGAAATAGTTTGCCAACTTTTGTAGACAAAATACGAAAATGTCCATTCCGGTGACTTTTTGGAGAATTCACAAATAAATACAGGAAAGACGCACTTCTGACTATTTCGTTAACGCTGATTTCGTTGCGTTTCAGCCAAAAACCAATAATAAATGTTAATCTTTTGCCACGTCTGAGGGATTATAGGTCTTTGGGAAGTGTTGGTTCCAGATCTAGGAAGACCATTTAAGTGCAACATCTACCAATAAATTGGAAATGAGCAAATTAATTTAAGTTGCTATTATTTGAACATTAGAGAACGAAACCTGATGGTTTTCTTTTATTATTTGTCACAATATCTTGTGGAATTCTTTCGAGTATCTCGCCTATATAAACTGTATCGTTTATTATAGTGTTGTAGGGTATTCAACGGTCGGCCCCGCTCGACTGTAGCCTTTGCTTACTTGTTTTTTATTTAATTTTGTTATTTATTAGTCTTTCTTAATATTTCCTTATTTTTTTGATTTCAGTCATTACTTTGGGATTCGAGACAATTTCTGTAGTTGAATCTTTAGTGTATTAGAGAACATCCTCATGCATGTTATTGAAATTGAAATGCTCTCATGGTAACTTGTTACGGATTCAAGAGTCTTAAAACAGTGACAAATGATAGCACGCACCAACAGAACGCAGTCTAATTGAGAGTCACTGCAGATAGGGGGGACTTAATTGATGAATGAATAGATTAATAAGAAACGCAACTCCATTACATTAATGGGTTAGGCATGGAGCGACAATGCAGAAAAGGGGTCACCATACAATTCGGTTTATTAATGATGGTTATGGATGCCTGACCATAGAGTACAAAAAGTTGTCACTGCAAGCAGCAAACTATATTAAAATATGAGTCTTACAATAAATGGGAGTGTTGCTCTTAATACAGAAACATCACATTTACAGTTACATAATTATCATACACCCCTCGTATGGATGACACCTATACACGCATACTTACATATTGAGATTTATTTTTTTCCATTTCTGTATGCGGTCGAATGAGAACTTAGTAGACATCAACAGCATTGCTGTCATCATCGCCATCATCGTTGCTGCCTCCTCGTCAAGCATCAGCAGCAAAGGCAGTAGACAGCAACCAATTTAAATTGACAATTTAAATGAAAATTCAACCTCGGCAGTCCAACAACATGAGCCAAACACTTCAATTTCCACTCAGAACAGCAGCAACAACTGAAGTCCTATGACAATTAGAGCTCGTATTGTGTTGTAAGTGGATATGATGCCGAGATGCAGAACAAAATGGGGTTTGTTTTAAATTTAAAGGCTAGTTGAAATATTCGTTCGGATGGACACTCCTCCTCGTCTTTGGTTTTGAGTTTTTGATAGATGCTTCAAATGCTTTAGGAAAACAGTTTTCATTTGCTGTGTATGTGTGTTAGTTACTAGACATTTCCATTCTTACCTGATGGATGACTTCGAAATTGTGCTTTTTGTATTTTATCTCCTCTCTACCACACACTACATTTGTTGAGCGGATTCATCGGTGAACCCAACGGACAGTTGAACTCTTTGGCAAAATCTTTGGAATTGGATAATGTTCCTATTACTCTAAATCTACCAGGACTATGGATGGCTGTATTGAGTTTATTGCGCACAGCTTCTGGTCGCATGGCACCACACCATACTTGACCGAAATTCAGGAAAAACAATTGCTCTCCCGTCATATCAATGCCGGGTAAATATTCATCTTTAGCTTCTTTCGGATTGTCGTGCAGCCATTTTTTGTAGGCATGGAATGCCTGGCGGATGCCACCATTGTCGGCTATATTTTCACCTGGAAGAAAGAAAAAATATGATTACAAATCTGAAAATTAAACAGTGTCAAATTCCGGGTTTACGTCTAAATAGAGGACCTATGTTAGTTACTTGAAATATGGTAACTTTGGCGAACTATTTCATTTACCGAATAAATGAGGGTACAAAAAGTAAAAAACCTGTAAGTTCGACCGGGCCGAACTTTGAACACTCTCCACCATATGGAACGAATTTGACAAATTTCAAAAAAAATAAGATCCGTTAAAAATTATGATAAAATATTAAAAACATCGAATGTAGCTGTTATATTAGGGTCTATACGACGACGTGGATCTGCACAGGCAACTTTTATCATAAACTATTACAATATTCAAATGCAAAACTTGAAAAAAAATCGGTGAATAATGTAGCTAAAATCATCAAACCGAATATAAGGAGGTACTATTATATGGGGGCTGTACTAAAACATGGACCTGCACATACAAGTTTCTGTCATAGGCTGTAGTATCAATTACGAACTTCAAATACCACATTTGAAACATTTACGGTGAATAATGTCGCTAAAATCGTTAAAATACCGAATATCGGAGGTACCGTTATATGGGCGCTATACGAAGACGTCAACCTGCACAAACAATTTTCTGTCATAGGCTGTAGTATGCATTACGAACTTCAAATACCAAATTTGAAACAATTCCTATGAATAATGTCGCTAAAATCGTCAAAATACCGAATATCGGGAGGTACCGCTATATGGGGGCATATGCACAGACAATTCTCAGTCATAGGCTTTAGTATTTATTACGAACTTCAAATAGCAAATTTATAGCAATTTCGGAGAAAAATGTCGCTAAAATCATAAACGTACCGAATATCGGGGTGTACCGTTATATGTGGGCTATACGAAAACGTGGACCTGCACGGACCATTTTCTGTCATAGGCTGTAGTATCCATTACGAACTTCAAATACCAAATTTGAAGCCATTCCGGTGAATAATGTTGCTAAAATCATCAAAATACCGAATATCGGGAGGTATGGGGGCTATACCAAAACGTGGACCTACATGACCCATTTTGTATACCAAAAGTCCTGCCGACATAATATACATTTTAGTAAAATTTTATCAACCTACTTCATTTCGTTCGGAAGCTAGAGTGATTTCCACAGACGGATAAGAATTTGCATATTTAGTAGAGCTTCAAATAAAAAACAAGTAAAAAACAGTAAGTTCGGCCGGGCCAAACTTTTAATACCCTCCACCTTAGGGTAAAAGAAACATTAGAAGAAATGTGGCACAAACCATTAAAATGCCGAATATCGGGAGGTACCGTTATATGGGGGCTACACCAAAACATGGACCTATAATTACAATGTTTCGCGACACGAACTAGGACCCATTATGACCCACAAATACCAATTTTTAGACAAATCAGTGAAAAATGTGGCAAAAACCATCAAAATACAGAATATCGGGAGGTACCGTTATATGGGGACTGTCTCAGAACGTGGACCGATATATCTCATTTTCAATACCAACCATCCTAGACACAATGTCAACAGACAGATAGACAGACGGACAGACAGACGGACATCGTTAAATCGACTTAGAATTTTATGCTGATTATGAATATATATACTTTATGGGGTCTAAGACGAATATTTAAGGATGTTACAAACGGAATGACAAAGTTAATATACCCTCCTTTCCAAGGTGGAGGGTATAATAAAAGTTCTTATGGGGAATTTGTAAGAATTAAATCATACAAGCTATAATTATACAGGGTGAGATGAAAAAAAAAATGCAACAAAGTCAAACGAAATATTTTTTTTTTTAATTTAATTGAATGTAAGCAAGAATGTAAGCGGCCCACTCCATCACCATGGCAAGCGCTTGTGTTCTGGTGGCCAACAGGTGCACATATTCAGCTGACTTCTTTGACAAGTAAACACGATCATTTTGTTTGTTTACAAACTGCTGGACAACGAATGTTTTCTCATCGGAGAAACCCAAATCTGGCAGTTCACCATTTTCGGCCAAGCGAAGCAACTTTTGGAAAATTCTTACCAAAATGCTTTTTGTACGCTTGTATACAATATAATGAGCTGTCACTGGACTAATTTCAACAGCTGTAGGACGAGTGGCATAGGAATGACAGCAGTTTTTTCATCTCACCCTGTGTGGTGGACAATAACCGTAAAATCGAATGAATATTTATATGGAAGGATGAAATATATATATGAGAGCTATAATCCAATTAACCGGAAATCGGTTGAAGATATATATGGGAGCTAGATCTAAATTTGAACCGATTCTCACCAACTTCAATAGGGTTCGTTCTTTGGCCAAACAAAACGAAAATTTCATCTCAATCGGATAATAAATTCGACCTGTTTACAAAAATACCTGGACAGGCAGACATACGGACAGACATGCATAAATCGACTCAGACAGTGATTCTATGAATATTATCAGAAGTAACTATTCCTTCGCCATGTTACACACAAATGCACCAAGACATAACACCCTTACAACTATGTGGTTTAGGATATAAAAATTAAGTCCGGCCGAATAAAACGAGGTAAGGAGTCTAAATGCCGTAGGAGTCCTTGGCCGTATCAACTTCTCTCCTAGAGATTGTTATCCCAACCATCTGTTGTTTTAAATTGAGACTAAGTGGAGTTTTTCACTTACCTTGTGTACTTTCTCCATTCAATGCAATGCCAACTTCATTGACGGTATAGTTGCCATACTGCGATATAATACAGCGAGCACGTTCATCGAACCCTTTAATCGACAAATCTGTCCACCATTTGTGAATACTGCCGTTGCGGTCGAACAGCCGTCCCTTGTCATCAAAACCATGTGTCAGTTCGTGGCCGATGACCACTCCAATGCCGCCAAAGTTTAATGATCTGGGAAAGTGGCGATGATAAAATGGCGGTTGTAAAATACCGGCGGGAAACATAATTTGATTTTTATTACGGCTATAATAGGCATTGACAATGGCCGGTGCCGTTTGCCAGGTGGTTTTGTTAACCGGCTCATGGAGTTTATTCTGCTCGGTTCGCGTTGTGTGCAGCAGGACATTTAGTGTGTTTTCAAAGTATTTACTCGGATCGATTTCAATGCCGGCATATTTTTCATTCAGCTCCACGGTGTTGAGTATGAAGTCAGGGTAGCCAATTTTTAGGGACATGGCATTGACTTTCTGTTCGGCCAATAGTTTGGTTTGGGGATCCAGCCAATCCGTGGTTTTGAGTATTTCACGGAAAGCCTGCTGCAGTTCATGAGTCATTTTGAGGGTATCCTTTTTGCTGTTTTCATCGAAGTATTTGCGTACAAACATGGAACCCAGTGCCATGCCCATGTTGGTGTTCACCTGTGAGATGCATACCTTCCAGCGTGAGGGAGTCTCTTCCCGCCCGAAAAGCGTGTGATAGAAAGTTTGTTTGGTATCATCGAAGCGATCATCGACATTATTGATGCGGTGTCGGACAAAACGCCAAAGCAAATAATTGGCAATTATATGGGGATCTGTGCGATCCAGAAGGTTGACCAGATCCTGCATATATTCCGTGGCATAGATGACAACCTCCTCGGAGTCTTGAACATTACGCTGTTGCAGTATGGTTAGGTACCGCAACCAATCAATCTGGGGTATAAGGGCGTGCAGATCACTGAGTGTCATACGTTTGTAGAGTTTGGTAACATTTAGCCGCTTTTCGGCTGGAGCTGTAATAGAGGCCAATTGGGTTTCGAAACTTATTAAATCTGCAGCGGTCTTTGTGGCCTCTTCCTTATCGGCGCCCAATTTATTCATGACATCCGCCATGAAACGTTGATATGCATTTAAATATTTGGCATTAACATCTTGCAGATAATAGTCCCGGGTGGGCAGACCCAGGTTTGTTTGATCAAACTGTATGATGTTCTCATCGGAATTCTTGATATCAGGACCGACCCATTGGACAATGAGGATGTCATTGTTATAGCGACGCAAATGGGCAGTGAGATTGAGCCAATCGAAATTATCCGGGCTCCAGTTTGGATCCAATACCGGCCAGCCTCCAAGGCTCTGTACCAGATCTAGTAGAGGTTGCACTCCCCGTTCTTCAAGCAGTTTAATGTTGGTACATGATTGATACAGCTGCCTGGCTTTCATGTGGGCATCATGTGAGCTACTGTGTTCAGGCATCGAGGTGGGCTGGAATGTCACCAAGGATGGGGGAGCTGTAAAACCTGTTTTTTGTCTATACGAGGAATACGCAAACAATGATTCGGAGATATTCTGATGGGAGGTAAATCGCTTTCGCTTGGTATTTGTAAATATCCTTGAATCACGTTTGTAACGCTCGAGTAGCTGACCAAGCGTGTGGCGCTCCTCTACCAAACGCTGTACCAATTTCTCCTTTTCTGTTTCTTCCGCATGTTGTGATTGTACCGGTTTCACAATATCTGCTTGGGTATTCGGCAGCTGTTCATAGGTATTGGCCACGATGTGTTCCACTTTCTTGGGTGTAGTTTCATCATAATCTTTGGATTCCAATAACTCTTTGAGAACAATATCCAGATTTTCTCTCAACATTTCAAACGTGTCGAAACCGGCTTTATCCTTTGGAATCGGATGATGTTTTTCCCAATTACCACATACGTATTGGTAGAAATCATCACAGGGATCCACCGAGGTATTCATATATAGTTTCATAGTCCTGGCCTGGACCTCACGCATGCTCTCCTTGGTGGTCTGGTCATTCCAGAAGGATTTCAAAACTGAAATAGATTCAGGACCGGGTATCAATGGTTCCAGCTCTTTTTCCTCCTCCACCGCGGGTGCTTCATAATCTTGCTCGGAATTATCGCGGCGTATTCTACGACGTCCATACGACTCCAGCAGGGCATTCAAATCGAAATCATTGTAATTTATGTGTGAATTGATGTTGAAATTATCCAAACATTCTCGCGGTATAACAGTGGTATCCCTGGGTAAGAATGAGGTTCGGGCATCCTTCATCAAGTCTCTATCCTCCCAATCCAAGGCCTCACTTAGACCAAAACGAAAGGATATGCAACGTTTTATTCGTTCCTCCTCGCTGAGGCGCACCTTTTTGTCTCTCGGTATTAACAACTGTTCACTGATCATATCCTGATACGGATCGTTGTCCATACCACCCTCATAGTCCTCCAAATAGAGTGGCGGTTCCTGATCCTGATATCCTCCCCTGCCATGAACATGACGATGATGTTGATGCATCTGCAAGGCCATTAGCATGCCATCCATGCGCATCAGCAGAATCAGGACCAAGGTAATGGGCAGCATTATCACTGGAATAATAATTAAAAGTTTGCAACATGTAAATCCAGGACACCATTGAAGACGTCCGGTCTGGGCGTTGACACCCAAACCCAGTTTTGGTTTCGAACCGAAACTTTGCGAACCCGATGTTGTGGAAAATGTACGACTGCCATAGCTCAACGACTGACTATGGACCTGGGGTAATGCAACGCCATGAAAGTCACGTTTTTGTGTCATTTCGCCACTTGTCAAACTTTCATGATGGGGCATGTTACTTTTTTTGTATTCTACTGTTTTTTTTTTTAATTTGTCGTATCAGTGATTATGATTTTCTCTTTCTCTTTTTCTCACTTTCTGCTTTCTTTTTGCACACACAAATGAAATTGTAACTCGCCGTTTTTATTAAGGCCAATTAAATTTGAATGACTACGAGATTTGACCATTTAGCAAATTATGACTTTGAAACTGGCTTTACGTCAACACGCTCAGGCTACGTCGTACGTACGTAGCTAGCTAGCTGGCTGCCTTGTGTGCAAGTCTAATTAATTGTAACAATGAAACCAATTAATGCCAGAATTGAATCACAACAAACGAAGAAGCAGAAAACAGGGATAACCCAGCGAGTTGGAATAATTTTGATCAGAACCGAAATTTAATGGGGCTGGCCGTTCAGTTTGCAAGCGGCTGGACGACCGTTTGAATTGCCTCACGTTCACTAACTGACTGACTTGAGCTCGAGTGACATTTTACAGACTGTGTCTGCGAATTTCGGTGATGGTCTGAAATGAAAATCTTCTCATTTTTTAATTAAAAATGAAAAGCGTTGATTGTAGCTTGGCGCACACACACGCACACTCTTTGAACGGCAGAGCAGACAAAAGTAGATGAGTCGGATGGGACAATAAATTCTCTTTATGAAATTGAAATGATGCTCAAAGAGGTGATGGTCTCTGATCTCTTTATGAAATTGGAGTGATGCTCTCAGAGAAAAAGAGAGATAAAATTGTGGCATAATCTAAACGTCTTGATTTATTATATTTTGAAGCAAGACTTTTCGGGAGAGAAATTTATTCAAATCATTCTACAGAATACAGCCAATAGAGGGCCCACTCTCGAATATTTATTAATGTCCGATTATTGGCCCACTACGAAGAGAAGAGATCATCCGTAATTTGTATGCGAATTTGTATGCGAATTGTGGAAATGGAAAGCATAGGTAAGCTCCTCGAAGCATTAACTTCACAAAGACTTAAAATTTGAAAAAGTCTCAACTTTCCTCTTAACGTGACACATTAATATTTCCAAAAACATAGTGCAATTTCCATCAGACTAAGGTCAAGTTTAAACAAGTAAGCAAAGGCTATAGTCGTGCGGGGGCGACCATGTAATACCCTACAACACTACAATTTGTCCGGAGTCAGAAACAAAAAAAAAATCACTTTTTTATTGCTATATTTTTCCGCGATTTTCTTAGATTTTATCCTTTTCTGTAAAGAGACCATTCTGAATTGATGAGGATTGTGAAAATCGGCCCAGCGGTTCTTGGCTTATAAGCAGAATAAATAAGATCTCTTCTTTTACATATATATTGTACCTATTCTGCTATATATCCGATTTCTGGGCTATAAGCATCACTGTAATGGTCAGAAGTGACCTTTCAATGCATTTGTGATTTGGCAGGGATTAAAAATATTCGCGGTTAAATGGAAATTTTCTTTTTCTTATAAAGGTTAGGGTCTATTTTACCCGCTTAGTATTGTCCGATTATAGGCTTCTGCTCAGTCTTAAACTCTATCTCTATGTAAATTTCCGCGTTGAATGGTGATGATCGGGCTATAATTGCGACCTGTAGGTTGATTACAAATTAACATGGACAGACGGACGGACGGACATATATAGCTAGATTGACTCAGCTCGGTGAGGTATATACTTTCCTATGTGGGAAACCAATATTTCGAGGTGTTACGTAATTTTTTGCCCAATCAAACTTATAATACCCCTAATTTGTTTAGTATAATACGAACTGTAATAAAACGTGGAAATAGTCATCGATCTTTTTCTAAATCTATAAGCCTTAATATTCCTTTCTGGTACTACCCCCACATACGTTAGTTTAAAAATAAATATACAGGGTGAGATGAAAAAACTGCAACCAACTTCAGACTACTGTAAAATTATTCCAGAGACAACTTATTATATTATTTACAAGCGTACAAAAGGATTTTAGTGAGAATTTCCCGGAAAAAAGTTATTCGTGATGGAATTCAAGCGTGATTTCTTTATATTTGGCTGGAAAATCTCAAGTGGCTATCGTTAGAGCACTCCAGTATTTAAATGTGAATAAATCTTTTGTGTCTCGTACCATCGCTCGTTACCGTGATACTGGTAGCGTAGCCCGACGTCAAGCAGAAATAGTTCGAAAAGTAAAGAAACGACTGGATGGAAACCTGCGTCGCAGTGGTCGAAAAATGGCTCGTGAGTTTAACATATTGCAAAATTCCATTCGGCAAATATTGAAAAATGAGCTCGGGGTAAAGTCATTAAAATTCCAAAAAGTGCAAGAACTTACACCGCAACAGAAAGAAAAAAGACTCAAAAGAGCTAATCAGTTCCTTCGCTTGGCCGAAAGTGGTGAACTTTCGAATTTGGTTTTCTCCGATGAGAAAACATTTGTTGTCCAGCAGTTTGTAGGTCAGATGTCAGCTGAAAATGTACATCTTCGGTTGGCCACCAGAACTCAAGCGCCGAACATGGTGACGGTGTGGGCCGCCATAACAGCCGATGCTCGCTTTCCACTCATATTAATCGACCATGGCATCAGAATAAATGCCGAACATTATCGCGAAAATATTCTGGAGGGTGTATTAAAGCTTTGGGCACGCAATCATTTTGGCCGCAGACCTTGGACATTCCAACAGGACTCAGCACGCGCCACCCAAGAATGCTTACAAAATGAGCTTCTTCGCTTCATTTCCAGTGCACAATGGCCACCAAAATCTCCGGATACCAATCCGTTGGACCATGGTGTCGGGTGTATTTTGGAAAGCAAGGTTGGCATTAAAAAATACCAAAGTGTCGATTACCTCAAGCAAGCGCTTCGCCGTGAATGGGCCAAAATACCGCAGAGCAACACTCGGGCAGCGTGTGACGGTTTCATTGGTTGTTTGGAGGCCATAATTCGTGACAAAGGTGACCAATTCGAACAAATCTAAATGTATTCTTAAATTTGTTGCTATTTCCGACATTTTTTGCTTTCATTCAATGAAATTTAAAAAAAAAAAAATAAAAAAAATGTAAAAATTATGGCGCTTGACTTTGTTGCAGTTTTTATACCCTACACCACATAGTGGTAAGGGTATTATGTCTTTGTGCATTTGTTTGTAACATGGAGAAGAAAACGAGATAGACCCATAGTTCCTTTTGGTGATCAGCATAGAATCACATTTTGAGTCGATTTATGCATGTCCATCCGTCTGTCCACGTATTTTTGTAAAAAAATGCGACCTGCATTTATTATTCGATTGAGATGAAATGTTCTAAATAACATTTGTTTGTCTCAAGGACGAACTCTATTGAAATTGGTGAATATCAATCCAAATTTAGATATAGCTCCCATATATATCTTCATCCGATTTTAGGTTTCTTGTGCACCAAATGGATAATATCAGTCCAAATGGTGTGAATTTTGCTACATCCGACCGAATTCAGCCTACAAGCATGTGCTCCAAATTAGGTGAAAATGGGTTCAGATATAGCTATAGCTCCCATATATACGTTTCACCTGATTTTGGTGTTTATGTCCCTCTCATTCATAATATACACCCCAGAAAAAATTATATTTAGTACCAGATATTAGATTCACCCCAGCAATACATGACAAAATTTGGTGAAAATCGCTTCAGATATAGCTTTAGCTCCCATATATATGTTTCATCCGATTTTGGTGTTTAAGTCCCTTACGTTCGTAATATACACCCCATAAAAATGATATTTGTTACCAGGTATTAGATTCAGCTTAGCAATACATGATTCAAATTTTACCAAGACCGGATCAGATTTGGATATAGCTTCCCTACATATCTTCGTCCGATTTTAGGTTTCTTGTGCACCAAATGACTAATTTCAACCCAAAATGAATGAAAAGTAGCACTTCCGAGCGAATTCAATCTAGAAGTTAACATTTAAAACTTGGTGAATATCGGTTCAGATATAGATCTAGCTCCATATATATGTTTCATCCGATTTGGTGCTTAAATCTCCAACTTTCGGAATATGCCCTCTACCTTAATCATATTTTGTACCAGATATCTCACAGAGCTTAGAAATGCCCAATATAAACCTTTCTTTTACGAGAGCATAATGGTGTAGGGTATCAAATAGTCGGCCCCGCCCGACTTTGATTACTGGTTTTTATCTCACCCTGTTCATAACACTTATTACTTTTTCTAAAGTTTAGAATACGAATTTCCAAATCAACCTCCTTATCTAAACTATACTAATACTATATCTAAACTATACGCATTCCCAGTGATCCCTCTACCATTATTCACAATTGTCATTTGAATTAACGCTAAATTTCCCAGTTACTATTTTTAGCTTCTAAAGATATCCTCATAATTTTAGCAAGTTTATACTTTAAATTTAACCCATACCAGGTTTTTTTTAACAAAAAAAAAAAAAAAAAAAAAAAAAAAACATCGCAAAAATCCACCAATGCCGCAAAAACAACAAAAAGGCAAATACAAATTGAAATCAAAATCAATTTCGGTCATAATTCAATTATGTAAATAGTTTAAGGTTATAGACGCAATTGAAGAAAAAACAACAACAACAAATGCGGGACGAGCAGAGAAAGACAAAAATATAAAAATAAATAAATCAAGCAAGGCATCGAACGAGTATTTACATACAGCCAGCAAAAAAAGTTCCCAGGCAATAAAAACAATTCGCAACATAAAAAAGATAGTACCATACATCCAAGGAAACTAAGGTGGGTCGAGTTGTGATATTATACTAGAAAATCAACAATGAAAATACGGAAAATGTGACTTTATTGTTATAAGAAGCCTTTCTTAAAAGGTGGGCATATAGTGACACTTTTTTTGCAACCAATTGTCCAAGATATTTACAATAGAAAGCCAACACGTAGTTGCTGCCACAACATTGTAAGGATCCTTCTTACAATTGGCCTTGGACCCATATTGAAGTTTTCCACGAATCTAAAAATGTTATCCATTACAAAAATAAATTTCACATTCTCAGATCCAATTTTTTCCTGCACCTGTATTACTATATATTACACGCTAAATACCCCCACGATTCCGAAGATGGGCTCCCCGTTTTGAATTACTGGTTTCTATGGGAAAGAGAATAAATTATTCATCAATCAAATTATTCCGATTCTGATTTTATTTCTATGGCGGATAAGGGAAATTTATTTTATTGTTGATATTTATTTATTTGTTGTCATTGTTGTGTTTTTTTTTTGTTTTCATGTCGTGATACTGTCTGTGCCGCTCGTGCATAGCAATGTGATGGCGGCGGTGATGACAATTTTTGTGTAGAAACTGAAATGATGGCAATAACAATGTCGCCGCTGCCGTTGATGCTGATGGTGATGATCACTGACATTATTACAAGCACAGGTTCATTGCTGTTGTTTTTGGTTGAAAGATTAAATTTAAATAAAATAGAATCAAATGCATGTGCGAAATGCTAGGCCATGACATATTTAACAGAGGCCTTGTGAAAGTGATGCAAGGTCTTCGACAATACATAGTTGAACAAGTGAAAAAAGCGTTAAATAAAGAATATATTTTACTATTTCGGCTGGAAATGCAATAGTAACATTGGAAGTAATACCAAAATGGAGCATTTTCTGCAGGGAGAGCTTATAAAATCTTCTTTTGTTATACAGGGTATTATGTCTTTGAGCTTTTGTTTGTAAAACGCAGAAGAAAACGACATAGACCACTAATTGCTTCTGAAATAACCTTCATAAAATTACATTCTAAGTCGATGTATGCCTGTTCGTCCGTCTGTCTAAACATTCCTGTAAAGAAAATAGTATTGAAAAGGAAAATGTTTTATCCGATTGAAAAGAAATGTTCACAAAATATCTGTTCTTCCGATCGCTTCAAAATTTCGTATGGCGATGAAAGTTTTTTTGAGCAAAGGACAGGACGCAGTAGGTTGAACTTCTTAGATATGGTGTAATTAAGTTTGTGATTGTGACGTCGAAGTGCACCGTGCAATCGCCTTATATATATGTTTTCAAGTTGTGTACCTTATGATGTGATTACATTTCATTGGTCAACTCGAATGAGGATTATTCCTATGTTGTTCATTTTTTTTGAGCCGAAAGATAAGCATTAAATTCTCTATAAAAATGTTTCTCAGAAAATTTTAGGTGGGGTTCTTGAAGAAAAGCTATATACATACATAAATATCCTCAGATGGACCTTCAAAAATTTTCCTATATTCGTCATTCATTCATTCTAAAAAATCTACAAAAAAATATTGTTAAGTCCCCTTAATAAATTATTAATAATTCTCAATTAAGGTCTAAAAATATCCAAAACTATTCTAAGCAAGTAAAAAAGCTGTTGGAAAGAACTTGCAAATTTCAAAAAAAAAAAAAAAATCCGCCGAAAAATACCGCAAAAATAAAATCGTTACATGGAAGTTATACGAAGATGTGAATTTACATAAGTAATTTTCTGCCATATGCTGTAGTATCGATTCCAAACTTCAAATACGAAGTTTGAAGTGATAATTTTTGCTAAAATCATCAAAGCACCGAATATCGGGAGGTATCGTTATATGGAGACTTGAACATACATACCCAATTTTTTTGTCATCCTTCAAATACGAAATTTCAAACAAGCTCGAAGAATAAAATAGCTAAAATCATCTAAATACCCAATATCGGAAGGTACCGGGGGCTACACGAAAATGTGGACCGTAAGATGCCTCCTGGTAAAACGTAACATGACTACTGGCAAAATACACACGTGTGAAGAATTTTATCCTTCTATAATAATTCGTTCGACAGATAGCGCGATTTCAACAAACAGAAGCACAAACATTCGGATATCGCTAAATCGAATTAGAATTTTACGCTGATGCAGAATATATATACTTTGTAGGGCCTAACATGAGTTTTTCGAGGTGTTACAAACGGAATCATACCTAAAATGGTTGAAGGTATAAAAATATATGGAAAGGCCTCGAGAACAGATATTGAAAAAATTATACTAATTTGGCATTTTTCAAAAAAATAAAATCCCTTAAAAATTCTGTTAAAATCCACCACGACGACGTGGACATAGGCAACTTTTGTCATAAGCCATTACAATATTCAAATGCGAAGCTTAAAAAAATAGATGAATAATGTAGCTAAAATCATCAAAATACCGAATATCGGAAGGTACGATTATATGGGGGTTGAACGAAGACATGGACCTGAATAGACAATTTTCTGTCTTAGGCTGTAGTCTCCATTACGAACTTCAAATACCAAATTTGAAACATTTCCGGTGAATAAGGTCGTTTAAATCACCAAAATACCGAAATACCGAAAATATGGATGGCTATACCAAAACGTGGACCTACATGGCCCATTTTCAATACCAGAAGTCCTGCTGACATAATATACCTTTGAGTAAAATTTTATCAACCTACTTCATTTCGTTCGGAACCTAGAGTGATTTCTACAGACGGATAGACGGACTAAAATGTATGCGGGGTCTAAAATGTATATTTCGACGTGTTACAAACGGAATGACAAACTTACCCTCCATACTATGGTGGGGGAATAAAAAAAATCAATGAATTTATTCGCGATGGTGGCATCAGAATAAATGCCGAATATTATCGCGAAAATATTCTGGAGGGTGTATTAAAGCCTTGGGCACGCAAACATTTTGGCCGCAGATCTTGTACATTCCAACAAGACTCAGCACGCGCCACCCAAGAATGGTTCGCTTCATTTCCAGCGCCCAATGGCCTCCAAAATCTCTGGATACCAATCCGTTGGACTATTGGGGTTCTGGAGTATTTTGGAGATCAAGGGGGGGCTCTAAAAATACATGCGCTTGGGGCAGCGTGTGACGGTTTCATTGGCCATTTGAAGGCCATAATTCCTGCCAAAGTGACCAATTCGAACATATCTAAACTTAATCTAAAATTTGATGCTATTTCCGACATTTTTTGCTTTCATTCAATAAAATTAAAAAAAATGTAAAAATTATGGCGTTTGACTTTGTTGCAGTTTTTTATCTCATCCTGTATTCTCAATATGTATTTCCGTATTGTCAAACATATGACACAAAAATGTTTTACAAGCCATATTAAGGTTCTTAAACTAAAACTCCCCACTAAGGTCCTCAAAATAAATTAAAAATAATAGGTTACAAATATTTTTAAAAAATCATTATAAAAGCCTATTAGAATTTTTAAAAAAATCCACTTATTAAAATATTCTCGATTTTAATATTTTAAAATTTCACAATTCCAATATTTAAATAATCCAGGGATGCGTTCTCATACATGTTATTAATAGCTACGGATTATTGTTTAAAATTAATCTTAAAAATTCATAATAAATCTTGAAAAAATACCTTACACATTTGACATATAAAAATCTTGGTTATAATTCAGATGGGTCGGCGAAATATATATTCCAAAAATCCGTTGTCACTTAATATTTCTAATAAAAATATAGTCGCAAACAAATGTTTCAATTTCAAAGGCCCTTAAAGGAAAATAATTCTTCAGATCTGTAAAACTCTTAAACCTGAGTTTTGTTTTGTTGCGACGTATGTGGGCCGCATGTCATCACATTTATAACATCTATCTGCTCAATGTAGGATGAAATGCCCGGTTGGACAGACAAAGTGGTCATCCAATTCAAGTGGCAGTGACACGAAAAACAATTTATATGAGACTAATTTGAATTCAGGCAGTCAGTTAGTCGTCAACTTGAGTGGAACTACAGTGGGAGAGAGCGGGAGAGAGAGAGTACCACAGTTTGCCGCCTTGCTTGTTCGGGGATGCAGAGATGTTGAGTTGCTTTCTCTGCTAACTTTTACCCCTTATCTGCATTTTAATTGATTTATACGCAGTAGCAGTATTACTGGATGGTTGTTTGTTTACTTTTCTGTATGATTATTAGAATTTCCCACTAAATGTTTGTTGTTGTCGATGTTGTTAAGATCAAAAGTGTTTTTTTTTTAATCTAAACATTTTTTTGTTGCTTTCCAATTAAATTTGTATTGTAATTAATTAGTAAGCAAATCGAAAACGATTTATAATAACAATATAAACTATTAACAAAAGGGGCCAGGCCTCTGGCCATCGATTGTGATAAGGGTTTTGAAATATATACATGACGTATGTTAATGAATTATTGCGAAGTGTGGAATACGTAACGAAATAAATTGTTTGAATGAATTAAGGCAGTAATTCTATACTTGAATGCAATGACGCCGTAAGTAATGTGTAGATTTGAATGAAGAAGGCAGGTTCTTTAGTGATATGGATCTAACTATATTCTACCTTGTAGAAAGAAATTGATCTCTAAAATCCAAAAAAGGTATTACTTTTTTCTCTATAATCTATTTAATCAGTAAAAATGTATAAATGTCAAATACTAAAAAAGCAGTAATTTCGGCCGGGCCGAACTTTGAATATCCTCCACCATTTGGAACGAATTAGGAAATTTTCAAAAAAAATAAAATCCATTCTGTGAAAATCTTACAAAAACCGAATATCGGAAGGCGCCGATATATGGGGGATATACGATATTGTGGACCTATATAGACAAATCTATTTCAGGGGGTAAAGTACTCACAAAGAACACCTTGTGCAGAATTTCAAACAATTCCGTTGAAAAATGTGGCTTAAATAATTGAAATATCGAATATAGGGAGGTACCGTTATATGGGGGCTATACGATATCGTGGACCTAAATAGATAATTCTCTTCAAGGGGGTAAAGTACTCACAATGAACTCCTTGTATGGAATTTTAAATAATTCCTTTGGAAAATGTGGCTAAAATAATAATGGGAGCTATACGATATCCCGTCCCTATATAGATAATTCTCTTGCAGGCCAAAATTTTAGCTTCTTATTTTAACTCGTTTTGACCCGTCTACTCAGGACGGTGGTGCGTATGTGTATCATTTGCTTAATATACCGTATACGCAGATTGAATACTACCTAGCTCATACCAGGCATGGAGAATCAAATATAGGGGTATTAAATACTATTTATACCCTACTAGTGGTAACGGCATTATGTCTTTGTGCATTCGCTCGTAACATGGGAGTGAGAAGGAAGCCAGATAGACCCATAGTCACTATTGAGGATCTTCATAGAATCACTTGCTGAGTCGATTTATGCATGTTAGTCCGGCCGTCTGTTTCTCCATGAATTTTTGTGAAGAAAATTTATTATCAGATTGAGATGAAATTTTCCATACAATATTTGTTTGGCCCAAGAACGAACCCCAGTGAAATCGGCGAGAATCGGCTCAAATTTAAATATAGCTCCCATATATATCTTCATCCGATTTCGATTGACACACCCGACAGAATTCAGCCTAGAAGCAAGTACATCGAATTTGGTGAACAGCGGTCCAGAAATACCTCCATATGTTTCATTCGATTTGGGGTTTAATGGTCTTTGTACCTAAAATTTTGTCAAGATCGGTTCAGATTTAGATATAGCTCCCATACAGGGTGAGATGAAAAAACTACAACCAACTTCAGACTGCTGTCATTTCTAAGCCACTCGTCCGACAGCTGTTAAATTATTCCAGCGACAGCTAATTATAATGTTTACAAGCGTATAAAAGCATTTTGGTGAGAATTTTCCGGAAAAAGAGTTATTCGTGATGGAATTCAAGCGTAATAGTGTGATTTCTTTATATTTGGCTGGAAAACCACAAGTGGCTATCGTTAGAGCACCCCAGCATATAATTGTGAATAAATCTTTTGTATCTCGTACCATCGCTCGTTACCGTGATACTGGTAGCGTAGCCCAATCTCGAGGAAGTGAACGGAGGAAAACAGCAACATCAGCAGAAATGGTTCGAAAAGTAAAGATACTTGATCGAAACCCGCGTCGCAGTGCCCGAGCAGTGAGCTGAACATATCGCAATATTCCATTCGGCAAATATTGAAAAATGAGCTCGGGGTAAAGCCATTGAAATTCCAAAAAGTACAAGAACTTACACCGTAACCGAAAGAAAATAGACTCTAAAAAGCTATAGAGTTGCTTCGTTTGGCCGAAAGTGGTGAACTGGCCACCAGAATTCTCACCAAATTAAAATTATTATAACAGCTGTCGGACGAGTGGCTTAGAAATGACAGCAGTCTAAAGTTGGTTTGGTTTTTTTATCTCACCCTGCATAATAGAATCCTTATTTGTTGTTTGGTACTAGAGGTACAAAAGCCTCCGTCAAATTTGTTGAAAATCGATTGAAAGTTGGATATAGTTCCCAAATTATGACTACTCTAAAGCAACGATATGCATTCATATAAGATTCATAATTTGTATGATCTACTCCACATAAATTCCCAATATAATTTTTTCGTTACGTTAGCTCTACTAAATACGCATAATGGTGCAGGGTACCATATAGTCGGCCCCGCCCGACTTTTGACCTTCCCTTACTGGTTTTGATATAAAATTTTAGTAATTCATAAGAATGTCAGAGGAAACTGCAACACCTCCCCACAAAAGGTCGAAATTAAAAACAGGAAATATATATATATATATATATATATATATATATATATATATATATATATATATATATATATATATATATATATATATATATATATATATATATATATATATATATATATATATATATACACATATATATACATATACATATTTTATATATATGTATATATTTTACTGAACAGAAGGAGAAATGATAATCAGATTTTTCTCCAACTTTGCAAAACCAAATATCTGCATCAGTCCTAGGTCAGGTTGAATAACTGAAATGATTATAAAATCCGAAAAAAGTGTACGGTTCTTTTCATACAGGGTTGCCCATATTCGACGGACCCATCTGGCAACGCCATAACTTTTGACAGAGATGTCACATCGCTTAATGACATACCGCGTTTGAAGCGTCAATCCAAGCAGATTTCTACCATAAACCAATACACGCCACGCGAGCTCTTTGAAATAGTTGAAATTTACATTCAACAGAAGAAGTCAATTGTGAAAACTCAACGTGCTTTTAAAACATTAAAAAATGTGAGAATTGAGAAGACTCTTTCTAATCCGAAGAGGCCATATAAAAGTCGACCAAGGCCATCGGTCGAGAATATCGCTGCTGTACGAGCCAGTGTTGAGAGGCCCCCAAGAACATCCCAAAAACGCCGTTCTCAGCAGTTGGGCATGGCTCGGTCCACTTTACAACGGATTATTTGCATTGACTTACATTTGTTCCCGTACAAAATTCAATTGACGCAAAGAATGTTGCCTGCGGACAAGCCTCGTCTATTGAAAAAAAAACATGGGTCCGTCGAATATGGGCAACCCTGTATTTTAAACATCCCATTATTTCTTTTGTGAAGATGGGATATATCAGTCCACTCCTTCTGGTACCTCCCCCACAAAGGGTCAAAATTTGAAAAAAAAAAAACAAATGATTATAGAAATCGAAGTAAACTCTCTTTAAATTTCACACACACAATTTTGAATACTTTTACCTGTCATAACTTAAGAAACAAGTGAGCGATTCTATACAACTTGCTATTTCTAAATATTTCTTTCAACCAGAAATCTGAAATGGAATTTATTATTTCGCAAGAAATTGGATGTAAATGTTCGTTTTTTTTTTTGTAATTTTGCCCATACCATTACTTTTTATCTGTATTAGATGAAGCATGCAAATGGAATACTTCGGTCGACTATATCTGGAACCTCATCACATATCTCTCATAAAGTGAAGGAATTAATCATATAGTCTAAACCTGTCACGTCGCAATATTTATATCTTATTTAGTTAGGACCGATACGAAATGGACAATATTGGGCCATTCCTTCGGAACCTACTCCATAGAGGTTTAACGCTTTTAATAATCATAACAGAGGTCAAAATATATTTAAATAATCGAACATTGGCTGATAGATCTGCCGGCAATACCGACCGGTACTTTTTAACTTGTTTCACTACATTTTGAACTTTTGTAATTGAGGTACCAGAAGGCATCCACTCCTTCTGGTAATACCGACCCATTTCAAAAATCGATCTAAGTTTTACGAAAATATTACGATGAACCAAGTTTGAACCAAATCGTATGATCCTTTCGAGAATTATCAAGTGCACTGACAGAGAGACATATATTCGCGACACATTAAATTATAAATACCCCCAATAGCCATAAGGCTGAAGGTATAAAAAATGTAGATAATATTAAACTGCAGTAATTCCCATTAGCATGGCTAAACCGTTTCAAAAATTATCTTAATTCTCTGAGATCTTAAAATGCAACATTGTATCCATTTTGGAGAAAACTGTGGCCGATATCTTAAAAATGTCGAAAATGAGGAAGTACTGTTATGTAAGGCCCATAGCAATTTAGGGACGTACATATATTGTATTTATTTACAATGAGTGATTTGATCTGCTAAGATCTCAAAATGTCACATCTCATCGAAAATTATTTCCTTCTTCTCCGCCAAAATCTAGCTGTGCGTGACGTTAGAAATCCACTACAACCTGCCCGACATACATATTCCTCAGAAACTGGTATATTATTCTGCAGCTTACCCAATAATATGGTTTAACATTCACGTTTAATTTGCTTTGCTTCTTCCAAATTCCAAGTAATCCTTTAATCGTAAATGATCGATGTTGATTTCAGGAAATTGTAGTTCTGCTGCAATGGAATAATGATTATAATCCTTGGTTTCTTAGGTAACGAGAATAGTTGACATAAAACGGCCAATGATCCGACGAAAAAGGAAACGGATTAATCTGATTTCAAAGAAAAAATCAATTCCATTTATTCCGTGGATGATGCAAATTCTAAAACGGCAAGTAAATTTCGATGCGCGATGTGTTTGTGTTTGAATCGACCGGTGAATGTTACTGACACTCGTTCAAGTTGAGTTGAGGGAAAATAATGAAATCGCAACAATGGGGATGATGTCTGATTTGTTTAGCTTTGGGTTGGCAAAAGGGAACAGCGTTTGTGGCTCAATGGCTTGTGACTCGCGTTGAAAGGTTCAATTGCACGGTGATAATTAAAGCGAAAAAAAACCATTCCGCTTTCACATACACACAGAAATACACGTGAGAATTGTAATTTCTTTATTTGCGATTCCGATTCATTCAACAATTCATCATTTGCTAGCGAACAGGGGGAATATCCACATATTAATTAATTAAAGTCGTCTATGCCGCGATAATTGGCGTATAATCTTTTTGTGACGTTCCACAAGCAGTGTTGCTGGAAGCTTTAATGTTTTGGGGGGAATTTTTTCAATTTGAATTTTTTTCTAAAAAAAAAAGAAGTCACTTTCGAGATTCATATGATTAAAAAATCATATGTATAAAATATATAATTATTTTCTGGTTAATTACACTTGATGGCCGGGATGACGAGATGGTTTTTTGTCAAATGATAGCTGTTTCTTTTTTAATTGTTCTTCCGGCATTGATGTTTTTTGGACTTTTGTTTATGGCAAAATTACAAAAACAATTACGATTTCCGAAAAAGTCAATGACATTTTTTTTTAAATCTACACTGATAAAAATGTGCTCTATTTTATTGGGAATCGTATAGGAACTTTATATTAGGGTGGCTTACATATGTGACATGAATAAGATGTTTTTCATATTTATGTAGACGGAATGTGCTTCAATAATAATTATACAATAGCAATAATCGGAAAGTAAATTTAAATCGAAGAAAATTTACAATAGGGTACCACCTAGAAAGCAATTTTTATACCCTCCACCATACTATGGAGGGTATATTAACTTTGTCATTCCGTTTGTAACTCCTCGAAATACTCATGTCAGACCCAACAAAGTATATATATTCTTGATCAGCGTCAAATTTTAAGTCGATTTAGCGATTTCCGTCTGTCTGTCTGTCCGTCTGTCTGTTGTAATCACGCTATCTTTCGAATGAATTGAGATAGAGGGCTAAAATTTTCCACACATGTTTATTTTTCCAGTAGGCAGGTTAAGTTCGTAAATGGGCCATGTAGGTCCACGTTTTCATATAGCCCCCATATGACGGTACCTCCCGATATTCGCTATTTTGATGATTTTAGCGACATTATTCACCGGAATTGTTTCAAATTTGGTATTTGAAGTTCGAAATGGATACTACACCCTAAGACAGAAAAATGTCTGTGCAGGTCCACGTCTTCGTATAGCCCCCATATAACGGTACCTCCCTATATTCGGTATTTTGATGATTTTAGCGTCATTATTCACCAGGGTTGTTTCAAATTACGTATTTGGAGTTCGTTATGAGAACTACAATCTGTGACAGAAAATTGTCTATGTAGGTCCAGGTATTCGTATAGGCCCCATATATCAGTACCTTCCTATATTCGGTATTTTGACGATTTTAGGTACATTATTCACTGTTTATTTCAAGTTTCGAGTTTGAATATGGTAATGGCTTATGACAAACAATGCCTATGTAGGTCCACGTAGTATAGACCCCAATAGACGGCTATATTTGGTGTTTTTAAAATTTTAACAGAATTTTTTAAGAATTTTATTTTTTGAAAATTTTTAAATTCGTTGCAAAAAGTGGAGGGTATTCAAAGTTCGGCCCGGCCGAACTTACTGCTTTTTAACTTGTTAAATTTGGCTCCATTCGAAGTGTCATTGTTTGACATTTGGATAGTTATACCCTACACCACAAGGTGGTCAGGGTATTATGTCTTTGTGCATTTGTTTGTAACAGGCAAAAGGAAACGAGATAGACCCATAGTTCCTTTTGATGATCTGCATAGAATCACATTCTGAGTCGATTTATGCATGTCCGTCCGTCCGTCTGTCCGTCTGTCCATGTATTTTTGTAAACAAAGTACAGGTCGCATTTATTGCCCGATCCAGATGAAATTTTGCACAGATCATTTGTTTGGCCCAAGGACGAACCCTATTGAAATTGGAGATGATCGGTCAAAATTTAGATATAGCTCCCATATATATCTTCGCCGATTTGCCTTTTATTGGCCACCAAACGTGTAATATCAGCCCGAATTGTATGGAATTTTGCACATACAACCAAATTAGGCCTGAAAATATGTATGCCAAATTTGATCGAAATCGGTTCAGATATAGCTATAGCTCTCATATATATTGTTCATCCGATTTGTTATTTTTGTCCACCGCCGCCGTAATATGCACTCTGCAACAACTATATTTGGGGAAATATATCAAATGCAGCTCAGAAATACCTTTGCTAAATTTTATCGAGATCGGTTCAGATTTGGATATAGCTCCCATATATAACTTCGTCCGATTTACCATTTATTGTGCACCAAACGTTTAATATTTGTCCAAATGGAATGGAATTTGGCACATACGACCGAATTGAATCTAGAAGCTAGTATGTCAAATTTGGTGAAGATCGGTTTAGATATAGCTATAGCTTCCATATATATTATTCATCCGATTTGTTATATTTGTTACCCACAACCGTAATATGCACTCCGTAACAACGATATTCAGGGAAATATATCAAATACAGCTCAGAAATATCTTTGCAAAATTTTATCGAGATCGGTTCAGATTTGGATATAGCTCCATTATCCGATTTCAAATTAATTGTGCACCAAATGGTCAATACAAGTCCGAATTTAAAAGATACAAATGCTTCGGCATGTGTAGTCCTTTGAACTTTAAATTATAGTGATAATTATAGCGTGTATGATTGAATTCCCCCATAAAAACTTTTAATTGTTATGTGGAGCTCTACTAAATTAGCAAAGTGGTGTAGGGTATCATAAAGTCGGCCCGCCCGACTTTAAGACTTTCTTTACTGGTTGTTATTGGAGCGCTTTGGAGGCCAGAAATGAACGGCTAGATGGCGCGTTTTAACTCCTTTAGATTGTATACAAAACCTACGTCCGTCTGTCTGTCTGTCCGTCCGTCTGTCCATGTATTTTTGTAAACAAAGTTCAGTTCGCATTTATTACCCGATCTAGATGAAATTTTGCACAAATGATTTGTTTGGCCCAAGGACGAACCCTATTGAAATTGGAGATAATCGTTAAAAATTTAGATATAGGTCCCATATCCCGATTTGCCTTTTAGTGTGCACCAAACGTGTAATATCAGTGTGAATAGTATGGAATTTTGCATATCCAACCAAATTAGGCCTGCAAATAAGTATGCCAAATTTTATCGAAATCGGTTCAGATATAGCTATAGCTCCCATATACATACTCTGTAACAACAATATTTGGGGAAATATATCAAATACACCTCAGAAATACCTTTGCTAAATTTTATCGAGATCGGTTCCGATTTGGATATAGCTCCCACATATAATTTCGTCCGATTTACCTTTTATTGTGCACCAAATGTCTAATATTTCTCCAAATGGGATGGGATTTCTCACTTATGACCAAATTGAGTCTAGAAGCTAGTATGTCAAATTTGGTGAAGATCGGTTCAGATATAGCTATAGCTCCCATATATATTGTTTATCCGATTTCTTACCCACGGCCGTAATATGCACTCTGTAACAACGATATTCAGGGAAATATATCAAATACAGCTCAGAAATATCTTTGCCAAATTTTATCGAGATCGGCTCAGATTTGGATATAGCTCCCATATATATCTTTATCCGATTCCAAATTAATTGTGCTTAAAAACTTTTGATTGTTATGTCGAGCTCTACTAAATTAGCAAAGTGGTGTAGGGTATCATAAAGTCGGCCCCGCCCAACTTTAAGACTTTCTTTACTGGTTTATTATATTGTTTTATTTAAACTTTAAACATTACATTCTAATTGGGACAACCTTACTCCACTCTTACTCCACTATGTAAATTTAGTAAAGCTACCCGTAACATAAATGTGTATATTTGGAATTTATGTGATGTGATATACCATCTATTTTTTATGTGTATTATGATATTAGGGTAGATATTATTGTAATCAGAGGGATCTAATATTTGATGAAGGTATATACAGGGTGAGATAAAAAACTGCAACAAAGTCAAACGCCATAATTTTTACATTTTTTTTTAAATTTTATTAAATGAAGCCAAACAATGTCAGAAATAGCATCACATTTTAGAATAAGTTTAGATTTGTTCGAATTGGTCACCTTTGGCACGAAACCGGCACACGCTGCCCAAATGTTGCTTTGCGGTATTTTGGCTCATTCCCGGCGAAGCGCTTACTTGAGGCGGCCCACACCATCACCATGGTCGACGCTTGAGTTTTGGTGGCCAACCGAAGGTGCACATTTCAGTTGACCTTTTTGGCACGTAAATACGATAATTTTCTTTATTAACAAACTGCTGGACAACGAATGTTTTCTCATCGGAGAAAACCAAATTCGGCAGTTCACCACTTTCGGGCAAGCGAAGCAACTCTTTAGCTCTTTTGAGTCTATTTTCTTTCTGTTGCGGTATAAGTTCTTACACTTTTTGGAATTTCATTGGCTTTACCCCTAGCTCGTTTTTCAATATTTGCCGAATGGAATATTGAGACATGTTCAGCTCACGAGCCATTTTTCGGCCTCTGCGACGAGGGTTTCGATCAAGTCGCTTATTTAGATTTCGAACCATTTCTGCTGATGTTGCTGTTTTCTTCCGTCCACTTCCTTGACGTCGGGCTACGCTACCAGTATCACGGTAACGAGCGATGGTACGAGACACAAAAGATTTATTCACATTAAAATGCTGGAGTGCTCTAACGATAGCCACTTGTGGTTTTCCAGCCAAATATAAAGAAATCACACTATCACGCTTGAATTCCATCACGAATAACTTTTTTCTGCTTCTGTACGCTTGCAAACAATATAATGAGCTGTTACTGGAATAATTTTAACAGCTACCGTACGAGTGGCTTATCTGGTACCAAATATCATTGTTTTGGAGTGCATATTGCGAACATGAGGAACTTAGATACCCAAAATCGGATGAAACATATACATGGAAGCTATATCTAATACTAATACTATTTGAACGAATATTATACATATGGAGCACATTAAAATTCTTCTTAAATGTGGACCGATTCTCCCCAATTTCAATAAGGTTCAATCTTGGGCCAAATAAATGGTTTGTGGAAAATTTCATTTCAATCTGACAATACTTGCGACCTGTTTACACCCTCAGTCATATGGCTTCAGAGGCCTTGCCTTATCAAATAACGTTTTTAGGATCTTGGTCTTTTTGCACCAAATCTGTTTCAGGACATTTGGAGTCGATCTAGGGGTGTTCGTTCGTATGTCTGCCAGGCGAGTTAGCGCGAACAATAACTTTAGAAAGGTTTTGGTTCAAACTTGGTACATCGTAATATTGTTAACAAACTTTGCTCGAGTTCGGATATGGTCAACATTGGCTAACTGCTTCTCTGGTACCTCCCCCACAAAAGGCCAAAAGAAAAACATAATTTACCTCATATAAAGAGAAATTATCATTTGATTTTGTTCAAACTTTGTAAATCTCAGCATTTGTCAGTTGCTCCTGCTCCATCAAGTACATTGCCCGCAAAGGGTCAACATTTTGAATAATAATAACTCTTATAAAATGTGAAATAAAAGTTCGATTGTCTTCAACTTTCACACATACCAATACTTTTGTTAAGACAAGATCTGGTGTGAAGATAGGATATATATAACAGGAGTAAATTTTGAATAGCTTCATTAAATGCGAGATAAGCATCCGATTCCTTTCAAACTCCCATCCCCATGTTTCTATCAAGAGACGATATGTTGTGAAGATGGTAAACATCGGCCCACTCCTTCTGATACTTACCCCACAAAGGTTCAAAATTTTGAATTACCAAAATGAATAAAATGAGAATTACCCATCTTCAATGTTTCTACTAAAACAATATCTGGTGTGAAGATTCACTCCTTGTAGGACCTTCCCCACAACTGGTCAACTTTTGGAATAACCCAAACTCTCATGAAGTGCGATATAAGCATCCGATTCATTCTAAGCTTCACACATTCCAATATTTTCACTAGCATAAGATCTGGTGTGAACATGGAATAAATCGGTTCTCTTATTCTAGTACCTTCCTCAAAACGGGTCAACATTTTGAATAGCCATGAAACTCATAAAAGGCGAAATGAGGAATTTGATCCTTTCGAAATCACAATATTTCTATCGACAGAAAATCAATATTGGCCAAACATTTCGGAACCTCCCCCATAAAGGGTTAAAAGCTTCAATAATCATAACGCAAGTCAATTTATAGGCAGACATAAAGACATTGGCTGAGGGTATACATATCCTCTCTCTGAGGATTATATGACACTCTGGTGCAGTGGTAAAATTGCTCGCTCAGGTATGACTTCTTAGTGACTCCCGGGATATTTTTTGATATTCCGAGTGATGCTTTTAATCTCCTTTTGTTTACAAAAATAGAGACGGAACTATACATATATCTCGCTTCCTTTTGTTTTGTATGCCGTAGGGTATAAAAATGTACTTAGGTAACAACTTCATTCTGCCTCCTTGGTTCCAAGAAAGTAAATTAAATGTTTTCAAATAATTTCACAAAATTTTCCTTTTCTTTTTAGAAAAAACTGCATTCCTGTAAAAATTGTTTCCTCAATTCGATTAAAGAAAATTAATTTCACTTTCATTGAAATTAATACGTTTTGATATTAGAAACGACTAATCGAGTGTAAAAAGAATTTAATTAAGTTGTCAGAATCAATAGCTGGACATATTTATCTATTACACCAGAGTTCATTCAAATGCATATGCGTCTGTATACGAGTAGATATGTATGTATGAAGGCATGTTCGACCTATAGCGTGTCCGTCCGTCTTTCTCGTTGGACGAGTTGTGGACGAGGCTTTAATAATGTGCACGCTTTAATTAAGCGAATAAATTTATAATATTTCAACAACATTTGTCAGCATTCATTAAAACAAATTAACGCAACAATCGCCGAACGGCTGAACAATAATAAATCTATTTGCTAAACGATACAATGAGAATGAATGCAATCAGCGGAACAAAATTCATATTTAGGTGGATTATTTATGGACGAATGGCCGAGCATGGAATGCATTTAAAAATAAGTTAAAATATGGTTTTGCATTTTTTGCAAAAGGTAACTTAGAATTTTGAAAATTTCACCATTATATATTCACAATTTATTTCGGCCACCAATAAATAAATTGAATATTAGAATGAATTATACCAAAAAATAAATGAATACCATAAAATGTTGTATAACAATCTGCCATATGTACCTATGCAAATGCTCAGCAGTGTACGCCATGATGTGTTACACTTTATAGAGACAATAAAAATCTATATGCATTGTTGTACAACATTGATATGGATTAATTGTGTTAAACAACATTTTCATTGTTGTTCATTAATAAATTGACAAAATAGAGCAAAATGTGATATTGCATTCATGTTCGACGTTCTGTGACATTTCCAAGTAGCCAATTAACATCTAGATTGAGAAAACATTATTATTAGTACTATAGCAATGAAAACGGTAACGAATTTGCGTGAATCAAGGCTAATTTGCGTTGATGTGATTTTCAAACTTTGCAAATTTTGTATGAATATGAAATGTACAAAAATCCTGAAGTAAGAATTCCACCCTTGGTTATTGTAATATTTGAGCCTCGATTTTTGTAATTCACCGGACCTTCATACAAATATCACCATGTTCAATTTTTTTCAATTTTTTTTTGAGAACTTCAGTTAATCAGAACATACAACCGCACCCATCGTAGTAATAGCATAATGAAAATATAGACAACGAAAGCTCTCACCGTTTATCTTCGAAAAAAAAATCGGATCAGCAGATGGCGCCTATATCGTTTCAGGGGTTTGAGTGGGAATATTGAAGTCACTCAATCTTAAAACGTTAAAAATAACAAAAACTGTAGGATATTTGTCAGTTGAAAATTGTTCCATAAAAAATATATGTGAAAAATATGGGAAATATTCCACTGAAATTCTTGAAAAACGATCAATTGTATTTTCGAAGTCGAGTGGGTTAAACGCGTAAATAAGTATGTTGACTATGCAAACATCATGAGAGACACCTGGATAAAAAGACAGAACTAACTTTTCGTTGTCTTCTTTTGTCTATGGTAATAGTTATAACAAAAGAGAGCAAGACCACTTAAACATGCGACGATAGCGATGAGAACTTGAAATCCTCGCATGCGTAACCACACCAGAATTCCTTAGCCGCGTAATGGATAATCTGCTTTCGGCAATATTCCGTTTACCACATAAGACAAATAATTCTCATTCACTTGGTAATACCGGTAACATATAGTGTTCTTCAGTTGGGGTGACGATGACACAGGCTTACTACTGTCCTCTATACTTTCTGTCCTCTATCCAAAAAAAAAAAAAAACAAGTGAAAAAGCAGTAAGTTCGGCCGGGCCGAACTTTGAATACCCTCCACCATTTGGAACGAATTAAAAAATTTAAAAAAAATAAAATCCAATAAAAATTCTTTTAAAATCTTTAAAATATCTAATATAGGAAGGTGCCGATATATGGGAGGATATATGATATTGTGGACCTATAAAGACAAATCTATGTCTGCGTGTAAAGTACTCACAAGGAACACCTTGTATGGATTTTCAGATAATTCCATTGGAAAAAGTGGCTAAAATCATCAAAATACCGAATATCGGGGGGTACCGTTATATGGGGGATATACGATATCGTAGACCTATATAGACAATTCTTTTTGAGGAGGTAAAATGCCCACAAGGGACTCCTTTTGTGGAATTTCAGACAATTCCATTGAAAAATGTGGCAAAAATCATCAAAATACCGAATACCGTGGGGGTACCGTTACATGGGGGCTATACGATATCGTGGACCTGTATGGACATTTCTCTGCCGAGGTATAAGGTACACACAAGGAACTCCTTGTGTGGATTTTCAGACAATTCCGTTGAAAAATGGGGGTAAAATCATCAAAATACCGAATATCGGGGGTACAGTTACATGGGGGCTATACGATATTGTGGACCTATATAGATAATTCTCTACCGAGGTATAAAGTACCCACAAGGAACTCCTTGTGTGGAATTTCAGACAATTCCGTTGAAAAATGTGGGTAAAATCATCAAAATACCGAAATCGAAATAGAATTTTACGCTGATCAAGAATATATATACTTTGTTGGGTCTAAAATGATTATTTCGATGAGTTACAAATGGAATGACGAACTTAATATACCCTCCATACCTTTTTTGGTGGAGGGTATAAAAATCGTTAGGTGGCAATACGTTTTCAAGACTGACTCTCATTAAGTAGGGTGGCCAGAAATTCATTTACATCTGGGTTTCGGCTCGCTGCTTCACAGGAGTTTCTGCACGCTGCTCTGCAGGAGTTTCGGTTCGCTGTTCCCATGGAACTTCGGTTGATTGTACCATTTCATAGCTCAAACATTGGTAGTGGATTAGAGGGGTCAAAAAATCGTAGTATTAGCTACAATAGTTTCATAGCCAATGTATTCGACCAAATAGCTAAACCCGAAGATGCCGACAGTGAGCTGCCGAATCCGAAGGACTCCCGATCCATCTTAGAAAAACGGAGCCGCTGTTTCCGAATATACCACCCTTGAGCTGCCGAACCCCAACAAATCTCTCGAAAATCTCTATAGTGAAGAGACCAGACCAGGAGATCAACATCCCAATCACATACATCGTAGACCCCGATTATCCGCCACTCGTCACCGACGAAGTTCCCAATTACTTCTAAATCGTCAACATTCGTTGACAAATCGTCACACGTCATAATTCCTGATTACATTCAAATTGTCGACAACCGAAAACCGTTATTTTTCGATAACCTTCAAATCGTCAACACCCCGACCATTACATCGCAGTTCCCGATCTTCCGCACTAATCAACACTTGGCGACCATCCCCAAGTTGCCGATTACTTTTAAAACGTCACCCGAACACAAACATCGCAATTTCTGACTTCTCGCCCTAATCAACATCTGATGACCATGTTTCTGATTACCTTCAAATCGTCAACATACCGAACGCCAGCGTAACCCGGGTACCTGATGTCCTTTTTTTGTCGGGGCATTTGTGTCATGTGACATGAAATCAGATAAAGATGTATATGGGAGCTATTTGCAAAGGTATTTCTGTGCTGAATTTGACATGTTTCCCTGAATATCGTTGTTACGGAGTGCATATTACGGCTGTGGAGAACAAATATAATAAATCGGATTAGCAATATATGGAAGATATAGCTATATCTGAACCGATTTTCACCATATTTGACATTAGTTTCTAGACTTAATTTGGTAGTAAATGCCAAATTCCATCACATTCGGGCTAATAATATACGTTTGGTGAACAATGAAAGATAAATCGGACGAAGATATATGTGGGAGCTATATCCAAATCTGAACCGATCTCGATAAAATTTTGCAAAGGTATTTCTGAGCTATATTTGATATAATTCCTTAATTTGGTCGTAAATGCCAAATTCCATACAATTCGGGCTGATATTACACGTTTGGTGCACAATAAAAAGAAAATCAGACGAAGATATATATGGGAGCTACATCTACATTTTTACCGATTATCTCCAATTTCAATGGGGTCCGTCTTTGGGCCAAGCAAATGATTTATGAAAAATTTCATTTGGATCGGGCAATATATGCGAACTATACTTTGTTTACAAAAATACATGGACAGATGGACGGACGGATGGACGTGCATAAATCGACTCAGAATGTGATTCTATGCAGATCATCAAAAGGAACTATGGGTCTATCTCGATTCCTTTTGCCGGTTACAAGGAAATGCACAAAGACATAATACCCTGACCATCATATGGTGTAGGATATAAAAAACTCTAAGGTTTGATAGTACCAATAATAATATATATTTCAAAAATTATATTTAAACAAATAAGCAAAGGCTATAGCCTTCCGGACCGATTATGTGATACCTGTGTCGGTTGATTTTCAATTGTGACCTGTAAAGCGAGTGCAAAATCCGGAAAATTTGAATTTTTGGCCCATTTGAACCCTTAAATATGCATCTTCAAAAACAATAGGCTTCAATCCTGACCTTAACCCTAATAGGACGATAATTGAGACCTGACTTTATTATTCTCAACACATAGTGTTGTAGGGTGTAAAAATCTTTACAAAACCTGCAATTGAAAATTGTAAATCAATACAAAATATGACAAAAAAATAAAATATCACAGAAAAAAATCGTTCTTTTGACATATTTTTACATGGTTTTCTTACATTTTATCTTTTGGTGGCAAGATGCCATTCAGGATTGGTGAGAATTGTCACAATCAGTCCAGCGGGGTTTGACTTATAAGCGGAATAACTAATATCAATTTCTTTTGCATATAGATTGTACCTATTTTCTTATATATCCGATATCTTGGCCTTTTAATGTATTTGTGATTCCGCCGGCATAAAAAATATTTGCGGTTTAGTGGAAATTTTAGTATTTTTTAACATAAAAGTTATAGTGTATCTTACCTGCTAAATATCGTCCCATGACCGTCTAAATTGGTGGGCTTCTTCCGAGCCCTAAAATTAACTCCATGACAGATTCCGCGTCGATTGGTTTATAATTGGGTTTTTGGTCCATTTCAACTCTTTTTTTACTGTTTTTGGTCAATTTCAACCCTTTAATATTTTGCGAACATCTCCGATCAGCCTCCAAAATAGGTTTCTATTCTGATATAATGGGATGTGTAAAATATAAAGAGAAACTGATGCTTATTTCGGATTTTATAAATGTTTTGGTTATTCAAAACTTTGACCCTTTGGGGGGGAGGTTCCAGAAGGAATGGTCCGATACACAGGGTGAGATGAAAACACTGCAACTAACTTCAGACTGCTGCCATTTCTAAGCCACTCGTCCGAAAGCTGTTAAAATTATTCCAGTGACACCTCATTATATTGTGCACCTTCGGTTGGCCACCAGAACTCAAGCGCTGACTATATTTATGGTGTGGGCCGCCATAACAGCGCGAAAAAATTCTGGAGGGTGTATTAAAGCCTTGGGCACGCAAACATTTTGGCCGCAGACCTTGGACAATCCAACAGGACTCAGCACGCACCATCCAAGAACGGTTACAAAATGATGTTCCTCGCTTCATTTCCAGCGCACAAGTGCCACCAAAATCTCCGGATACCAATCCGTTGGACTATTGTGTCTGGAGAATTTTGGAAAGCAAGGTTGGCACACAAAAATACCAAGGTGTCCATTTCAACTCTTTAATATTTTGCGATCATCTCCATAAACAATAGGCTTCTCTTCTGACTTTAACCGCACCTCCATTTTCGATTTCATGAGAATCGGACCGTAATTGCAAATAAACATGGACAGACGGGCGGACATACATTGCCAGATCGACTCAGCTCGGAAGATAGGAAGATCTATAGTTTCTTTTTTCGGGGACCAAAATTTCGAGGTATTACATACTTTTGGACCAATCAAACTTACAATGCCCCCAACACATAGTGTTGTAGGTTATGAAAAATGTCCAATGTAACTTCACAGATTTTTTTGTAGTCAACATAGGTTTCGGAGCCCATTTCTTGCGTTACCTTTCCTGTGTTTTGAAATTTTAATTGCCATGACTGATTAAAGTAAATTGCTAGAATGCAGGAGTCAGGAGTGCTCTCTATTATGTATCTGAAAGTTTTCTTGTTTTCGTTTTTGAAATTACGAAGCTATCCCATTGCTATCGCTCCATTAGCAAATGATGCAACTTCCATGGAAATAGTCCATGCTAATTAATTGAACTTTCCGACGAAATATCCATTCGTTGTTAAGTAATCGAATGCGTAACATTCTATTAAAAACAAATAACAGACATTTTTCAGTCAATCAATTCAGCGAATTTTTATCAGACCAATTGTCGTCGAAATTGTTTAGATTGAATGCAATGTTTGTCACGGCAGACATATCATAACAAAAAAAAAAGTATAACAACAACAATAAAATTTATTGAGTGTCAATAGAAATTTAAAAACAAATCTCATTTGTACCCAATTGAAGGCAAATCAATTGTCTGGTGCATTTTTTGGTTTCGGCTGCAGCCTTTTTTAAGAATTGATGGTATTGTTCGAAAAGAATATAGAATTAAGAGAGAAAATGTTGACAATTTTGGCCACTGAATTTAATGTAAATGGGGTTAGTAGTACATTTAGAACTTTAACTAAATGAATTGTCTTATTTTCTAACACATGTTGTTCATTGTGTATATTTGTTATAATTAAATATTATTTCTGGGATTCATTTTTTCATACATTATTCTTAAATTAAGGGAACAAATAAGGAAAGTAATGGTGTTGTCAGATTTTGGAAAGTACAATTGGAATGATCGTAGTAGAACGATGTAGTAGTGGTAAAAATCTTTAGCTCACAGTTCCTACTTTGTTTGCCGGCAATCAATATTAGATTTAGCTCTGTCTGTTTTTCCGTTCTACCGGTGTCAAGAGTGGTCACTCTAAATAAATTAAGTCTTCTTAATAACAACGTATGGCTATGGGAAAATATTTACTTAACGCAATTTTAAGATCAAATGGGGTTGTTGAAGTGAAGTAACATGATTTTGAAGGGTTGGATACTTAAATTTCACAATGATGTGCACAATTTCAAACGACTTATTTACTAAAAATGAAAAAAATAACCAGTAAGGAAAATTCAAAGTCAGGCGGGCCGACTATATGATACCCTACACCACTATGATATTTAGTAGAGCTCCCGTAACAAAAGAATTTATTAGAAGTAGATCATACTACCCATCAAGATTTGTCTTCAGAGCAGTTATGGTTTAGTTTCCGAGCTCTATAAGATATCTGATACCAAATATCATTGTTGTCGAATGGATATTACGAATTTGAGGGACTTAAACACCAAAACGGATGAATCATATATATATGGGAGCTATAGCTATATCTGAACCGATTTTCACTAAATTTGATGTACTTGCTTTTAAAATTAATTCGGTGCCAAAATTCAGGTTATTTGGATTTTTATTGTCCATTTGGTGCTAAATTAACCCGAAATCTGTAGAATGTACAGGGTGAGATAAAAAACTACAACAAAGTCAATCGCCATAATTTTTACATTTTTTTAATTTTGTTGAATGAAAGCAAAAATGTCGGAAATAGCATCTAATTTTATAATAAGCTTAGATTTGTTCGAATTGGTCACCTTTGGCCTTCAAACGGCCAATGAAACCATCACACGCTGCCCGAATGTTGCTCTGCGGTATTTTGGCCCATTTCAGGCGAAGCGCTTGCCTGAGGCGATCGACACTTTGGTATTTTCTGGTACCAACCTTGTTTTCCAAAATACTCCAGACACAATAGTCCAACGGATTAGTATCCGGAGATTTTGGTTTAAGCGATGAATCTAATTTTGTAACCATTCTTGGGTGGCGCGTTCTGAGTGTGATGCTGCTGAGTCCTGTTGGAATGTGCAAGGTCTGCGGCCAAAATGTTTGCTTGCCCAAGGTTTTAATTCACCCTCCAGAATATCTTCGCGATAATATTCTGAATTTATTCTAATGCCACTGTCGATTAATACGAGCGGAGAGGGATCTTCGGCTGTTATGGCGGCCCACACCATCACCATGGCCGACGCTTGAGTTGTGCTGGCCAACCGAAGGTGGACAATTTCAGCTGACTTCTTTGGCAAGTAAACACGATCATTTTGTTTGTTTACAAACTGCTGGACAACGCTACCAGTATCACGGTATTTATTCACATTTAAATGCTGGAGTGCTCTAACGACAGCCACTTGTGGTTTTCCAGCCAAATATAAAGAAATCACACTATCACGCTTGAATTCCATCACGAATAACTTTTTTTCTAGAAAATTCTCACCATAATACTTTTGTACGCTTGTAAACAATATATTGAGCTGTCACTGGAATAATTTTAACAACTTTCGGGCGAGTGGCTTAAAAATTACAGCAGTCTGAAGTTGGTTGCAGTTTTTTCATCTCACCCTGTATGTCCAAAAATGTAAAAATGGGTGGAACTTCCTTGCCCTATGTTACTAAAATCCCGATTTAAACATTCAAAACGAATTTTGTGCATGATAAGATTTATATCAGACAATATCAGATTTATACAGGACAATATCGGTTAACACTTCTCCGTCAAAATAAGTTGTTATTTGTACCCAACAACACTCTTACTAGTATAAGTTTAGTTGCCCACGCCCTGGACATAGAATGTCATGTACGGATCTTGTTATCTCGCCGAGCTGAGTTGATTTAGCTATGTGTGTTCGTCCGCCTGTGTGTCCATGTTAATTTGTACAAACGCTACAGGTCGAATTTATGGTCCGATCGTCACGAAATTTCGCATGAAAATAGGGGTAGGGTCAGAATAGTAGTCTACTGTGCTTGGAAATGATCGCAATATTATTAGGGATTGAAATGAACCAAAAACTAAGAACACAAGATGTTGCAGTTGTTGTACAGGTCACAATTACAGACCAATCAACGCGGAGTTTTGCAACGGTTTAGAGATTAGGGCTGCCCAGATTCCTACCACTTTGGATAGTCATCAGATAATATTTTGAGGGTAAAGCTTTTGTGTACAAAAATGCAAACATTTCCATAAAACTGTAAATATTTTAAATCCCGGCGAAATCACAAATACACGACGTTTTGCATGGGGTAAGGGTAAGGCTGGAAATACATAAAGCGCATATTTGGCTGGCTTAAGTCATCGGCTGGCTTCTTCGTAGATGAACAAAGGAGTCTTAGGTTGACCTAGTTCGATTTTGGCCCTAGGCTCCTTTGTTCATTTCCGAAGAAGCCAGCCGATGACTTAAGCCAGCCAAATAAGCGCTTTATGTATTCCCAGCTTAAGGCTCAGAATAGAAGGCTCTTGTTTTTGGAAATGATCACAAAATGTTTTGGGGTTGAAATGGATCAACAATTCTAAAGGTAACAATTAAAGAACTATCGATACGGACTTTTGCATAAGGTTAGAGATTTGGACGGAGGAATCTAGTAATGCCAAAATCCTAATCATTAAATGAAGAATTATAATGATCTTTTTGTACCATCCACCATAGTATGGAGGTTATATTAAGTATGTCATTCCATTTGTAACACCTTGAAATATATATTTTAGATTCCACAAAGTATATATATATTCTTGATCAACATAAAATTCCATGTCGATTTTGTATATTATGTCTGCAGGACTTTTGGTATTGAAAGTGGACCATGTAGGACCACGTTTTGGTATATACCCCATACAACGGTACCTCCCCATATTTGGTATTTTGATAATTTTAGCGACATTATTCACCGGAATTCAAATTTGGTATTTGAAGTTGGAAATGGATACTACAGCCTAGACATAAAATTGTCTGTGCAGGTCCACGTCTCCGTATAACTCCCATATAACGGTACCTCCCGATATTCGGTATTTTGATGATGTTAGCGACATTATTCGCCGGAATTGTTTCAAATTTGGTATTTGAAGTTCGAAATGGATACTACAGCCTAAGATAGAAAATTGTCTGTGCAGGTTCAAATTTTGATATAGCCCCCATATAATAGTACCTCCCTATATTGATAAATTAAGCTACATTATTCATCGAATTTTTTCAAGTTTCGTATTTGAATATTGTAATCATGGTACAATAAGGAGGAAGAACAGCTTCGCAAAACTACAGAGATACAGCCCTGAGGCTATGCCCGCGTCCTGTCAGACTCATTCAAAATTATATACAACAATTTTTTTTCACTTTTTTCATATTTTTCTTCATGAGTTATATAGCACGACAAATGAATGAAATGCCTGGATTTTCTCTCAGAGATATGATCCAAACTGTTCAATCTTTCAATATCATGGCTAAACTGGTTAATAGCTTTAATGTGCGAGTCGCAATGTACGTGTCTTCCAATCATTGGTTTTGAAAATATTTTGTTTTCATTTTTCGAAACAATAAATACATAGAAAAAATTGGCAGAAGTCGGGCACACTTACAAAAAAAAATTGTAATCAGCTGGTAGGTCTACCTTTTTATTGTACCATGATTGTAATGGCTTATGACAAAAGTTGCCTATGCAGGTTCACATCGTCGTTTAGACCCTAATATGACGGTTACATTTAGTATTTTTAAGATTTTAACAGAATTTTTAACGGGTTTTAATTTTTTGAAAATTACCAAAATCGTTCCAAATGGTGGAGGTATTCAAAGATCGGCCGGCCGAACTTACAGGTTTTTTACTTGTTAAAAAAGTTCTATTGTATATATATCATATATTATAGTTTTGTAAGGTATCACATGGTCAGCCCCTAAAGACTATAGCCTTTGCTTGCTTGTTTTGTTTAATAATAATAAGTCTCTTAATATGAAAATGTAAATTTTGGCCGAATTTAGCGATCCTCCCTCATCCTAAAATAGCTTATATGACTCATTTGCATCTTTCAATATATTAGAACTTTTTCCACCAAATATTCTATTTTTACCTTCCCATGTCAATAATTACAATAGACTCTGTGTAATCTAGGATTATTACATTGAAGCGTATAAATTCTTGAACATGTGGTAATCACTGCATACCAAATAGACTTTCAATTTGTTAGCGAACAAACAAAAAATATCTAAAGTCCACTGTAACATGCATGTTTGTACAAAACTGTTGTTTGTTGTTGCCAAAATGTGTACATTTACCACAAAATTCTGTTTAAGGTTAATAAACTTCGTGGTGATGCCTGTCTAAATACCAAAAAAACAAGCTATGCACAAATTACGAAGTGCACGCTGCATAAAATTTATATCGATTTGGATAGAACCCCCAACAGACAATAAAAATACCGCCTTCTCTTCCATTCAAGCAAAGTTCCATGATTTTCAATGTGTACGAATGGGAATTCTTTAACGCGAAACTGAATAAGTGAAGGAGACTGTAAAACTAATATAAATTTAGAAACAAAGTGGCTGCATGTAGCACTCATCCATTGCCACCACCAGCGACGGCAACTTCAATCCATTGGTGTTCTTAAATACCAAGGACTTCAATGGCGAATGAATGAATTTTAGATAGTGAGGAAGTTTTATCCCGGTCCTAGGCTAAAGCTATGGGACTAAAGTAGGATCTTCCTTAACTAAGAAGAGATTTATACACATTCTGAACAATTATTTTTAGAAACATTTAATGCCACGATTTCATTACCTCTTTTAGCATACAATTTTGAAAAAAATCACAACACATTAACACCTCTGGTAACCATTTGAGAAACTCTGCTGTAGAGTTTCGTTTTCATTTAAACCGTTTTTCCGTTTTTCTTTGGGTTTGGTAGGCAGGCAGGCAGGCAGCCTCCTCTCTTCCTCCTCCCACCATATATAGTAACAAAAAATCCGACACAATACCAAAAAGTTCATTTACTTTACAACAATCATTGCGCATGCGCGAAGGTGTTGTTTCGTTTGCCTTCTTTTGCGCTGTTGTTGTTGTTATAGTTATTTTCGGACTGGGTAACTTGGTCATTGGCCGTTGGCTTGGGAAATATTGGTCAGTGAGGTGGTGGTATTCACCTTCTGTCTTTGTTGGCTTTGTCTGTTGGACTATTAGGTTACATACTCGTTTAAACAGTAGAAAAAAAAAAAAAAAACAAAAAAAAGCAAACATTTTTGGTGGCTTTTTCGTGGCCGGTTTTAATCAAGATTTAATGAATTATTTTAAACTAAAGTCGAAGTTGGGGTAGAAAAAAAAAAAAACAAAACGGACTCCACTATTCTTGTTTTAGCTAACCAAGGATGGGAGATGTGTTGAATTCATCTAATGGTTTGCATCTATAGGGTAAGTGTACCAGTAGTCGGCACTTTTAGGATTTTAATCGCTCACCATTCTGAGTGGAACTTTTCAATTATTACAAAGTTCATTTATTCAGATTCGAAATTTTGTATAGTTTTTGCAATAATAAATAAAGTTTTAATAACTTTTTATTAAATTTCATAAATTTGTAGTTTTATTAAAACAATGTTTTTTGCCAGTAGTCGGCACCACTTGCCAATTGGCGGAATGGCATGTTCCAACAGTCGGCAAACCAAATTTTTGGTAAGAATAATTATGATAATAATAAATTAATTCATTACAATATAATATTTTTGTTTAGTTAAACTGATTCGACGTCTTTATTGTACTTTTCTTAAGAATATGGATTGTTGAGGACCTTCACAGACAAAAATTTAATTTTTATTAGAATAAATCATCTTTTCTTAGCGAAATTGTACACAAAGATAGCTGGCAATAAATTTGAAGTAAACAAAATACATTTAGTTATAATATTTTATTTATTGGGCATTTATTCATTTATTTGGGCTTAAAAATAAAAAGTGCCGACTACTAGGACATGCCGAACTTAGGCACACTTACCCTATGTGTTAAAAAAAGAATCTTCTGCCAAGACGAAACGGCTGAAGCTGGAATCTTAAAATTTTGTTTTGGCGGAAGGGTGTGTGATAATGCTGTTTTGAAAATTTGTACTAAAAGAGTACGAAAAGCACTAAAAGGCTACGAAAAGTACTAAAATGTACTTTAAATTGAAACTTTGACTTGAAAAAACGCAATGAATTCTGAAAATTGGAATGCGAATTGATGGAGTGCAGGATAGATGTACAAAAGGGTTTTTTTGGAAATTCGAACTTTAATGGTACGAAAAGTTCTAAATACTACTAAACTTCTAAAATGTTACCATTTGGTATTATGTAAACGGATAAAGCTAAAATTTTGAAATTTGGTATGAGAATCAAGATTGGAAAGTAAGAGTGATACATGAAGGTGGTTTAGGAAACGTGTACTGAATTGAGTATTGCGTGAAGGGATAGAGATAAAATTCTGAAATTTGATATTTAGATTGCTGATGTGTTTGATATTTGACGGTTGTTTTCGATATGCACCCCATATTTATAAGAAAAGTACTAAATTCAAATGCCAAACTTAAAAAAATCGGTGAATAATGTCGCTAAAATCATCAAAGTATCAAATATCGGGAGGTACAGTTATATGGGGGCTATACGAAGACGTGGACCTTCACAGACAGTTTTCCGTCAAATACAAAATTATAAACAATTCCGGTGAATAATGTCGTTTAAATAATCAAAATACCGAAAATAGGGAGGTACCGTTATATGGGGCTATACGAAGACGTGGACTAGCACATATAATTTTCTGTCTTATGCTGTACTATCCATTACGAACTTCAAATATCAAATTTGAAACAATTCCGGTGAATAATGACGCTTAAATCACCAAAATACCGAAAATAGGGAGGTACCATTTTATGGGGGCTATACCAAAACATGGAACTACATTACCCATTTTCAATACCAAAAGTCCTGCAGACATAATAAACATTTGAATAACATTTTATCAACCTACTTCATTTCCTTCGGAAGCTAGAGTGATTTCCACAGACGGACGGACTTCGCTAAATCGACATAGAATGTTATGCTGATCAAGATCATTTTGTGGGGGCCTAAAATTTATATTTCGAGCTGTTACAAACGGAGTGACAAACTAAATATACCCTCCATGCTATGGTGGAGGATATAAAAAGGCCTAACACGAACTGTTGGATTGAATTTAAAATTTTAAGGTGGACTTTTCGCTCACGAAGTATCGAGCACTTGTTAGTATTTTTTGTTTTTGTAAGGCTCCACTACATTTCTGTGCGGGCTATATGAAAATGTGGACCGATGTACCATTTTCAATTTCATTAACATAAGACATATGTTTTAGCCATCTATGTCGATCCCTTCTAAAATTAGACTGATTGCCACAAACGGAAATGTTTAAATAGTCGTCATTTTTTGTCCAATCTCAGAAAAAAATCTGTTTAACCATTTTCAGTCTATGCGAAAACAAGTAAGCAAAGGCTATAGTCGTGCGGGGCCGACTATGTTATACCCTTCAACACTACAATATGTTAGAAGCCTTATTATGTCCAAATCCATAGTGGAAGATTTCGCTTTTGAAATTAGGATTTTGACTAGGGACATGTGCTCGATATTTCTGCACACCGTCGGGCTGTTAGTTGTTGTAGTCCATTTTACGGCTAAATATAATCCAATGGTCATCCAAAATGCTAGAATTCCTCACTGTCCTTAACTCTCTTCACAGGCGTGTTGATTGGCTTCAATTGTGTGATCGGAAAAACATTTCTGTTTTTGGTTAATTTGAACCCCCAAATATTTTTCGATCACCTCCAAAAGCTCGATGCCCCTCTGTATCTCCAGATTTAGACTCATCTATATGATTTGCTTGTCTGCGATATTGGGCGATATTCGTCAACGAAATCAGTATAAAAAAAGCCAGAAATTCGCCTTTTGTGTATTTCGGATATCGCCTGTAAGTAATGCTGGTATTTTTTCACACAAAATTAGTGGTTTATTGTACCCGCTGTCCTAAACTCTAACTTTATGCGAGATTTCGTGTTCTTCGTTTTCTATTTGTGACCTTTATAACGGCTGCAAAATCAGGAACATTTTTAGTTGTTGGTCCATTTCAACCCCTAATATATTGCGGACATCTTTGAAAAAATAGGCATAGCCCTTATGAGCCCAACCCTACCCTTGTGAAAATTTTCGTGAGGATCGGAGGATATTTGCAATATATATATATAATATCCCCAACCTGTGTTGTAAGGTGAAAAAATATTACAAAATATTATAAGTCAAATTGAAAAAATCGCATGCGATAAAAAATATGAAAATATAAAAAATGTCACAAAATACTACAACATTTAAATTAACATCATTATTGGCATATTTTTCTGCTATTTTTTTTAGATTTTATACTTTTATGTCGAGAGGGCATTCTGAAGATATAAGCATTCTTACTAACATCCCCTTCCTTTGTATATACACATTGTATATATTTCGCTATATATAACCAATATATTTACTATCGGCATCTACGTAACGGTCAGAACTGACATGTTCATCTGTTTGTGATTTCGCCGAGATTAAAAATATTCGCGGTTTAATGGGAAATTTGACTTTTATTTAACACAAATGTTGTGGCCTATTTCAACCACTAAATATTACCCGATGACCCTCAAAATTGTAAGGCTTCTGCCCAGCCCTAAGATCTAGCCCCATGCTAACTTCCGCTTTGATTGGTCTATAATTGCGAGCAACTGCAAAATCAGGATTTTTTTCAGTTTTTGGTCCATTTCAACCCCTAAATGTCATGCAATCAAATAGGGTTCTATTCTGACCCTAGCCCCACCTCCATTCTAAATTTCGTGAAGATCGGACCATAATTGCGACCTGTAGAGTGATTACAAATTAACCTGGACAGACGGACAGACGGACGGACGGACATACATAGCTAGATCGACTCATATATACTTTCCTATGTGGGAAACCAATATTTCGTGGTGTTACATAATTTTTGGCCCAATCAAAATTATTATACCCCCAACACATAGTTTTGTAGGGTATAAATATAAACTCTTTAACATATTAAAATTTCATTTTATATATGTGCCGAAATATATTTATATATATATTTACCGTAACGTCTCCACTATTCGACTTCAACTTTACCTGTGTTTTTGTGTGAGGTGTGCAGCAGTTAATTTTTATGTGAATTGTTACTAATATTGACCAATATAAAAATAAACTCAACAAATTTGTAACATTTGATCTTTGTATGAAAATTGCGCAACATATTTCGGTATAGAAACCAAAAAGTAAATGGCACAAAACGGGCCAATGAAAAGCAAGCGATAACCCAAATATGCTTTCAAATCATCTTTCCTATCTTTATATCAACGAAAATAAAGGAAACAAGAAGAGAGAAACAAAAAACTGAAATGTAGCTGTAAAGGACACCAAAGCTTAACTTACTTCCCTGGCTATTTTGTATTCTGTGTGAAATATAGAAGCAAAAGCCCAGCACCTCCATAAAAGGTAAGCCAAACCATTCATTCACTGAACAATGTTGCTTACAAGGGCCTTTCATGTTCTTGTTCGTGTCGTTGTTTTCTTAATTAATCTAACCGAAAAAGGATAAATGGTTATTTGTCTTCGCAAAACCTCTGGTGTCAAAAGGCACGACAGCTGTCCATTTCGTTTTTATCCATCCATATTCATCTTTGTAGGCTAACAGACTTTGACATGCCAGTAAACCAAGGAACTAGGCGAAAGCAAGAACGAAACATGAAATATCTGTTCCATGCAAATGCCCATTAAGTCAACAACAACCATAAGGATATCTAGGGTGAACAAAGATGAATGGCGGGGTTTTGCCAAGGGGCACTTGTCTCAGGTTGTCCAGGTGAAATGAATGAACGATTGCAATACGCACTTGTCAAAGGTAGAATGAAAGAAAAGCCTAAATATTAGTAAAAATTATTCAACTATCAAATAGTTTAAATGACGAAAATAAATTGAGAAAAATTGCGAAAGTTTTGGTGGGCAGAAATAAATGAAGAAACCAGTAAAGAAAGTCTTAAAGTCGGGCAGGGCCGACTTTATGATACCCTACACCACTTTGCTAATTTAGTAGAGCTGCGCATAACTTTTAAAAGTTTTTATGGGAGAATTCAATCATACACGCTATGATTATAATTATAACTTAAAGTTCAAAAGACTAAATATGCCGAAGCATTTGTATCTTTTAAATTCGGAATTGTATTGCCCATTTGGTGTACAATTAATTTGAAATCGGATAAAGATATTTATGAGAGCTATATCCAAATCTGAACCGATCTCGATAAAATTTGGCAAAGATATTTCTGAGCTGTATTTGATATATTTCCCTGAATATCGTTGTTACGGAGTGCATATTACGGTTGTGGGTAACAAATATAACAAATCGGATGAATAATATATATGGAAGCTATAGCTATATCTGAACCGATCTTCACCAAATTTGACATACAAGCTTCTAGACTCAATTCGGTTGTAAGTGCTAAATTCCATCCCATTTGGACAAATATTAGACATTTGGTGCACAATAAAAGGTAAATCGGACGAAGTTATATATGGGAGCTATATCCAAATCTGAACCGATCTCGATAAAATTTAGCAAATGTATTTCTGAGCTGCATTCGATATATTTCCCCAAATATCGTTGTTGCAGAGTGCATATTACGGCGGCGGTGGACAAAAATAACAAATCGGAACAATATATATGGGAGCTATAGCTATATCTGAACTGATTTCTATCAAATTTGGCATACATATTTTCAGGCCTGATTTGGGTGTATATGCAAAATTCCATACAATTCGGGCTGATATTATACGTTTGGTGCACAATAAAATGCAAATCGGACGAAGATATATATGGGAGCTATATCTAAATTTTGAACGATTATTTTCAATTCAATAGGGTTCGTCCTTGGGCCAAACAAATGATCTGTGCAAAATTTCATCTGGATCGGGCAATAAATGCGACCTGTACTTTGTTTACAAAAATACATGGACAGACGGACGGACGGACATGCATAAATCGACTCAGAATGTGATTCTATGCAGATCATGGGTCTATCTCGTTTCCTTTTGCCTGTTACAAACAAATGCACAAAGACATAATACCCTGACCACCTTGTGGTGTAGGGTATAAAAATGCGTCTTAGATTAAATGCCAATGCCATGGATGTTTCAGTTTTTTTTTTTTAGTTTTAGATATAATATCTACGCAGCAAATTAGTTTTTAATCGGACAGAATTCGTTTTGCCGGTAAGGGTAAGCGGGTTCTTAAAGGACGGGTGAAAATCTAAACAAATGCAAGTAAGCAAAGTCTCTAGTCGTGTGGCGCAGACCATGTGATACCCGACCACGCTATCGTATATTGGAATCCCCCTAAGGTCAAAATCCATTGTGGTACCTTTCGCTTTCGACATAATGCCATACAACCCTGAACAAATCCTACCTTTTGTTTTTACCGGGGGTGTTGTGAACGTAGAGCGATTGAATAATCATGAATTTTTTATATCTTCAAAAACAATAGGCTTCAATTCTGACCCTATTTTTCCTTTGTTGGCAAGAAGGCATTCTGAATTGTCTGAATTGTTGACCATTGTCAAAATCAATTCAAAAACGATCATCGCCAAAAGCAATAGGCTTTTATCCTCTATGAGGATCGGTCCATAATTGCGATCTTTGGCGTGATCGACTCAGCTCGGCGAGATGGGAAGATCCATATTTCACATCCTATGTGCAGGACCAAAATATCGAGGTGTTACATAATTTTTGGCCGAATCAAATATATAATATCCTTAACACATAGTGTTGTAGGGTATAAAAATCCAAAAATATAGGTATACTATGGAAATGCTTAGATGGGAAATAAAAAGAATTGCTTTAATAATAGAAATGAGAAAATAATATTAGAAATGAAAGGATAAAATGTCGGATATACAGGGTGAGATGAAAAAAATGCCAACAACTTCAGACTGCTGTCATTTCTAAGCCACTCGTTCGACTGCTTTTAAAATTATTCCAGTGACAGCTCATTATATTGTTTACAAGCTGAATTCAAGCGTGATAGTGTGATTTCTTTATATTTGGCTGGAAAAACACAAGTGGCTATCGTTAGAGCACTCCAGCAGTTGAATGTGAATAAATCTTTTGTGTCTCGTACCATTGCTCGTTACCGTGATACTGGTAGCGTAGCCCGACATCAAGGAAGTGGACAGAAAAAAAAAAAAACAGCAGCATCAGCAGAAAGGGTTCGATGTCGCAGTGGCCGAACATATCGCAATATTCCATTCGGCAAATATTGAAAAATGAGCTCGGGGTAAAGCCATTTAAATTCCAAAAAGTGCCACTGAAATTCCAAAAAGTGCAAGAACTCATAAGAGCAAGGAGTTGCTTCGCTTGGTCGAAAGTGGTGAACTGTCGAATTTGGTTTTCCCAATGAGAAAACATTCGTTGTCTAGCAGTTTGTAAACAAACAAAATCATAGTGTTTGTCAGGCTGAAAATGTGCACCTTCGGTTGGCCACCAGAACTCAAGCGCCGGCCATGGTGATAGTGTGGGGCGCCATAACAGCCGATGGGCTCGTTTTAATCGATCGTGGCATCACAATAAATGCCGAATATTATCGCGAAAATATTGTGGAGGGTGTACTAAAGCCTTGGGCACGCAAACATTTTGGCCGCAGACCTTGGACATTCCAACAGTACTTAGAACCATCGCACTCAGCACGCTCCACCCAAGAATGATTACAAAATGAGGTTCCTCGCTTCATTTCCAGCGCACAATGACCACCAAAATCTCCGGATACCAATCCGTTGGACTATTGTGTCTGGAGTATTTTGGAAAGCAATGTTGGCACTAAAAAATACCAAAGTGTCGATCACCTCAAGCAAGCACTTCGCCTTCCAACAGGATTCAGCACCATCGCACCCAGCACGCCCCCCCCCTCAAAAACGGTAACAGAATGAGGTTCCTCGCTTCATTTCCAACGCATAATGGCATCCAAAATCTCCGGATCCGTCCGTTGGACTATTGTGTCTGGAGTATTTTGAAAAGCAAGGTTGGCACTAAAAAATACCAAAAATACCGATTACTCAAGCAAGCACTTCGCCGAGAATGGACCAAAATACCGCAGAGCAATATTCGTGCAGCGTGTGACGGTTTCATTGGCCGTTTGAAGGCCATAATTCGTGCCAAAGGTGACCAACTCGAACAAATCTATATTTATTCTAAAAGTTGATGCTATTTCTGACATAGTTTGTCTTCATTCAATAAAATTTAAAAAAAATGTCAAAATTTTGGCGTTTAACTTTGTTACAGTTTTTTATCTCACTCTGTAGATGTGAAATCGGATGAATATATATAGTAACTAAAAATATGGGACCTGCACCGATATCCAAATCCATTTTTTCTGAATTTAGTAGACTCTATTTAAGTACGAATTTGATTACATGATACAAATTTATCTTAAGTGCGCAAGGTAGAGATGAGATGAATTGTATATTGGCGCTAAACATAAATTTAAAGCTACAATTTGACAAAGGCACTAAATTATGTCTAGTACCGAATATTTGTGTTGAAAGCACTGCAGCACTCGAAATTTATGGGATTCGATCGAATAAATCTTAATATCCCGAAGGAACAAAAAATCTATAGCTGTGATTTTTGGCTATATGAAACGCAGCCAAAGACGTACGCAATATATCAAAGAAAATAAGCATTAATTACAAAAAATGTTCCATGAGGTTTGATAAAAAAATGTTTTCCCATTGTTCAACGAGTTAGAAATAATTTTTCTTAGAAAACACCGTCGTTACAAATAATTTCCATAAAAATAAAAAATTATGATTACTGCATCAATACAAAACGACGAAAAACTACACATTGGAATTTCAATATTGAAATAAAAACTTAACGGACAAATATTCAAATGATCCCACCGATGGCAATTATCAATTAATACAAATTCTCTAGAATGCGCCTCAAACAAGCAATGATGTTAATTTGCATTAACAAAAACCTCTGGCATATGTATTCGTAAGTTGAATTGTAAAACATACGGTAACAATAAAAACAAATAAATGCTTTTCTGCTGCTGCTGTTGTTGCTGTAGTTTAAACAAAGCAGAAAAACACATTTCAATTTGTTTTTGCTAAGTTTTATGCATATTTCTATGATTATTTCTTAATACCAATCGAGAGATCGATATTGGCCAGCCTAACAGCAAGAACGGTAACAATTAACAACGATGTAAACGAGCGGGAGAGAGAAAAAGACCCACCGCATAGAAGTTGCAACTTGCAACAGAAAAAAAGGCAATAGTGTGTGGCCGGTTGGACAATAAATGGCCGGTTGGACAATGGTAAGAAGGAAAAAAATCAACAGCAACACCATTTTAACCGGCACCCAAGCAGCATGCCACAGACACCACACCACCATAATGAATCAAGACAGCTTGAAGCATGCGACGACGATGACGCCAACATAGTTCGTAACAGACAGACAGACTGCCAGCCAGCCAGACATAGACACTCACCCAAATTGTATGTTGCAAGCTGCATGATAAACAAATGGGAGCATAAAAATCATAGCACAAATCCAACAAATTCCGAAATTAAACCGAGAAAACCAAATATGGGGCAATAATAGCACTGCATGAAATAATGAAAACAACTACCACCCCAAGATACTGACTACCAGCAGATTTCAGTTGAAGTAGTTTAAGAAAGAAAAATGTAAACTTGATCAAACCGAATATTTTACAAGCTACAACGGAGGGGGAGTATCGTTGGTCTGACTGACTGACTGACTGACAAACTAACGATTCATCAACGTCCTGACGAAACGGCTGAAGCTAGAATCTGAAGCTAGGGGTAAGGGCCACTTTTGGTCCGAAGACTGTGTTTTTGGAAATTCGTAATAGAATGGTAGGAAAAGTATTAAAAGTTACTAAATCTGGGACCCTTTGTATTTGAGGAATCCTAGAACTCCTAAATTAAGAATGAGGGTCACTGATAGAGTGCATGATAGATGTACCCAAGAGTTTTGGGAATGTCGCACCATAAGTGTACGAAATGTACAGTGTACTTAAATGCACTAAAGTTTGTACCATTTCGTATTATGTGAACTGGGAACTAAAAACATGAAATTTAGAATGTGAATCAATGTTGAACAGTAGGTTTGATGTAAGGAGGTAGTTTTGGAAGTATGTACTCAAGTGTACGAAAAGAACTAAACGATACTAATTTGTTACAATTTTAATTTGGAGGAACGGATTCTGCTGGAATCCTGAAATTGGAAATTAACATTAATTAGGATTGGGATATGGAGGTCGTTTTCGAATTTTGTACCTGTGTGCACGAAAAGTACCAAATGGTTCAAAATTTGTTGCAATTTAAATTTTGAGTGAACCATTAGAGTTGGAATCCTGAAATTTGGAAATAAGATTGCTATTGTACTCTAGGACTGAGGGATGTAGGTAGTTTTGGAAATTCGTACTTGGGTGTACTAAATGGTACTAGCTTTGGTACAATTTCAATTTTGGGAGAACCAATAGAGTTGGAATCCAGAACTTTGAAAATACGATTACTATTGCATTTTAGGAAAGAGACATGTAGGTAGTTTTGGAAATTCGTACTTATGTGTACTAAATGGTACTAAATCTGGTACAATTATAATTTGGACAAATCTACCGGTTTGGAATCCAGAAATTTGAAAATAAGTTTCTATTGGACAGTATGATTGTATTGTAAAATGTTTACTTAAGTGTACAAAATGGTACTGAATTTGGTACTATTTGGATATGGGTGAACCAATAAAGCTGTTATATAGATAAAGTAAAGGCTTACGTGGCATCAATGGTGTGAAGTTCATCTAGATCTAAGTCTTATATACCCGCGAAGGTAGTAGGTTGGTAGGTTGGTTGACCCACAAAAAGGACCAAATCGTATATAATGGAAGATTTAACGTAAATTTTTTCAGACTCTGAACATTTTTATGCTTCTAGCAGCACCCGATTTAAAGAGGTGAGCTATATCGATGGACTTAAAAAAAACAAGTACAAAAGCACCTTTAATATCCTCCAACATTTCAAAGAAATTTGTAAAAATACCCTTCAAATGAAAACCGTTATATGAGCCTATACGAAGACGAGGACCTTTTTTAAAATATTTTTTTTTAAATACCGAATATTGGGATATACGGTTATATATGCGCTATACGAAGACGAAGACCAACATGACCCATTTCCGAATTTAACCTGCATACTGGTAAAATACACATGTGTGCAAAATGTTAGCCTTCAATCTCAATTCCTTCGAAAAATAGCATGGTTACAATAGACAGACGACCAGACTTGAAATTTTACGAGACTCTCGTAAAATTACGAGACTCGAAAAGGCACAAATACCTCGGTAAATTTAGTAGAAATCGATTCAGAGGAGGATAATCCTCTCATATATTCACATTATAACTATAATCATAGTTGGTATGATTTAATTATCACAAATTCCCCATAAAAATGTTTATTTGTTATGTCAAACTTTACTATACAGGGTAAGATAAAAAACTGCAACAACGTCAAACGCCATAATTTTTACATTTTTTTTTGAAATTTTATTGAATGAGAGCAAAAAATGTGGGTAATATCATTAAATTTTAGAATAAGTTTAGATTTGTTTGAATTGGTCACTTTTGGTACGAATTATGGTCTTCAAACAGCCAATGAAACAGTCACACGATGCCCGAATGTTGTTCTGCGGTATTTTGACCCATTCACGGCGAAGCGCTTGCTTGAGGTGATCGACACTTTGGTATTTTTTATGTTGAATATTATTGCGTATTCTCTGCAGATGTTTGTTTAAATGAAAGACGACTGTTGCTGTTGAGTGCTTTATTACGAGTGAAACTTATTCTACACACTACACATGTAACCTTAACGCTTAGAACTAATCTATTTACAAGGCTGTAGGTGTCACACATTGCGAACACACCGCAATTACTCTGTACGTGTGTTGTGTGTTGTACGATCGTATCGTGGAGATACTAATATTTCAATATTTTAGTGCCAACCTTACTTTCCAAAATACTCCAGACACAAGAGTCCAACGGATTGGTATCCGGAGATTTTGGTGGCCATTGTGCGCTGGAAATGAAGCGGGGAACCTCATTTTGTAACCATTCTTGGGTGACATGTGCTGAGTGCGACGCTGTAATGTCCAAGGTCTGCGGCCAAAATGTTTGCGTGCCCAAGGCTTTAATACACCCTCCAGAATATTTTCGCGACAATATTCGGCATTTATTCTGATGTCATGATCGAGCGGAGAGCGACCATCGGTTGTTATGGCGGCCCACACCATCACCATATCCGGCGCTTGAGTTCTGGTGGCCAACCGAAGGCGCACATTTTCAGTTGACCTCTTTGGCAAGTAAACACGATCATTTTGTATGTTTACAAACTGCTGGACAACGGATGTTTTCTCATCAGAGAAAACCAAATTCTGTTTTCAGTTCAGGCAGTTCACCACTTTCGGCCAAGCGAAGCAACTCCTTAGCTCTTTTGAGTCTACTGTCTTTCTATTGCGCTGTAAGTTCTTGCACTTTTTGGAATTTCAATGGCTTTACCCCGAACTCATTTTTCAATATTTGACGAATAGAATATTGCGATATGTTCAGCTCACGAATCATTTTTCGGCCACTGCGACGCGGGTTTCGATCAAGCCTCTTCTTTACTTTTTCGAACCATTTCTGCTGATCTTGATGTTTTCTTCCGTCCACTTCCTTGACGCCGGGCTACGCTATCAATATCACGGTAACGAGCAATGGTACGAGACACAAAAGATTTATTCACATTTAAATACTGGAGCGCTCTAACGATAGCCACTTTTGTTTTCCCAGTCTGGAAAATTCTCACCAAAATGTTTTTGTACGATCGTAAACAATATAATGAGCTGTCACTGGAAAAATTTCAACAGCTGTCCGACGAGTCATCTCACCCTGCATATGCAAAGGGGCGTAGGGTATGATAAAGTCGGCCTTCCCGATGAAAATGAGGGTAAAGTTCGTGTGTTTTCATTTCCTTCAAGATGGTATTCTTCCCTTCAGGACCTGAGATAATAATAGAGCTATATGGTCTATAGTATAGGGGCATAGGAATTAGAATTTTAAAATAGCAATAAATGGACGGCACCGATATATATCCTTATTCCAAAACCCACGTAGACCTACACCTACAAATATACATGGTAAATCAACTGTTAATTTTATTCTGATCCTAAATAGTTTATTGAATATTTCAATGTGATACAATGTGGGGGTCACAAAATGAATCTTACCTACATATTTTTATGGGCGGTAAAACAATTCTCTGCATGGTATTTTGGCAAAAGTTGAATATCCCCAACAAATAAATTGTCCTTATGGAAGTAAAACTTCTATCACGAACAAACGTTATGACAAATTTAATAACCTCCATCTCCATCTTATGGTGGTTGGAGTGTGTAAAAAGAAATAAAGAAACCCATTTGGCGTGTGCACCGGCAAGCCGGCTCGCTCACACAATCTCACCCAGTGTACAATTGCAAAAGTAAACATAATTTGTGGCCAATAAAGTGGTCAAATGGCCAGCCATAAACCAAAACAAATACGGCGAATAAATGAAGAAAAGCAGTCTGCAATAGCCACAAAAATCAGCAAGAGAGAAATAAAGTTAAAAGGAAAATCTCAAAGAAAAACGGGATGGGCTCCCGCAATGCAATATTGCATCATTTTGCGGATAAGCTAAGAATGCAATAAAACGGAAAGTAGAAGTAAATCGAGAAGATTAAAACAGCAGGAAATAATTCGAATAATATGCACGGAGGAAAATGAAAATCATTATTTGAAATGATGATGGCATTTTCTGCATCGGAAAACAATATTTTTTTGTTGCTTTACGCAGTTAATGCGTTTTTTTTTTTCTTCTTAAAAGCCAATAATGCCACTAGCCCTGACATTGGCCATAAACTTAAATGTCAATAGTCTATAGACAAACAGGCTTATCTGCTGGCAAAATCAATGTTGGCCAAAATTGATTTCCAAAAAAAAAAAGAGCTAAAATGAAAAAATGCAATGACGCATAGTGCGTTTAGCTAGACCAATGAATTTTGTACAGTGAGTTAATACCACAAACTCAAGTTTTAAAATCTGTTTGAAATTTGTAGGCTAAAAATCCCTGGTAATTATTGTGAAGGTTAAATTAAGGGATTAAAGAAAGTATGCGATTAATAAACAAATATCAATGTTATAGTTGATCTTCTTTATATACAATCGATAATCGACTGTTAGGAAGACTATGGATAACCTAGGGATCGCTATAGTTCAGTCTGATAAAGCAATAAATATTTGTATGCCGGTGATCGCTAACAAAAACCTTGAAATTGCTTTTCACTGCCTCACGACAAATTTAGAGTGGCTCGTGTGTAAAATTAATTCAACGTCACAAAGTTAGGTGAAATTTCTAAAAACGGAGTATAATTTCGAGATTCACTCTATCGCTTTAAAATTTTGCTCCGATATTTAAAGGGTGAAATGAAAAAACTGCAACCAAATACAGACTGCTGTCATTTCTGCTGCCATTTCAAAATGCTCCGACAATTAAAGGGTGAGATGAAACAACTGCAACCAAATTCAGAGGGCTCTCATTTCTAAGCCTCTCGTCCGACAGCTGTTAAAATTATTCCAGTGACAGCTCATTATTTTCATTTTGTTTACAAGCGTACAAAAGCATTTTAGTGAGGATTTTCTAGAAAAAAAAAGGTTATTCGTGATGGAATTCCGGTGATAGTATGATTTCTTTATATTTTGCTGGAAGACCACAAGTGGCTATGGTTAGAGCACTCCAGCATTTAAATGTGAATAAATCTTTTGTGTCTCGTACCATCGCTCGTTACCGTGACACTAGTAGCGTAGCCCGACGTCAAGGAAGTGGACCGAAGAAAACAGCAACATCAGCAGAAATGGTTCGAAAAGTAAAGAAGCGACTTAATTGCAAATATTGAAAAATGAGCTCGGGGTAAAGCCATTTTAAATCCAAAAAAGTGCAAGAATTACACCGCAACAGAAAGAAAATAGACTCAAAAGAGCTAAAAAGTTGCCTCGCTTGGGCGAAAGTGGTGAACTGTCGAATTTGGTTTTCTCCGATGAGAGAACATTCGTTGTCCAGCAGTTTGAAAACAAACAAAATGATCGTGTTTACATGCCAAAGAGGTCATCTGAAAATGTACACCTTCGGTTGGCCACCAGAACTAAAGCGCCGGCCATGGTGATGGTATGGGCCGCCATAACAGCTGATGGTCGCTCTCCGCTCGTTTTAACGACCGTGGCATCAGAATATCCCGAATGCCGAATATTATCACGAAAATATTCTGGAGGGTGTATAAAAGCCATCGCACTCAGCACGCGCCACCCAAGAATGGTTACAAAATGAGATTCCTTGCTTCATTCCCAGCGCACAATGTCGGACACCAATCCGTTGGGCTATTGTGTCTGTAGTATTTTGGAAAGTAAGGTTGGCACTAAAAAATACCAAAGTGTCGATCACCTCAAGCAAACACTTCGTCGTAAATGGGCCAAGAGCACCATTCGGGCAGCGTGTGACGTTTCATTGGCCGTTTGAAGACCATAAATCGTACCTAAGGTGATCAATTCGAACAAATCTAAACTTGCTCTAAAATTTGATGCTATTTCCGCTTTCGTTCATAAAAATTTAAAAAAATGTAAAAATTATGGCTTTTGCCTTTTTTGCAGTTTTTTTATCTCACCCTGTACTATAACATCGCCTGAAAGTTCGGACCATTCCTTCTGGTACCTCCCCCTCAAAGGATCAAAATATGGAATGACCAAAATGATCATAAAATCCGAAATAATCATGCGGTTCTCTTCATATTTAAAATATCTCGTTATTACTACTACTAACACAAGATTTGCTGTGAAGATGGTATATATCGGTTCACTCCTTCTGGTACCTCCCCCACAATAGGACAGCATTTTTAGTATCCATGAAACTCAAAAAAAAAAAAAAAAAAAGCGAAGGGAACATCCGATTCTATGCACACTTGGCACATCGCAATATTTCTTTTAACACAAGATATGCTATAAAGTTGGTGGAGATCGGAGAGTTCATAGAGTTCAAGATTTTGAAAAACAAAACGCTCAAAGAAAGCAAGAAAGCAGCGAAATAAGCATCCAATTTCTCACATACAAAAATTGTTGCTAATACAAGATCTGTTGAGAAGATGATATATACCTGCGAACCCCTTCTGGTATATCACCCACGAAGGCATACATTGTCCAACACTTATATCTGCCATAACTTGCGAAACAAGTCAGCGAATCTTTACAACTCCCTATATCTAACATTTGCTCTCAAGCGGAAACCTGTGATTAATGTGGAACTTATAATTTTGCATAAAATTGTTTCGAATTTTCTTGTAATTTTGCTCATACCATTATTCTATATCTGTATTTGATGAAGGATGAAAATTGAATACTTCTGTCGACTATATCTGGCACCTCACACACATTTAACCATTTTCTAAAAATTATCAGATATCTCATACAAATTGAAGGAAGTAGTTGAAATTGTCCAAACTTGGCACGTCGCAATATTTATATCATATTTATCGAGGTCCGATACGAAATGGATAATATTAGCCCAATTTTTCGGAACTAACTTGTTTTTTATACCCTACAACACTATGTGTTGGGGGTATTATAAGTTTGATTGGGCCAGAATTTATGTAACACCTCGAAATATTGGTTTCCCATATAGGAAAGTATATATGGATCTTCCTAGCTCGCCGAGCTGAGTCGATCTAGCTATGTATGTCCGTCCGTCCGTCCGTCCGTCTGTCCATGTTAATTTGTAATCACTCTACAGGTCGCAATTATGGCCCGATCCTTACGAAATTTTGCACGAAGGTGGGGTTAAGGTCAGAATAGAAGCCTATTTCTTTTGGAGATGATCGCCAAATGTGTAGGGGTTGAAATGGACCAAATACTGAAAAAATGTCGGATTTTGCAGTAGCTATACAGGTCGCAATTATAGACCAATCGACGCGGAATTTCGCATGTAGCTAGAGTTAAGGGCGGGGAAAAAGCCTACCAATTTGGGTGGTTATCGGATAATATTTAGCGGGTAAAATAGACCATATCTTTTGTGTTGAAAAAAATCAAAATTTTTCATTAAACCGCGAATATTTTAAATCCCGGCTTAATCACAAAGCCATGACAAGGTTACTTCTGATCTTTACATTGATGTTAACATCCAATAAATCGGATATATAGCAAAATATGTGCGATATATATGTTTATCAAAGAAGATATGTTTGAAAAATCTTTTATATGTCGAGAACGGCTGAACTGATTTCGACAGTTCTCATTAATTCAGAATGGCCTCTTGGCAGGAAAGGAAAAACGTCTAAAAAACGCATACAAATATCTCTCTATACATGAAAATATTGATTTTGTAATATTTTCTCATATTTTTTCAATTTTGTCATATTTTTGGCATATTTTTATTTTGAATTAAACATTTGGTAATATTTCTACAGCTAACAAAACTAATTAGTTAGGATATCAGGATATCATATACAGATCGCATTTATTGCCCGATCCTTACGAAATTTTGCATGGGGAGAAGATGAGGGTCAGAATAGAAGCCTACTCTTTTTGGAGATGATCGCCATATATTTAGGGGTTGAAATGGACCAAAAAACTGCAAAATTGTCAGCAGGTCGTAATTTTCGCCCGATCCTCACTCACATTTGAATGGGGTTACCGGACATTGCAAAAGCTAAGCAGTTTTGGATGGCCATCCAAAAATATTCAATGTGTAAAGGAGTTTGCCAACTTTGTAGACCAAATCCGAAAATGTCCATTCCAGTGGAGAATTCACAAATACAGGAAAGACGCACTTCTGACTATTTCGTTGAAGAATATAGTCAAATGTCTGTATCTCATATAGATGCGTTTCAGTCAAAAACCAATTATAAATGTTAATCTTTTGCCACTTCTGGGAGATCATAGGTCTTTGGGAGATATTGTTTCCAGATCTAGGAAGACCATTTAAGTGCAACATCTACCAATAAATTGGAAATGAACAAATTAGTTTAAGTTGCTATTATTCGAAAATTAGAGAACGAAACCTGATGGCTTTCTTTTATTATTTGTCACAATATCTTGTGGAATTCTTTCGAGTATTTCGCCTATATAAACTGTATGGTTTATTATAGTGTTGTAGGGTATTCAACGGTCGGCCCCGCTCGACTGTAGCCTTTGCTTACTTGTTTTTTAATTATTTATTAAACTTTACTTATTTTTTCATCAAATTCACCACTGTTCCTATGGCGAAGGCTCAAAAAAGAGATGTGATATATTCGCAATATTTAGACACCCATGTCATGCCAAAAAGAGCGTGAAGAAAAAAAACGTCAACGGAAGCTTAAAAGCCAACACGAGACACAAAAACATGAAATGAAATCGGTATCACAACCAAACAAAACTGTTACAGCACGCATGTTTATGGCCAAAACAGCATTGCCACAATTCAAAGCATGTTGTTTGGTATTTTGTTGACTGGTCGGTTGGATGGTTGGTTGGTTGGTGGCATGCGAAACAAACAGAAAACGGTGGCATATTGCATTGCTGGATCTACAGAGGTGTTGAAAGGGTTATCTGAGATGAAATTTGTAGTGAAAATTAACTTTTTTCATCCTGTAATAGAAGGAAATATTTTTGCACCAATTGAATAACCCTCCACCGTCAAAAAAAAAAGAAAAGAAACGTATACAACCATAAGCTATGTACTACTACACGCCAATTGTGTGTAAATGCAACCAGAGATTGGTTTTGTGCAACACGCGTTAACTTTTCATGTCCCGTACCTTGTGGCATGTGAGCGTCTGTATGCCGTCATAAAACGCGTAATATCTTTTCTACTGAGCTTGGGCATTTATTATTGTTGTTCTTTGGCATCAGACATTACAAATTTGAAGTTTATTTTTATAGGCACCTTGACAGCTACAATGAGTCGAGTCGGGCCATAATGGCAACAGGCAGGACTACACCGTGGCAATAAGAGTTAACAAGCTTTGACTGCAGCCGAACGCATTCCATTATGGCCAATATGAAGGTAACCAGCAGCGTATGGTGGCAATGTGTTCGCACTTGATCTTGCGTAGCCGGTTAAAGACAGACAGTTAACTTGAACAAATGGTGGCGGTGTAGAGATTCCAAAGTTATGTACTTAGAGTAAATATTGTAGCTTAAGTTTACAGTATTTCCTATTCTAGTGTTAGGTAAGTGGAAATGGACGTAGATTAATGTATATTCGATGATCAAATACAAACAAGGTAATATGGAGTGTTACAAGGGTGCAATTACGATATCCACATTTTTATAGGGGTATCACGAGGATTACTATTGGATCGTAGGTGCATGATAGAGCTAGTTTTTTGGAAGTTTATATTGTTACTAGCTGAAAACGGGGTGCTTCGCTACCCCTTTTGATTTTCCATGCATTCAAAATTTTATTTACAAATATTTGTTTGTTTTAAAAAAAAAAATTTAAAAAAATCAGAAATTAACAAGTAAAAAAGCTGTAAGTTCGGCCGGGCCGAACTTTGAATACCCTCCTCTATTTGGTACATGTTTAGCAATTTCCAAAACATAAAATCCGTTAAAAATTCTGTTAAAATCTTAAGAATACCGAATGCTTATACGACGACTTGGGCCTGCATACGCAACTTTTGTCATAAGTTATTACAATATTTAAATGCGAAACTTGAAGAAAAATCTGTTTATAATGTAGCTAAAAGCATTAAAATACCGAATATGGGGGGTACCGTTATATGGGGGCTATACGAAGACGTGGACCTGCACAGACAATTTTCCTGCATGGGCTGAAGTATCCATTACGAACTTCACATGCCAAATTTGAAACAATTCCGGTGAATAATGTCGCTAAAATCATCAAAATACTGAATATCGGGAGGTACAGTTATTTGGGGGCTATATGATAACTTGGACCTACATGGCCCATTTACGAACTTAACCTGCCTACTGGCAAAATATATGTGTGCCATATTTTATTTTAGCCTTCTATCTCAATTTGTTCGAAAGATAGCGTGATTACAACAGATAGACGGACAGACAGACAGACAGACAGACAGACGGACATGGCTAAATCGTCTTAGAATTTTACGCTGATCAAGAATATATATACTTTGTTGGGTCTGACATGAGTATTTCGAGGAGTTACAAACGGAATGACAAAATTAATATAACCTCCATAGTATGGTGTAGGGTATAAAAACAATATATATTGTAATACTTTAACGAGTAAATAAACAAATAGCTCAGTCTACCAACGCGTGAACATAACAAGAACAGCTGACCATGTGAAAAGCAGGAACATGCCAAATTTAGTTCGCATACACGAAGGGTTTGTCTTTCGGAGTTATAAATTTAATAGCAAATGCCAAGCGTGCAGGAAACTGCAATCTTTTGAAGTTGAGTGGCATTTCTGTTGCAATTACAGACTTCGAGGTTGAAACATACTTCCCCGTAATAATCGTATCCTCAATTAAATTGTTGTTACTATTAGTCTAATACCAATGCAAAGGCGTTGTGGGTCAATGCTTCTTAATAAAATCATATCCCAATCCGAAACGATTTCAATATAATTTGACAAAATTTACTTTTACACAAAATTTCGTCACATCTTCCATATTTCATTGAAATTGCGTGTACATACCGTGTTTGGTGCGTCAAAAATGTGAAAGCTCGAGAATATATACATGGGAGCTATATCCAAATCTTTCCGATTTCCAATTAATTTGTCTAATTTATTATTGTTATTTATTTATTATTTTTTATTCCGCCACACATTCAGAGTTTCATTGGAATCAGACGTACATATCGTTTGTTTGGTGCATAGCATACATGAAATCGGAAGCTATATCCAAACCCTAACCGATTTCAAAATAATTTGGGAAATTTTTTGTTGGTACCAGATTTCGTCTCTCTGTCTGAATTTCATTGGAATCGGACATACATATCGCGTTGGCTATATCCAAATCTGAACCGATTTCAATATAATTTGACAAATTTATTTTCTGATTAAAATCCCGTCACACATTCCAAATTTCATAGGAATCGAACATGCATATCGTGTTTGCTGCATTAAATAAATCGGTCCAAAATATTTATATATGGGAGCCATATCCAAATCTGAAACTATTTCAATATAATTTGACAAATGTATCTTTTTATCCAAATTCCAAATTTCATTGGAGTCGAATACAGGGTGAGATAAGAAAACTGCAACAAAGTCAAACGCCAAAATGTCGGAAATAGTATCACATTTAAGAATAAGTTTAGATTTGTTCGAATTGGTCACCTTTGGTACGAATTATGGCCTTCAAACAGCCAATGAAACCGTCACACGCTGCCCGAATGTTGCTCTGCGGTATTTTGGCCCATTCCCGGCGAAGCGCTTGCTTGAGGTGATCGACATTTTGGTATATTTTAGTGCCAATCTTGCTTTCCAAAATACCCCAGACACAATAGTCCAACGAATTGGTATCCGGAGATTTTGGTGGTCATTGTGCACTGGAAATGAAGCGGAACCTTCTTTTTGTAACCATTCTTGGGTGGCGCGTGCTGAGTCCTGATGTAATGGCCAAGGTCTGCGGCCAAAATGTTTGCATTCCCAAGGCTTTAATACACCCTCCAGAATATTTTCGCGATAATATTCGGCATTCGGGATATTCTGATGCCACGGTCGATTAATACGAGCAGAGAGTGATCATCGGCTGTTATTGCGGCCCACACCATCATCATGGCCGGCGCTTGAGTTCTGGTGGCCAACCGAGGGTGCACATTTTCAGCTGACCCATTGGCAAGTAAACACTATCATTTTGTTTGTTTACAAACTGCTGGACAACGAATGTTTTCTCATCGGAGAAAACCAAATTCGGCAGTTCACCACTTTCGGCCAAGCGAAGCAAATCTTTAGCTCTTTTGAGTCTATTTTCTTTCTGTTGCGGTGTAAGTTCTTGTTACTTTTCGAACCATTTCTGTTGATGTCCATACATTTCCTTGACGCCGGGCTACGATGGTACGAGACACAAACGATTTATTCACATTTAAATGCTGGAGTGCTCTAACGATAGCCACTTGTGGTTTTCCAGCCAAATATAAAGAAATCATACCATCACGCTTGATTTCCATCACGAATAACTTTTTTTTCTGGAAAATTCTCAGCAAAATGCTTTTGTACGCTTGTACACAGTATAATGGAGCAATTGTCACTGGAACAATTTTAACAGCTGCCGGACGAGTGGCTTAGAAATGACAGCCGTCTGAAATTGGTTGCAGTTTTTTCATCTCACTCTATATGAATCTATGTCTAAACGATTTGAATATAATTTGGCAAATTTATTTTCTGATAAAATCCCGTTGCACATTCCAAATTTCATTGTTCACTGGTGCATCAAATACATAAAATCGACCGAAAAATTATATGGGAACTTTATACAAATCTGTACCGATTTCAATATAATATGCAAATATGGAGACTGTATCTGTAATTGATAAATATATATGTGCATATAAAATCTACATTTTTGGAGGTACCTCCGATTCTGATGATATATCTCCAGTTCCAAGTGGAATTTCAAACAATTATATAGGCTACGTTCCTTTGAGGCGATGTTGTAGTATACTTGAAAATTTGTAGGAAAATCTGTTCAGCGGTTTTCAAGTCCATAAATTACAAACATACAAACTTTTTTATAGATATAAAAAGGTTACGGAAATGGCCCAAAATTAGCTGTGTGATATGGCGGATCCATCGCGAACATTGCTAAATGTAAGAAATGTTGTTCTATCGTTATTGCGTGAACATCCTAATCTACTACATTAACAAGTTAAAAAGTATCAGTCGGTATCGCCGACAGATATATACCCTCAGCCTGTGTTCGATTATTTAAATATAATTTGACTAGTGTTACAATTTTTCAAACGTTTGGCCCTCTATGGAGCAGGTTCCGGAGGAATGGGCCAATATTGTAATTTCGTATCGGACCCAAAATAGGATATAAATATTTCGACGTTCCTGGTATGGATTATATCGACTCATATATATTCGCTTTATTTGAGTGTTTTGTTTTTCAAAATCTTGAACCCTATGTATGGGGGAGAAGAAATGTTTCAATCTATACCACCTTTATAACAGATCTTGTGTTGATAGAAATATTGAGATGTGCCAAGTCTAAATGAAATTTGATGTTAATTTGGTGTTTTATGAGCTTCATGGGTATTCAAAATTTCGACACTTTGTGGGGAGGTACCAGAAGGAGTGGTCCGATACATCCCATGTTAATACCAGATCTTGGGTTTCTAAAAATATTGAAATGTGTGAAATTTGAAGACGTTCGGATCCTTACATCACATTATTTAAGATTTATAATTATTCAAAATGTTGACCCTTTGTGGGGGAGGTACTTGATGGAGTGGACCGATACTGTCCATTTTCGCACATGACCTAGCAATGATGAAAATATGAGGATTTGCAAACTTCGAGCAAAATCGGATTATCGTTTCTCTTTTTGCGCAAAAAATATTTTTTTAAAATGTCGACCTTTTGTGTGAAAGAGTGGGCCGATATTGCTCATCTCCGAACTCGATCTAAGTTTGACAAAAATATTACGATATACCAAGTTTGAATCAAATCGAATACTCCCTTTGAGAGTTATCGTGCGAACCAGCCAGACAGACAGACGGACGGACGGACGGACGGACGGACATCGGTAGATCGACCCCAAATGTTCTGAAACGGATTTGGTCCAAAGAGACCTAGGGTCTAAAACCATTATTTCGACTGGGCACGTTTTGACCATATCAAATGATATATACCCTCTGTAGCCATATGGCTGAGGGTATAAAATGGTTGTACGTAGTTGGGTCATTATAGGTGCAAAGGATAGGTATTGAATTTAAAATTGAAAAAAAAAATGTATAAACTTAGCCTTACATGTCTCATCGTCCCTTTGGATAAAATCCGTTCAGAAGATTTGAAGTCGATCTGGCCATGGGCGTCCATCTGGCCGTCTACCTCATTTCCTTATACGTCTAGGCACTTAGAACTTTGGAAAAACCTATAGAACATCTTCACACCTATAACACAGCGGACATGTTGTTTATTTTTTTCTATCACGCCTTTTATGGTTTCGCTTTTGTAACTCCCACCCGCTTGTAAACATTATTTTTCATTTCTAACGCAATATACACAGCTACATAGCTTTGCCTGCCTTTGGGCTAACCTAACATTACATTATCCCTCTACGTGCGTTTTCTGAGCGACTTTCCGCTTGGCAATAAAATCGAATGATATTTATGGTTCGAGTTCTTCGATGGGTTTTTACTGCTGCGGCTGCTGATTTTTATGATAATTTGTGGCATAATGTTGACGACAATTGTCTGTTTGTTTTATCCGTTTGCTTAGAGGCGAGTTTTTGTTTTTCGCTTACCTTTTTGCCAATAGCTGTTTACCCTTTAAGATATTGAAAAAAAAAAAAAAACAAAATATCGATGTAATAACTTGACAAGAACTGGCCACATGGCGGACGTTTTTTTTTTGCATTTCGCATTCGCCGTGTTAGATTGTATGTAGTCACACCACTCGGTTGTCTCGGGTGTTAAGTGTCACCTGTCATTTATTCTGATGCCAAGATCGATCAATACGACAGAAAGCGACCATTGGCTGTTATGGCGGCCCACACCGTCACCCTGGCCGGCGCTTGAGTTCTGGTGGCCAACCGAAGGTGCACATTTTCAGCTGACCTCTTTGGCAAGTAAACACGATCATTTTGTTTGTTTACAAACTGCTGGACAACGACAGTTTACCACTTTCGGCCAAGCGAAGCAACTCTTTAGCTCTTTTGAGTCTATTTTCTTTCTATTGCGGTGTAAGTTCTTGCACTTTTTGGAATTTCAATGCTTTTGTACGCTTGTGAACAATATAATGAGTTGTTAGTGGAATAATTTTAACAGCTGTTTAACAGAGGCTTAGAAATGACAGCAGTCTGAAGTTGGTTGCAGTTTTTTCATCTCATCCAAAAACTGCTTGAAATCTCAATATCTTAACATATAATTTTCTGAAAGAATATCAGAATCGTGGATTTTTCAAGGAATAGCTACATCCCTGAACAAACCCAAATATAATCTAGTTTTTACAATATATTTTTTGACGAATAACCTGGGTCTTGGACTTGCATTATTTTATGAAGGTGGTAAAAATTAATGCTAAAATATGACCTTTTGGCGAACATTTCAGTCATATTTTTGTTGGTTTTTGAAAAGTTTGCTATATATTTTGAGGGACTCTCAGGGTTATAACATTTGTTTTTTTTTTAATATTTGTTGAAGGACTGACAGGCTATCACAGCAATAATCGTTTAACTATAATTGTGAATTCTTGAGAAGTTTGAGAATTAACTGATCTACTATCGAGGATTTGTTAGTATTATCATTCTCTCCACCATACATAGTATGGAGGGTATATTGAGTTCGTCATTCCGTTTGTAACTTATCGAAATAATATTTTTAGGTCTGTCAATCGGTAGTAATCACGCTAGAGTCAAAGCGAATAAAGATATGAAGCTTAAAAATTGCACAAATCAGTCTTTTGTCTGCAGGCATCTAGGCATCTAGGTGGGCTATATCGGCTCACGATGTCGTATAGCCCCTATGTAACGGTACCCCCCGATATTCGGTATTTTGATGATTTTACCCACATTTTTCAATGGAATTGTCTGAAATTCCACAAAAGGAGTCCCTTGTGGGCATTTTACCCCCTCAAAAAGAATTGTCTATATAGGTCCACGATATCGTATATCCCCCATATAACTGTACCCCCCGATATTTGGTATTTTGATGATTTTAGCCACATTTTTCAATGGAATTGTCTTAAAATCCACAAAAGGAGCTCCTTGTGAGTACTTTACACCCTGGAAGAGAAGCGGTATTTTCCGACGGATTTTTTTTTTTAAATTTCAGTTTCTTCCATATGGTGGAGAGTATAAAAAGTTCGGCCCGGTCGAACTTAGCTGCTTTTTTTCTTGTTGGTATTATTATGTTAGGCTTATGAGAGCTACTTATGTGTATTTGTTGATATTATTAGTATTAATTTTTATACCCTCCACCAAAAAAGGTATGGAGGGTATATTAACTTCGTCATTCCGTTTGTAACTCATCGAAATAATCATTTTAGACCCAACAAAGTATATATATTCTTGATCAGCGTAAAATTCTAAGACGATTTAGCCCTGTCCGTCCGTCTGTCCGTCTGTTGTAATCACGCTACAGTCTAAACGAATTAAGATAGGAAGCTAAAATTTTGCACAGATCTCTCTTTTGTGTGCAGGCAGGTCAAGTTCGAAGATGGGCTATATCGGTCCACGATATCGGATAGCCTCCATATAACGGTACCTCCCGATATTCGGTATTTTGATGATGTTAGCCATATTTTTCAACGGAATTGTCTTAAAATCCACACAAGTAGTTCTTAGTGAGTACTTTATCCCCTGAGAGAGAATTGTCTATATAGGTCCACGATATCGTATATCCCCCTATAACTGTACCCCCTGATATTCGGTATTTTGATGATTTTACCCACATTTTTCAATGAAATTGTCTGGAAATCCACACAAGGAGTACCTTGTGGGTACTTTATACCTCGGCAGAGAATTATCTATATAGGCCCACGATATCGTATAGCCACCATATAACGGTACCCCCCATATTCGGTATTTTGATGTTTTTAGCCACATTTTTCAACGGAATGGTTACAAGGGGTTCTTTGTACACAAGGGGTTCTTTGTGAGCACTTTACCCCCGACAGAGATTTCTCTATATACGTTAACGATAACGTATAGCTACCATATAACGGTACCCCGCAATATTCGGTATTTTGATGATTTTAGGCACATTTTCCAATCGTATTGTCTGAAAATCCACACACGGAGTTCCTTATGAGCACTTTACCCCCTGAAACGGAATTGTCTCTATAGGTCCACAATATCGTATATCCCCCATATAACGGTACTCCCCTATATTCGGCATTTTGATGATTTTAGCCACTTTTTCCAATGAATTATCTGAAAATCCACACAAGGAGTTCCTTGTGAGTACTTTACACCAAGAAATAGATTTGTCTTTATAGGTCCACAATATCGTGTATCCCTCCATATATCGGCACCTTCCTATATTAGATATTTTAAAGATTTTAAAAGAATTTTTAATGGATTTTATTTTTTTTGAAAATTTTCTGATTCGTTCCAAATGGTGGAGGGTATTCAAAGTTCGGCCCGGCCGAACTTACAACTTTTTTACTTGTTTGTTTTTTTTTTTTTTGGCTTATCAGAGTTGTTGTTAAGAATTCGTTAACATTTTTAGAGTACTATCAGCACTGAAATTCTGGAATATTTTATAACAAGGACAAATAGGACCAGAATCGTATATATTTTAATACTATGACTTGAAAGACAACCAAGGATTTTTTAAAGGGTTACTTAATAACGTTGTGTTTTAAGGGTATTTTTTAAAGGACTAATGAGCTATAGTTGTGGTTTTTAACAGAATTTCAGAGGCTTTTAAAGCTGTAATTACAGATTTTTAATATTTTTTCAAGGGCTATCTGAGCTACACTCTCCTTTGTATAAAATTGATTTGAGAAATTATCAAAACTATTACGTAGATTTTTTTAACAACTTCTGAAGGGCTTTCAGATATAAAATCATGGATTTTTTAACAATATTTTTTACAGACTATCAGAGCTATAACCGTAGATTTTTATACCCTACACCACATAGTGGTAAGAGTATTATGTCTTTGTGTATTTGTTTGTAACGTGGAGAAGGAAGCAAGATACACCCATAGTTACTTTTGAGGATTTGCATATAATTACTTTCTGGATCAGTCCGTCTGCGTATTTTTGTGAGATGAGATGAAATTTTCCAAACAATATTTGTTTGGCACAACGACGAACAACGAGAATCGGTTAAAATTCAGATATAGCGTCCGATTTGTTATTTTTGACCTCCATAGTTGTAACAACTATATTTGGGGTAATATATCAGAGCATAGAAATACTTTCGCCAAAATTTATAGAGATCGGTCAAAATTTCTTCGACCGATTTGCTTTTTATAGTGCACTAAACGTTCAATATCAGCCCATATAGAATGGGCTGACCTACGACCAAATTGAGCCTGAAAATATATATGTCAAAAATTAATCGAAATCAATTTAGATATAGCTTTAGCTTCCATATATATTGATTATCCGAATTGTTATTTTTGTCCTCCACATCCGTAATATGAACTCCGTAATAATAATATTCGGGGAAATACAAGTTCAAATTGTAGATTTTCATTTCGATGAATAGCATCAATTTGCTATTGGAGCGGACTTCACATCTCAATTCCAAACAGAGACCACAATATCAAATTTGAGGATTCCAGCCTCATCCCTTCACCCAATACCAAATAGTGTACCATTAAGTACTTTTCGTACAAATATAGTTCAAATTCCTGGGATCGCCCCCATAACGAAGTAGCAGGCAGCTGCTAGTTTATCTAGCTTATATATAGATCATTCTTTAAAACCATAGAATTTATTTCAACCCTTGGGAATTTTTTCTCGTCATTCCTCTAAAAATTGTTTAACATGGAAACTCACATTGTGCAATATCCGCTCTAATTCAGTATGTCAATGCCATTTTCCGTGTTTTAAGATTCCAAATAATACATTACTGATCCCATGAATATTCATTGACCCAATATGTACTCTTCAATTAAGAAATAAACAAAAACATTTACTTCGACATGACCTTCTGACACAGCAAAACATTAATTTTAAATGTTCAAACCCTCAATTGTGTGTATTGGCAATTTTTCAAGTCAAAACATTTTGTATCTATGGCATGACACAGAACATTGTCCATTCACACTGCAAGAACAGCAACAACAACAACAACGACAACGAACGGAATACTTTCGATTTTCACACAAAGATTTCCAATATTGCCTTGAAAAGTGGGTGTTCTCTCTCTTTTGCAACTTAAGATTAAATTAAACAATTTCGATAATTTTATTTCTGTTTTTCCAATTTACATACCATTTGCATTTGTGTTTGTAAGTGTGTGTGTATAGGCAAGTAATTATTTGTGCATTTTATGTTGTTATTGTTGTTTTCGGTTCATGTAAATTGATAAATTAATTATTGACAAAAAAAAGGTCACACTCATGCCGAAATGTTAAATTGCCAAAGAATTACTCACCAGAACAGAAAACGCCTTCTTTGGAAGGAATGACATCAAAATAAGCTTCCATATGCGGGGGGGGATGTGGCCATTGTTAAAGCGGCCGTAGATTTTGGCGAGGAAATAACGACCATTGTTGATGTGTCACGAAATTTACGAAAAAATATGACATGCACCCACATTGAAATTGTGCAAAAATGTAAGGTTAGATTTGCCTGCAATGGAAAAGAGATAAATTACGTTTTGTTTGTAAAACAAACATTGCGAAAATTGTTACCAAATTTGAAATAAGAACAAGTTAAAAAGTATCAGTCGGTTTTGCCGACAGATGTATACTCTCAGCCAATGTTCGATTATTTAAAAATATTTTGACTTCTGTTATGATTATTCAAATTGTTGACCCTGTATTGTGTAGGTTCCGAGGGAATGGGCTTCGGAATATTGTCCATTTTGTATTGGACCTTAATAAATATGATATAAATATTGCGACGTGCCAGGTTTGGAGTTTATATATATTGGTTACTTCCTACACTTTATATAAGATATCTGATAATTTTTAGAAAATGTTAAAATGTACGTGAGTTACCAGATATAGTCAACCGAAGTATTAAATATTGCAATTTTTTTAAGGTGGTAAAAATTTGTGCTAAAACCAGTAGGGAAAAGTCAAAAGTCGGGTGGGCCGACCATATGATACCCGTATGCATATTTAGTAGAGCTCCAGTAGCAAAAGAATTTATTTCAAGTAGATCATATCACTTATAAACATTTAGAGCAGTTATAGTTAGCTGTGGAGTGCATGATATCACTTGATAATATATATATCGGAGCCGAGTTGCACAAAATGGAAACTTACGTCCCGAAAATTACCTCTATTTGGGCTGATATTAGCCATTGTTTGCACAACAAACCTGAAATTGGATTAAGAATATATGTGGGACTTATATCCAAATCTGAACCGATCTTGATAAAATTTGGCAGAGGTATTTTCGAGCTCCATAAGATATCTGGTACCAAATATCATTGTTGTCGAATGCATATTAAGAATTTGAGGGACTTAAAAACCAAATCGGATGAAACATATATATGGGAGCTATAGCTATATTCGAACCAATTTTCTCCGAATTCGATGTACTTGCTTCTACACAGAATTCCGTCGGATATTCCAAAATGCAGGTCATTTGGACTGATACTGGCTATTTGGTGCACAATTAACCCGAAATCGGTAAGTACAAGGTTCCCCATATTCGACGGACCCATCTGGCAACGCCATAACTTTTGACAGAGATGTCACATCGCTTAATGACATACCGCGTTTGAAGCGTCAGTCCAAGCAGATTTTTACCATGAACCAATACACGCCACGCGAGCTCTCTGAAATAGTTGAAATTTACATTCAACAGATGAAGTCAATTGTGAAAGCTCAACGTGCTTTTAAAACATTAAAAAAATGTGAGAAGTGCGCCTTCTAAGAACACCATTAAGCGTTTATACGAAAAATTTTCGACTGGTAAGGCTCTTTCTAATCCGAAGAGGCCATATAAAAGTCGACCAAGGCCATCGGCCGAGAATATCGCTGCCGTACGAGCCAGTGTTGAGAGGTCCCCAAGAACATCCCAAAAACGCCGTTCTCAGCAGTTGGGCATGGCTCGGTCCACTTTACAACGGCTTATTTGCATTGATTTGCATTTGTTCCCATACAAAATTTAATTGACTCAAAGAATGTTGCCTGCGGACAAGCCTCGTCGATTGGAATGGGCCCAAAAGGTCCGTCGAATATGGGCAACCCTGTAAGTTCTTGAACTTTTTGGAATTTCAATGGCTCATTTTTCAATATATTGCGATATACCCCCCACCATACATAGTATAGAGGGTATATTAAGTTCGTCATTTTGTTTGTAGCTCATCGAAATAATAATTTTAGACCTAACAAATGATCAGCATAGAATTCTATGACGATTTAGCCCTGGACGTCTTTTGCACTCACGCTAGAGTCAAAACGAATAAAGATTGGAAGCTAAAACTTTGCACAGATCAGTCTTTTATTCAAGTTCAACTTCGAAGATGGGCTATATCGGTCTCCGATATCGTATCGCCTCCATATAACGATATTCGGTATTATGATGATTGTAGGCATATTTTTCAGTGGAATTGTCTGAAATTCAACACATTCTGAGTACATTATCCCCTGGAAGAGAATTGTCTACAAAGGTCCATAATATCCCTACACCTCCCTCATGATTTTAGCCAAATTTTACAATAGAATTCTCTAAAAATCCACAAAAGGAGTTTCTTTTGAGTACTTTATCCCCTGGAAGAGAATTGTCTATATAAGTCAACAATATCGTATAGCCCCATTGAATTTAACGAAATCTTTGACCGGAATTGTTTCAAATTTCGTATTTAATTTCGTTATGAGTACTACTAGTTATGTCTATGCAGGTCTACGTCTTCGTATAGCCCTCATATAACGGTTTTCATTTAAAAGGTATTTTTCGACAGATTTTTTTTTTTTAATTTTTCAAGATCTTTCAAACTGTTGGAGCGTATTAAAAGTTCGACCCGGCTGAACTTAGTTGCATTTTTACTTGTCATGCTTCACCTAATAAAATCGAAATTTTTATATCCAATTTTATACGAAATCCTTAATTCCATAATCATCTCTCTTTGGTTGAGAGAAATACAGAGTGATATAAATTTTATTGAATGGACGCAAAAAATGTGGGAAATAGCATCAAATTTTAGAATAAGTTTAGATTTGTGCGAATTGGTCACCTTTGGCACGAAATATGGCTTTCAAACGGCCAATGAAACTGATACACGCTGCTCGAATGTTGCTCTGCGGTATTTTGGCCCATTCCCGGCGAAGCGCTTGCTTGAGGTGATCGACACTTTGGTATTTTTTAGTGCCAACCTTGCTTTCCAAAATACTTCAGATACATAGTCCAACGGATTGGTATCCGGAGATTTTGATGGCCATTTTGCGCTGTAAATGAAGCGAGGAACCTCATTTTGTAACCATTCTTGGGTGGCGCGTGCTGAGTGCGATGGTGCTGAGTCCTGTTGGAATGTCCAAGGTCTGGGGCCAAAAAGTTTGCGTGCACAAGGCTTTAATACACTCTCGAAAATATTTTCGCGATAATATTCGGCATTTATTCTGATGCCACGGTCAATTAATACGAGCCGATAGCGACCATCGGCTGTTATGGCGGCCCACACCATCACCATGGCCGGTGCTTGAGTTCTGGTGGCCATCCGAAGACGCACATTTTCAGCTGACCTCTTTGGCAAGTAAACACTAACAAACTGCTGGACAACGAATGTTTTTTCATCGGAGAAAACCAAATTCGGCAGTTCACCACTTTCGGCCAAGAGAAGCAACTCTTTAGATCTTTTGAGTCTATTTTTTCTGCTGCGGTGTAAGCTCTTTCTCATTTTTAAATATTTGCCGAATGGAATATTGCGATATATTCATCTCACGAGCCATTTTTCGGCCACTGCGACGCGGGTTTCGATCAAGTCTCTTCTTTACTTTTCGAACCATTTCTGCTGATGTTGCTGTTTTCTTCCATCCACTTCCTTGTCGTCGGGCTACGCTACCAGTATCACGGTAACGAGCGATGGTACGAGACATTAAATATTTATTCCCATTTAACTTCTGGAGTGCCCTTGTGGTTTTCCAGCCAAATATAAAGAAATCATACTATCACGCTTTAATTCCATCACGAATAATTTTTTTTCTGGAAATTTTTTACCAAAATGCTTTTGTACTGCACTGAAATAAGTATTTAACAGCAGTCGGACGAGTGGCTTAAAAATGACAGCAGTCGGAAGTTGGTTGCTGATATTTCATCTCACCCTGTATTTAGATATAGCAATTTGTAAAGAATCGCTGATTTGTTTCGAAAGTTATGACAGAAAAAATATTGAAAATTGTGACCCTTTTGTGGGTGAGGGTTGGTATGTGTGAAATTTGAAGAGAGTTGGATGCTTATTTCACTTCCTTTAACCTTTTTTTCAAAATCTGGAACCTTTTGTGGGGGAGGTACCAGAAGGAATAGTCCGAACTCTACAATCTTTATAGCGTATCTTGTGTTGATAGAAACATTGAGATGTACCAAGTCTGAATAGAATCAGATGTTAATTTCGCGTTTTATGGATATTCAAAATGTTGACCCTTTGTGGGGGAGGTACTACTCTTAAAGTCAACCATGGCCATGTTTACACCAGACCTTGGGTTAAAAAAAAAATTGTCATATGTGTATGATCTAAGTTTGATAATAATATTACGACGTACAAAGTTTTGACTAAATCGTATACTCTCTTCGAGAGTTAAAGTGCGCACCACCTAGCCAGAGAAACGGACGGACGAACGGACATCCTTAGATTGACATCAAATGTCCTGGAAATGATTTGGTCCAAAGAGACCTAGAGTGTAAAACCGTTATTTCGATGAGACACGTTTTGGCCGTATCAACTGATGTCTGATATCTCTGTAGTAATATGGCTGAGGGTATAAAAAATACTTCCCTCAGTACCGAAAATATATGGGCAACCAATCGACGGTGAACTTAAACGAAAAAAAAAACTGGTTGGTCTTTAATAAAGTCCTGTATTATAGGCCAAAATTAAATAACCACATAATATTAGCATGAACCCCGTGTGGGCGTCTATACATAGCTAGAACAAAATTCCTATTGTACTGAAAGAAACATTTGACGTCATCTGCTGTGGAAAGGAACGATAGAACTTCCTCAATGGAAATGACACGAGAAAACAACCTTTTATATGCCTTCAATTAAATCGGTTCGTTTTGGTCATTTCATGCTGGTTTAGCAGAAAAGGAATTAATTTATCAACCTACACACCAAAGGATAACGTTTTCACTTGTGTCGTATTAAAGTATAACATTATGTAATTAAAGTAACTTTGTGGGGAAGTTGCAACAAGAAGTGGGTCCATAGATTCCTTATTCACTTCAGATGTATATCAAGTTCAAAAAGAATCCCAGACTTGTTTTGCAAGTTATGAGATATATAATTGATGAAAATTGTTGTGTAAGAAGGACATCTGAAAGATATCTATCATCCTCAAACCAAATAGTGGGTTAGTAGAAACAGAAAATGTATGAAGTTTAGAAGGAATCAGATTATTATTTAGCACATGGGAATAAAATTATTATTTGCGATACATTTATTTCAGAGCTGTATTTGGTATCTGGTACCAACATTTACTTTTTGTCGAATGTATATTACGAATGTAAGGGACTTAAACACCAAATCGGATGAAACAAATTTTATGTACTTGCTTCTAGACTGAATTCGGTTGGATGTACCAAAATTCAGGACTTTTTGGCAGATATATTGGCCAGTTGGTGCACAATTAACCGGAAATCGTTTGAAGATATGTATGGGATCTGTATCTAAATCTGAACCGATCTTGAAAATTGTTTATTCCCTCTACCATACTATGGAGCGTATATTAACTTTGTCATTCCGTTTGTGACTATCAGCGTAAAATTCTAAGTCGATTTAGCGATGTACGTCTGTCTGTCTGTTGTAATCACGCTATCATTCGAATGAATTGAGATAGATGGCTAAAACTTTGCACACATGTTTATTTTTCCAGTAGGCAGGTTAAGTTCGTAAATGTCGGTCCACGTTTTTATACAGCCCCCACATAACGGTACCTCCCGATATTCGGTATTTTGATGATTTTAGCGACATTATTCACTGGAATTGTTTCAAATTTGTTATTTGAAGTTCGAAATGGATGCTAGACTCTAAGACAGAAAATTGTCTGTGCAGGTCCACTTCTTCGTATAGCCCCCATATAACAGCACCTCCCAATATTCGGTATTTTGACGATTTTAGCGTCATTATTCACCAGAATTTTTTAAAATTACGTATTTATTTTTCGTTTTGGGAACTACAGTCTGTGACAGAAACTTGTCTATGCAGGTCCAGGTCTTCGTATAGGCCCCATATATCAGTACCTCCCTATACCCAGTATTTTGACGATTTTATGTGCAATACCTACCGAAATTGTTTGAGATGTGGTATTTGAAGTTCGTAATGGATGCTACAGCCAGTGACAGAAAATTGTCTATGCTGGTCCAGGTCTTCGCACAGCTCCGATATAACGGTACCTCCCTATATACGATATTTTGATGATTTTGGCTACATTATTCACCGTTTATTTCAAGTTTCGAATTTGAATATGGTAATGGCTTATGACGAACAATGGCAATGTAGGTCCTCGTCGTATAGACCCCAAATAACGGCTATATTTGGTATTTTTAAGATTTTAACAGAATTTTTAAAGGATTTAGTTTTTTGAAAATTTTCAAATTCGTTCCAAACAGTGGAGGGTATTCAGAGTTGCTTTTTAACTTGTTATACACTTATTTTAGAGCTATATCTGATATCTGGTACCAAAGATCGCAGTTGTGGAATATTACGCGTGTGAGGGACTTTAAACTCCAAATCGGATAAAACATGTATATAGGAGCTATAACTATATCCCAACCGATTTACACCAAATTTGAAGTACTTGTTTCTAGAATGAGTTCAGTCGTAATTGCCAAAATTCAGTCCATTTGGGCTGATATTAGCCATTTGGTGCACAATATACTTTATATCGGATAAAGATATATATGGGAGCCAAATCCTAATCTTAACTGATCTCGATAAAATTTAAAAGAGGTATATTTGAGCAGTATCTGATGTCTGATACCAAATATCATTCTTGTGGATTGCATTATACGCATGTGAGGGACTTAAAACCCCAAATCGGACACAATTAACCCGAAATCGGTTGAAGATATGTGGGAGCTATATGTAAATCTTCCGAATAACATTAATTTCAAAAGGGCTCGTCCTTGTGTCAAGCAAATACTATTTGTAAAGTTTCATCTCAATCGGATACTATATGCGTCCTGCATTTTGTTCACAAAAATACATGGACGGACGGACTGACAATCATAAACCGACTCAGAAAGTGATTTTAATGTAACTATGTGTCTATCTCTCTTCCTTATTCGAAAGAGTTCCACAAGATATTGTGACAAATAATAAAAGAAAACCATCAGGTTTCGTTCTCTAATTTTCGAATAATAGCAACTTAAACTAATTTGCTCATTTCCAATTTATTGGTGGATGTTGCACGTAATTGGTGTTCCTAGATCTGGAACCAATATTTCCCAAAGACCTATAATCTCTCAGAAGTGGCAAAAGATTAACATTTATTATTGGTTTTTGACTGAAACGCATCTATATGAGATACAGACATTTGACTATATTCTTCAACGAAATCAGCTTTAACGAAATAGTCAGAGGTGCGTCTTTCCTGTATTTGTGAATTCTCCAAAAAGTCACGGGAATGGACATTTTCGTATTTTGTCTACAAAAGTTGGCAAACTATTTCACACATTGAATGTTTTTGGATGGCCATCCGGAACTGCTTGGCTTTTGCAATGCCCGGTAACCCCCATTCAAATGTGCGTGAGGCTCGGGCGATAATTACGACCTGCCGACAATTTGGCAGTTTTTTGATCCATTTCAACCCCTAAATATATTGCGATCATCTCCAAAAAGAGTAGGTTTCTATTCTGACCCTCATCTTATCCCCATGCAAAATTTAGTAAGGATCGGGCCATAAATGCGATCTGTATATGATATCCTGATATCCTAACTACTTAGTTGTGTTAGCTGTAGAAAGATTACCAAATGTTTAATTCAAAATGAAAATATGCCAAAAATATGACAAAATTGAAAAAATATGTAACATTTTCTACAAAATCAATATTTTTACCTTTAGAGAGATATTTTTATGCGATTTTTTAGACGTTTTTCTTTCCTGCCAAGAGGCCATTCTGAATTAATGAGAACTGTCGAAATCAGTTCAGCCGTTCTCGACATATAAGAGATCTTTCAAGCATATCTTCTTTGATAGACATATATATCGCACATATTTTGCTATATATCCGATTTTTTGGATGTTAACATCAATGTAAAGATCAGGAGTAATCTTGTCATGGCTTTGTGATTTCGCCGGGATTTAAAATATTCACGGTTTAATGAAAAATTTTGAATTTTTTCAACACAAAAGATATGGTATATTTTACCCGCTAAATATTATCCGATGGCCCCCCAAATTGGTTGGCTTCTTCCCCGCCCTAAACTCTAGCTACATGCGAAATTCCGCGTCGATTGGTCTATAATTGCGACCTGTATAGCTACAGCAAAATCCGATATTTTTTCAGTATTTGGTCCATTTCAACTCCTAAACATTTGGCGATCATCTCCAAAAGAAATAGGCTTCTATTCTGACCCTAACCCCACCTTCGTGCAAAATTTCGTAAGGATCGGGCCATAATTGCGACCTGTAGCGTGATTACAAATTTACATGGACAGACGGACGGACGGACATACATAGCTAGATCGACTCAGCTCGGCGAGCTAGGAAGATCCATATATACTTTCCTATGGGAAACCAATATTTCGAGGTGTTACATAAATTCTGGCCCAATCAAACTTATAATACCCCCAACACATAGTGTTGTAGGGTATAAAAATCAAGAAATGTCATGTTACGAAATTAGCAAAGCATTTGAATTATTTTAAATTACACATTCTAATCCGCCTTCATAAATCAATTTAACGGCATGATAAACACCATAATCAGTGTTGTAGAAATTTAATATAAATAATTGGTGGCTTTGTAACGTTCTTAGGTGCCGTGTGTACGAGTATGCACAATTTAAAACAATTATCAACACTTATCTTCGTTGGTACCACAGAAATTAGAAAATTAAATATTCGCCATAAATCTCTGCCGGGCTGTGGTGTAAATCATTTAAGATTTTAATTAATCTTGGTAGCACAGAAAAACAAAAAAAAAAAAAAAAAACAAATCAATAATTTACTGCAAAACAACATTAAATGTGGCAAATTGGTTGTGCTTTCTGCCAACCATGCCAATAGAGGCGACATTTACCCATACGTCCACCTGGATGTGGGCATGCATGAGTGTGTGCGTTTAAGGCCCGCATAGTTTGAGACCAATGTGAAATATGAAAAATGCGTTTAATTACGAATTCATTTGTGGCCACATTCGGCCGTGTAATCTATGGTGGTATGCATGTGGACACAGGTACGTTTGTGGACACAAAAGTGCTAATTGCCGAACGAAGACAAAGAGATTTTGTGCTTCACCACACGTCGATTGTGATTCGATGCGGACAGAACGTTATTGTGCCTCAAATGGTGTGCGAAAGAATTCCAGCTGAAATGTTGGTATTTGTCACTAATCGAATTAGGGTTGTACAATTTGAATTATTGTTCGGCAGTTCTGTGGAATTTAAATAGGAAGTAATTATGCACTGTAGAGGAATCAACGGCGCTACATAAGTTTCTGGTATAGAGTTAGAGTATAGGAACGTTAAGACCTGGATGAAATGTAAAGATAAAGGAGTGAAAGAAGGATTTCGAAATCTGCCCATTCCTTCAAGTACCAACCCCTACCACAGTCGGAGTTAAGATCTGCGCAAAGTTGAGATCTGAATTGTAGGGGGCACATATAAAGGAGTAGGAAGTAATTATGCACTGTAGGGGCATCAAAGGCTCTACATAAGTTTCTGGTATAGAGTTAGAGTATCGGAACGTTAAGACCTGAATGAAATGTACAGATAAAGGAGTGAGAGAAGGATTTCGAATTCAGCCCACTCCTTCAAGTACCAACCCCTACCACTGTCGGAGTTAAGATCTGCGCAAAGTTAAGATCTGAATTGTAGGGGGCACATATAAAGGAGAAGGAGCAAGACATTGCCCACCCTCGCTCACGATTTGAAGAGAATTCTAAAATCTCTTTCCATGTGAACTTATTATTTGTCCAATTTTACAATTCTTGTACAATATTCTCATTCCACAGTGCCTGTGGGTGATAATTTAAAATTGTCACCTACATTTTTGCAGTTCACTGACTGCAAATCAATTCAATGATTAACGTAACACACCTCCAAGAAATATTCGAAATATTGCAATGGCAACTAACAGCGATGAAGAATGTGTGGCGTTTCGAATTCATTTCGTTTGAAAGTTTGGATTTTCCACACATTCAAAGAATTTTATAATTGCCAATTGTTTGAGGTGATTTTTGGAATTACCGTGTAATTGCCCTTAACGATTTTAAGTTCAACCTTCACATTCATTTGGATCAAGTACTGTATTGGTTATTGCTTGATTTATGGAGAAACCAAACTTTGAACTTACATAATACAATCCATTGCATTGTTTGGACGAACCAAGTGAAAAAATAAAACATCTATTTTTAATTAAGGAACAATGTCAATGTTTAAATTAAATCCCTTAGTTGTGATTGAGGAATTACACGCGCCAAAAACATCCGGTGGTGGAAAATTCATTATAGATCTATGGATCTTTTAATGTGGTCTCCTTCTTCAAGATTTTTTGTTACTGCCCCGCTAAACTTGGGAACTGTAAATGACGAATATCAAGGTAATGTAAACGAACTACATTCAACATCACCAATATGTTGAAAATAATGGGTTAATTCTAAAGTAATTAAAAAGAAAAATAACTCACTTTTCTCATTACTAACTACGAAGAGACTCGTTGTCAAAAAAAAAAAAAAAAATAGCTGAGTTCAGCCGGGCCGAACATTTAATACCCTCCACCATTTGGAAGGAACTTGAAAATTTAAAAAAAAAAAAAAAAAAAAACTACCAATTAAATGAAAACCCTTATATGAAGACTATACGACGATGTGGATCTGCTTATGACATTTTTTGTGATATTACGAACTTTAAATACAAAATTTGTTACAATTCCTGTGAATAATTTCGCAATAATCACGAAAATACCGAGTATCTGGAGGTACCGTCATATGGGGGCTATACGAAGACGTCGACCTGTATTTTTTTCCATAGGTTGTGGTACCCATTAAGATCTTCTAATACGAAATTTGAAACGTTTCCGGTGAATAATGTTGCTGAAATCATCAAAATACCAAATATCGGGAGGTACCGTTATATGGGGGCTATACGAAGACGTGGACTTGCATACAAACTTTTTGTGACGAACTTCAAATACGGAATTTGAAACGATTCCGGCGAATAATGTTGCTGAAGTCATCAAAATACCGAATACCGGGAGGTACCGTTATATGGGGGCTATTCGAAGACGTGGACCTGTATTTTTTTCCATAGGTTGTGGTACCCATTAAGATCTTCTAATACGAAATTTGAAACGTTTCCGGTGAATAAGGTTGCTGAAATCATCAAAATACCGAATATAGGGAGCTAAAGTTATATGGGGGCTATAGGAAGGCGTGGATCTGCATACAAAAAATTTTGTCATGAACTTCAAATTCGAAATTTGAAACGATTCCGGTAAATAATGTCGCTTAAATCATGAAAGTACCGAATACCGGGAGGTACCATTATATGGGGCCAAACATTTTTCTCTGTAGTGCTCATTACGAAATTTAAATATGAAATTTGAAATTATTCCGGCAAATGATGTCGCTAAAATTATGAAAATACCGAATAACTGGAGGTAATTTTCAATAAGAAAGTTTCAGTAAGTACTTTTTATCTAATAAAATTGATTAGTACTTAAAATTATATAAATAGAGAAGATGGATTATTTCTTAGTTATCTATAATTAATTGAGTTGACAAATTATTGGAATCATTGGTAATGTTTAGGTGTGTGATAAAATTTTATATGGTCGTTCTGAATCGATTTTTTTGTCACACGATTACCTGTGAAAACCGCAAAAGCATTGATGATAGGAAATTAAAAAAAAAAGAAGGTCATAATTATGCATTCTTGGTTCTAATACAGAACGTTTAACGCCAATCTAATTTTTTTGGATACCCAAGGCAAAATATTGTCCTGCCACTTTGTATATTCTAACTATTTAAGTTATACTGAACAGCACAACAAATAATTACAGGAAACGCTCAGTAGATTATTAAATTAGAGCTAACAAGTAAAAAAGCAGTAAGTTCGGCCCGGCCGTGAATACCCTCCACGAATTTGAACACTTTCGAAAAAGATAACATTCGCCAAACATTCTGTTAACATTTTAAAAATGCCGAAAATAGCCGTTATATTAGGGCCTGTACGACGTGCACCTACATAGGAATTGTTTGTCACAACCCATTACCATATTCAAATTTGAAACTTGAAAAAAAACGGTGAATAACGTAGCCAAAATCATCAAAATACCGTACATAAGGAGATACCGTTATATAGGTACTATACGAAGACCTGGACCTTCATAGACAATTTTCTGCCTTAGGCTGTAGTATCCATTTCGAACTTCAAATGCCAAATTTGAAACAATTTCGGTGAATAATGTCGCTAAAATCACCAAAATACCGAATATCGAGAGGTACCGTTGTATGGGGGCTATACGAAAACGTGGGCCGACATGGCTCATTTACGAACTCAACCTGCCTACTGGTAAACTATGCATGTGTGCAAAATTTTAGCCTTCTATCTCGTTCGAAAGATAGCGTGATTACAACAGGCAGATGGACATCACTAGATTTTCTTAGAATTTTACGCTGATACGCAGAATATATATACTTTGTAGGGTCTATTATACATATTTCGAGGAGATACAAACGGAATGACAAATTTAATATACCCTCCATAGAATAGTGGAGGGTATGTGTGAATAGGAATGTGTTCTGCGTTTTAGAGTAGAAGCAAAATTCGTTCGAAATCGGGCATTTCATTTCGAAATCGAGCAGATTACACTCTTGCCGAACTCTCTTTTAGTTATACCATACGCCACATAGTGGTGCATAGTTACTTTTGGGGATCTTCATAGAATCACCTTCTGAGTCGATTTATGCATGTCAGTCCGTCCGTCCATCTATTCTGGTGAACAAAATGCAGGTCACAGTTATAATCCGATTGAGATGAAATTTTGCAAACAGTATTTGTTTGACCCAAGGACGAACCCTATTGAAATTGGTGATAATCGAATCAGATATTGATATAGCTCCCATATATTTTCAACCGATTTCGGGTTAATTGTGCACCAAATAACCAACAGAAGTCCTAATAGCCTGTATTTTGATACATCCCACCGAATTCATTCTAAAAGCAAGTAATATGCACATGCGTAATATGCACTCCAGAAGAATGATATTTGGTACCGGACAAATCAAATTTTATCGATATCGGTTCAGATTAGGATTTAACTCCTATATACCTTCAACCGATATCAGGACTGAATTTTGGCAATTACGACAGAATTCATCCTATAAATCAGTACTTCAAATTTGGTGCAAATCGGTTCAGATACAGCTATAGCTCCCATATTCGTTTAAATAGGCAGGTTAAGTTCGTAAATGGGCAATGTAGGTCCACGTTTTCATATAGCTCCCATATAACGGTACCTCCCGATATTCGGTATTTTGATGATTTTAGCGACATTATTCACCGGAATTGTTTCAAATTTGGTATTTGAGATTCGTAATGGATACTACAGCCTATGACAAAAAGTTGTCTGTGTAGGTCCACGTCTTCGTATATCCCCCATATAACGGTAACTCCCAAAATTCGGTATTTTGATGATTTTAGCGTCATTATTTAACGGAATTGTTTCAAATTACGTATTTAATTCGTAATGGAAACTACAGTCTGTGAAAGAAAATTGTCTATTCAGGTACAGATCTTCGTATAGGCCCCATATATCAGTACCTCCCTATATTCGGTAGGTACAATACCCACCGAAATTTTTTGAGATGTCGTGTTTGACGTTCGTAATCGATGCAATAGCCTGTGACAGAAAATTGTCTATGCTGGTCCAGGCCTTCGCACAGCTCCGATATAACAGTACCTCCCTATATACGATTTTTTGATGATTTTAGCTACATTATTGACCGTTTAATTCAAGTTTCGAATTTGAATATGGTAATGGCTTATGACAAACAAGGCCTATAACGGCTATATTCGGTATTTTTAAAATTTTAACATAATTTTTTAAGGACTCAATTTTTTGAAAATTTCCAAATTCGTTCCAAATGGTGGAGGGTATTCAAATTTCGGCCCGGCCGAACTTATTGCTTTTTAACATGTTTTAATATAATCTTTCTCTAAGTGATATCATGCCCTCTATAGCAATCTATAACTGCTCAAAAGCCAAATGTTGATAGGTGGTATGATCTACTTGAAATAAATTCTTTTATTACGGGACCTCTACCAAATATGCATAGAGGTGTAGGGTATCATATAGTCGGCCCCACCCGACTTTTGACTTTTCCTTACTGGTTTTTGTCATACCGTTGTTGTATTTCTATGCATGTGTATGTTTTCTGTAAAAAAAATAAAGAGTGAAGAGTAGAATTCATAAAAATCACCCACTCTTCGAGCAATCCCGCTGTCGAACAAGTTTCGCTCCAGAACGAAAATCAGTGAATCTGTGTTCAGCTTTACATATGCGCCAGAATACACAACTCCTTCCGTGACAGATATCAATTAAAAGCCTATCTCAGGATAATATAAAAAATAGGAAACCGCTTAGTTTAAATAGCTTGGAAAATTATTCGAAAGCACTAATCAATCATTTTTATTTGTTTCCATATAAATTACGTTTAAAAACGATTATTTAAATTTTATAATATAATATTTTATCACATTTGCATTATGCAAATGACGTGTAAATACCTTGTACACCATTTATCTCCCATATCTTTCACTTTTTTCACAACTTTTTTGCACATGAAGGTGATTAATTGTTTTTCTTAAATATAGTATTTAAGACAATTTAATTAATTCTAATTGAACAATTATTATGTACAACTAAGTCAATTAATTAAACCACATGCGTGTACATGAATGAAAGTTCGCTGGTGGTGTGTAATTAGAAAAAATAGGAAGGCTTATGTCAGCAAGGTATAGAATAAGATATATTTTATATATGTCTTCTAAAGTCTTAGTTTTAAGAAAGTATGAATTGTGTGGCAAGTAGAGGTTTGCGGATATATGATATGCGTAACTTCCCAACTCAATGTAGTTTAAAAGTTATTAATGCTATAAACATTGTTATTTGTTTTTTTTAGGAATATTTTATTCTTTCTCCTCAAATACAGAGTGAGATAAAAAACTGCAACAAAGTCAAACGCCATAATTTTTATTTTTTTTTATCCGGAGATTTTGGTGACTATTGTGCGCTGGAAATGAAGCTAGGAACCTCATTTCGTAACCATTCTTGGGTGGCGCTTACTGAGTGTGATGGTGCTGAGTCCTGTTAGAAGGTCTAAGGTCTGCGGCCAAAATGTTTGCGTGCCCAAGGTTTTCATACACCCTCGAATATTTTCGCGATAATATTCGGCATTTATTCTGATACCACGGTCGATTAATACGATCGGATATTGACCATCGGCTGTTATGACGGCCCACATCATCACAATGGCCGGCGCTTGAGTTCTGGTGGCCGACCGAAGGTACACATTTGTTTACAAACTGCTGGACAACGAATGTTTTCTCATCGGAGAAAACCAAATTCGGAGGTCCACCACTTTCGGCCAAGCGAAGCAACTCTTTAGCTCTTTTGAGTCTATTTTCTTTCTGTTGCGGTGTAAGTTTTTGCACTTTTTATACCCTCCACCATACTCCACCATACTGTCTGTCCGTCTGTCTGTTGTAATCACGCTATCTTTCGAACAAATTGAGATAGAAGGCTAAAATTTTGCACACATGTATATTTTGCCAGTAGGCAGGTTAAGTTCGTAAATGGGCCATGTAGGTCTAAGTTATCATATAACCCCCATATAACGGTACCTCCCTATATTCGGTATTTTGATGATTTTAGCGACATTATTCGCCGGAATTGTTTAAAATTTGGCATTTGAAGTTCGTAATGGATACTACAGCCTAAGACAGAAAATAATCTGTGTAGGTCCACGTCTTCGTATAGCTCCTATATAACGGTACCCCCCGATATTCGGTATTTTGATGATTTTACAGACATTATTCAACGGAATCGTTTCAAAGTTGGCATTTGAAGTTCGTAATAGATGCTGCAGCATGAAACAGAAAATGGGCCATGTAGGACGACGTCTTCCTATAGCCCCCATATACCGTAAATTCGAAATTTCAAATCAAATTTCGAATGTGAAGTTCGTAATGGATACTTCAGCCCATGCCAGAAAATTGTCTGTGCAGGTCTACGTCTTCGTATAGCCCCCATATAACGGTACCCCCATATTCGGTGTTTTGATGATTTTTACCTACATTATATATATAAAATTTCTTCAAGTTTCGCATTAAAATATCGTATTAACTTATGACAAAAGTTGCCTATGCAGGTCCACGTCGTCGTATAGGCATTCGGTATTTTAAAGATTTTAACAGAATTTTTAACGGATTTATTTTTTTTGGAAATTGTCAAATTTGTTCCAAATGGTGGAGGGTATTAAAAGGCCCGGCCGAACTTTGCAGCTTTTTTACTTGTTGAAATTTCCATCGGTTACCTCATGACTCATTTTTCATTATTTGTCGAATGGAATATTGCGATATGTTCAGCTCACGAGCCATTTTTCGACCACTGCGACGAGGGTTTCGATCAAGTCGCTTCTTCACTTTTCGAACCATTTCTGCTTATGTTGCAGTTTTCTTCCGTCCACTTCCTTGACGTCGGGCTACGGTAACGAGCGATGGTACAAGACACAAAAAATTTATTCACATTTAAATGCTCTAACGATAGCCACTTGTGGTTTTCCAGCAAAATATAAAAAAGTCGGACGAGTGGCTTTTACATCTTTTTCATCTCACCCTGTATATTAAAATTTAAAATTAAAATAAAACATCACATTGACTTCCTTATTAAGAATCCCACAAAAATGCATAAAATATTCACATTCCACAATGACGTAAATTTGTTATCGTTTAGAATCGATTATTTCACAAATGAATTTATAATTGGCTAACGCTGTTACACCTGCAGAATTTTGCCATTTGAATAGAATTTTATTACAAAATCCTATGCCAACTGACATCGACTGAACAAAGTTGTGAAAATAAAATTGATAACAATCTAAAAAGCATTTGTCAAATACAGGATATTTCTTATCTTCGAGCGGCAGCGTCGATTCGCTGTCCTTGAAATGTAAATTAATTGCAGGGAGATTTGCATTCATCGTTCCGTAATATGACAGTTTTGCATCAGTCAGTCAGTCAGGGAGTGAGTTAGACGAACGGTCAGTCTAGACAATCGCTGTCATTATTCACGATTACCGTCAGTCATAATTGCTTCACACCTATTAACGATTTTTCGCCCGCTGTCATTAAAGTAAAATTTACATTTGCATTGAAAATCAGATAACACTGATAGGTGGTTTAACAGTGAACGATTAGATCCGATAAACGGGGGGAGGGGGGATTTACATCAATCGGCTTGAACATACAGGTCTGTACATATATGGATATTGTTCTCTACGCTTAGTACTTACATTAGTTTCTGTCCACCATGAAAAAGTGTCAACGTTCTATTCTGATGTTGTGTGTCAGCACCTGTTGCTGAATCTAATTAATAACGAACATGACTTCGACATGAATGCTCAGCATGTAAAACCACCAAAGAACATTTGTAACTGTTCAGTTCAAATTTATATTAGAATATGGAAAAAAAAGTTTAATAAAACTAAGTATATGAACAATAACATGGGCATAGTTGTATAGGGGTCAAAAAGTAAAAAAAGAAGAATTCCCAGTCTTATATGAGAAGACCTCCCGTTCGCCCATGGTTAGACCTCATTTCAGAGAAGACCTCTTGAAGAAGAAGAGAAGACCTTCTGATTTTCTAAAAAATACCGTCTGGACTTCTAATCGAAGACCTTCTGGACTTCTAAGAGAAGACCTTCTGGTCTTCTAAGAGAAGACCTACTGGACTTCTAAGAGAATACCTTCTGGACTTCTAAGAGAACACCTTCTGGTCTTCTAAGAGAAGACCTTCTGGACTTCTAAGAGAAGACCTTCTGGTCTTCTCTTAGAAGTAAATGGTTTTCTAAAAGAAGGCCTTCTGGTCTTCTAAAAGAAGGGATTCTGGTCTTCTAAAGATGACCTCTTGGTCTTTTAAAGATGACCTCTTGGTCTTCTAGGAGAAGGACTTCTAGGCTTCTAAAAGAAGCCCTTCTGGTCATCTAAGAAAAGACCTTCTGGTTTCTAAGAAAAGACCTTCTGGTCTTCTAAGAGAAGACCTTCCGGACTTCTAAGAGAAGACCTTCTGGTCTTCTTAGAGAAGACCTTCTAGTCTTCTAAGAGTAGACCTTCTAGTCCTCTAAGACAATACCTTGTGGTCTATTCTATTCTTCTATTAAAAGATCTTCTCGTCTTCAATGGAATGACCTAGTGATCTTCTCTCAGAGGACCTTTTGGTCTTTTTTGAGAAGAGCTTCTTGTCTTCCGTCGGAAAACTTTCTAGTCTTCTATTAGAAGACCTTCTTGTTTTCAACAAGGAAACATTTTCTCTATGATATGACCCTCTCGTCTTCTGTGAAAAGACTTTCATGATTTCTATGAGAAGACATTTTCTCTCTTCTATGGGAAGACCTAGTGGAAGGAAGATCTCGTTTGAGAGGACCTTCTGGTCTTCCATGAGAAGACCTTCTGGTCTTCAACAAGAAAACCCTAGCGGGGTTTATGATATGATCTTCTCATCTTATATGAGAAGACCTTCAGAACATCTATGAGAAAACCTTCAGAACTTCTATGAGAAGACCTTCTCGTTATCTGTGAGAAGACTTTGTCTGGTCTTCTACGAGACGACATTCTCTGCCCTTCTATGGAGAAGACCTTCTCTGGTCTTTTATGGAAAAGACTTTCTCTATGAAGAAGACCTTCCCTGGTATTTTATGTTAATAACTTTTCTTGCCTTTTTTTTTTTTTTTGAGAAATTCTTCCTGTCTTTGGGAAAACTTCCTGGTCTTCTTTGGAAAGACCATTTGATCTTTTATAAAAAGATCTTCTATTAAGCTTCTATGAAAGACCTCTAATTTTAAATGACTCTATGAGAGGATCTGAGATGAAACGACCTCCTCTACTCTTCTTTGAGAAGATTTTCTCTAATCCTCCATCAAAAGAACTTCTTTTGGTCTTCTATGAGAAATTATTCTGGTCTTTGGGAAGACCTTCTTGTCTTCTTTAAGAAGACGGTCTGGGTATCTATAAAATGACCTTCTGGTCGTCTGTGAGAAGGTTATCCATGAGAAGAACTTCTGTGGTCTTCTATGAGAAATTCTTTGTTTTCAAAGATGTCCGCAATATATTAGGGGGTTGAAATGGACCAACAACTAAAAATGTTCCTGATTTTGCAGCCGTTATAAAGGTCGCAAATAGAAACCAAAGGACACGAAATTTTGCATAAAGTTAGAGTTTAGGACAGCGGGTACAATGGACCACTAATTTTGTGTGAAAAAATACAAGCATTACTTACAGGCGGTATCCGAAATACACAAAAGCCGAACTTCTGGCTTTTTTATGTTGATTTCGTTGACGAATATAGCCAAATATCGTAGACAAGCAAATCATATAGATGAGTCTAAATTTGGAGATACAGAGGGGCTTCTTGCTTTTGAAAATGATCACAAAATATTTAGGGGTTCAAATTAACCAAAAACATAAATGGTTTTCCCATCACACAATTGAAGCCAATCGACACGCCTGTGAAGAGAGTTAAGGACAGGGAAGAATTCTATAATTTTGGATGACCATTGGATTACATTTAGCTGTAAAATTGACTATAGCAACTAACAGCCCGACGGAGTGCATAAATGTTGGGCAATTGTCCCTAGTAAAAATCCTAATTTCAAAAGCGAAATCTTCCAATATGGATTTGGACATAAGGGGGCTTCTAACATATTGTCGTGTTGTAGGGTATAACATAGTCGGCCCCGCACGACTATAGCCTTTGCTTACTTGTTTTTCTTGACCTTTATTTGGAATTTCTTACCCTTGGACCAATCTACAAAAATTGTGCAAAAACATACTTGGAAAGGAAATGGACTGACATTAAATCGAAATGCATCTTTCAAATGTTATATTACGGATTTCAGTATTGTTAAGATTAGAGCTAAATATTTGGAATCCTAAGACATCAAAATCCAATTCTGTTTCGGAAAATTTCGGATAAATTAATTTCGCCACTTTGTTTAGAATTGAGGGAATATATTTCGTTCCTTGTAAATTATTCCTGATTTTGTTCCCATCAGACATATTAGAATCAGACATATTATCAACCTATCCATATGTCATTTTAGCTCCACTTGCATGCATCCACTTGTAAAGCATAGAATTATTCAAACCTGTTGAAGCTGCCAAGAGTGTGAGTAAAGTATGCAAAGTACACAAAGCCGTCGTCTTTGTGGCGCTAATTGTGAGATTATTTAAGAATTATCGTGAATTTTAAATCAATGCTAAGTAGCGGCGAACAGTAGTTAACACTTGTTCTTTTAATTGCTCTTATCATTTTGTGTTAATCACAAATAATGCCAGGAGCTTAGCAGAATCTAGGCATGACAAGGGGGGAGTGGATCAGTCTGGTGGTGGGTGAAAACACCTTGTCATAGAATAAAAATTAGAGTTTATGTCGTAGAAAACTATTGAAAAATACAATATTATATTTTATCATTAATGGTGTCAATTAGTGCCGTTCTGGTTCATAGAATTCTTTGCCTCGGGATGAACATATGCTATTTTGTATTTGTACATACATGTGTATGTAAATTGTTGTGTATGTGTGTGTGTGTGCGTGTTGTACGCATAAATTACAACTTAATCTCAATTAAATTAATTTGCAAATTTCATTGTAAAACCTAACATTGCTGCTGGCAATGATGGTTGGTGTTTTTATACAGCACCACATAACCATCGCCTTTCACATCATCTGCACCCGCAACCGATACCCATCCACTTCACTCATCTGCGGGCATTGTTGGTTGGCAAATGTGAATACATTAGTGTAACTACGACTTCCTCCTGTGTGGTGTACACACTCAAACACATTGAGGTAATTGTAATTTTTATCGCCTGCAGGAACAGCTGTTGTTGTTACATCAAAACCCCCTATTTTGTAATTTCATTGGTAGTTCGAAAGAAAAAAAAAACAATTAAAACATCATAGCCCTTTTGTTAACATTACGAATTTAATCAGAACTACAGATTTGTTGCACGATACGTTGCTAGCAGAACACATTATTTTGAAATCAACTGATATTTGTATGGAAATAGCGATGTTTTTTATTAGAATTGGAAAATGCATCGAATTACAATAAAAACAGACTAGAAAGTATCAGCAGCCTCAGTATATGACTTCTTACCAATCTAAACATCACGATTTATTTTTCAGGATATTCTTTAAAAAATCTTGCACGATTTTTGGGCACGGGTTCCTTAAAAATGTTCCTACTAAATCTAATATTTAGGACCTGACATTTTTTAACAATTCTTGAATATTAAAAAAAAATCTTGCCAAGATGTTCTTTAAAAAATTAAAAAAAAAACATTTTTAAAATATTATAAATAGATTAACAATTTTTTTGAGAAACACTACTCCTGGAAGTTCCTGAAAAATATTTTTTAACAATTCTTGAAAATTAAAAAAAATTCTTGCCAAGATTTTCTTTTAAAAGTTAAAAAAAAACATTTTTGAAAATTTATAAATAGATCAACAATTTTTTTTGGAGAAATGCGACTTCTGGATGTTCCTGAAAAATATTTTTTAAAAATCCATTAAAAAGTTCATGATTCTTTGCCAGAATGTTATTGAAAAGTATTTTAAAAAATTGACTATTACTCGTCAGAAGTAAGATAAGGGCTTTAAAATATTCACTATTCTTGGCCAGGAAGTACAGGTTGAGATGAAAAAACTGCCATTGTCATTTCTAAGCCACTCGTCTGACAGCTGTTAAAATTATTCCAGTGACAGCACATTACATTGTTTACATCATGCAAAAGCATTTTTGTGAAAATTTTCCAGAAAAAAGTGACTCGTGATGGAATTCAAACGTGATAGTGTGATTTCTTTATATTTGGCTAGAAATCCACAAGTGGCTATCATTAGAGCACTCCATCATTTAAATGTGAATAAATCTTTTGTGTCTCGTACCATCGCTCGTTACAGTGATACTGGTAGCGTAGCCCTACGTTAAGGAAGTGGACGGAAGAAAAGAGCAACATCAGCAGAATGGTTCGAAAAGTAAAGAAGCGACTTGATCGAAACTTGCTGAACATATCGCAATATTCCATTCGGCAAATATTGAAAAATGAGCTCGAGGTAAAACCATTGAAATTCCAAAAAGTGCAATAACTTACACCGCAACAGAAAGAAAATAGACCCAAACGAGCTACCGAGTTGCTTCGCTTGGCCGAAAGGGGTAAACTGCCGAATTTGGTTTTCTCCGATAAGAAAATATTCCTGGTCCAGCAGTTTTTAAACAATCAAAATGATCGTGTTTACTTGCCAAAGAGGTCAGCCGAAAATGAGCACCTTCGGTTGGTCACGAGGACTCAAGCTCTGGCATTGGTCATGGAGTGGGCCGCCATAACAGCTCTCCGCCTTCAGAATAAGTGCCGAATAATATCGCGAAAATATTCTGGAGGGTGTACTAAAGTCTTGGGCACACAAACATTTTGGCCGCAGACCTTTGACATTCCAACAGGACTCAGCACCATCGCACTCAGCACGCGCCACCCAAGAATGGTTACAAAATGAGGTTCCTCTCTTCATTTCCAGCGCACAATGGCTACCAAAATCTCCGGATACCAATCAGTTGGACTATTGTTATTAACGTGTAACGGTTTCATTGACCGTTTGAAGGCCATAATTCGTGCCAAAGATGGCGTTTGAATTTGTTGCAGTTTTTTTATACCCTCCACCTTGGAAAGGAGGGTATATTAACTCTGTCATTCCGTTTGTAACATACTTAAATATTCGTCGTAGACCCCATAAAGTATATATATATTCATAATCAGCGTAAAATTCTGAGTCGATTTAACGATTTCCGTCTGTCTGTCCGTCTGTCTGTCTGTCTGTTGAAATCACGATACAGACCACATTATTTGACGTAGAGCGCCAAAATTTAGCAGAGCAATTTGTATTGTGTCTAGGATGGTTGGTATTGAAAATGAGATATATCTGTCCACGTTCTGGTATAGTCCCATATAACGGCACCTCCCGATATTCGGTATTTTGATGGTTTTTGCCACGTTTTTTCACTGATTTGTCTAAAAATTGGTATTTGTGGGTCATAATGGGTCCTAGTTCGTGTGGCGAAACATTGTAATTATAGGTCCACGTTTTGGTGTAGCCCCCATATAACGGTACCTCCCGATATTCGGCATTTTAATGGTTTTTCCACATTTCTTCTAATGTTTCTTTTACCCTAAGGTGGAGGGTATTAAAAGTTTGGCCCGGCCGAACTTAATGTTTTTTTTACTTGTTTTATCTCATCTGTATATTTCGGCAGATCTCATGTATGTTATGCACTAAACACGGTGTGTGGCGGATTTTTATACCCTCCACCTTGGAAAGGAGGGTATATTAACTTTGTCATTCCGTTTGTAACATCCTTAAATATTCGTCTTTGACCCCATAAAGTATATATATTCATGATCAGCATAAAATTCTAAGTCGATTTAACAATGTCCGTCTGTCTGTCTGTCCGTCTGTCTGTCTGTCTGTTGAAATCACGATACAGCCCACATTATTTGACGTAGAGCGCCAAAATTTAGCAGAGCTATTTGCATTGTGTCTAGGATGGTTGGTATTGAAAATGAGATATATCGGTCTACGTTCTGATATCGTCCCCATATAACGGTACCTCCCGATATTCGGTATTTTGATGATTTATGCCACATTTTTTCACGGATTTGTCTGAAAATTGGTATTTGTAGGTCATAACGGGTCCCAGAGCGTGTGGCAAAACATTGCATGTATAGGTCCACGTTGTGGTATAGCCCCCATATAAAGGTACCTCCCGATATTCGGTATTTTGATGATTTATGCCACATTTTTTCACGTATTTGTCTGAAAATTGGTATTTGTAGGTCATAACGGGTCCCTGAGAGTGTGGCAAATCATTGCATGTATAGGTCCACGTTGTGGTATAGCCCCCATATAACAGTACCTCCCGATATTCGGTATTTTAGTTTTTTTTACCACATTTTTTCACGGATTTGTCTAAAAATTGGTATTTGTGGGTCATAATGGGTTCCAGCTTCGGTGGCGAAACATTGCATGTATGGGTCCATGATTTGATATAGCCCCCATATAACGGTACCTCCCGATATTCGGCATTTTTATGGTTTTTGCCATATTTCTTCTAATGTTTCTTTTACCCTAAGGTGGAGGGTATTAAAAGTTTGGCCCGGCCGAACTTAATGTTTTTTACTTGTTTTCTAATAATAAATTTGATCAATTAATTAACATTAAATAGAAATTGGTAAAGATTTGGGTATAGCTCCCATATATATTCTCGGCCGATTTTACATATTTGATATGTACCTCCAAATTCAATGAAGTATGGAAGGTTTGTCGGAATTTGGTGTAAAGGTAAAGTTTTTCAAACTATATTGAAATCGTTTCAGATTGGAATATGATTTTATTAAGAAGCATTGACCCACAACGCCTTTGCATTGGTATTAGGCTAACAGTAAACAAGTAAAAAGCTGTAACTTCGGCTGGGCCGAACTTTTAATACCCTCCACCATTTGGTAAAAATTTGGCAATTTCCAAAAAAAAAAAAAAAAATAAATAAATAATTAAAAAAAATAAAATCCGTTAAAAATTCTGTTAAAATCTTAAAAATACCGAATGCCTATACGAAGACGTGGACCTGCACAGATAATTTTCTGTCTTAGGCTGTAGTATCCATTACGAACTTCAAATGCCAAATTTGAAACAATTCTGGTGAATAATGTAGCTAAAATCATCAAAATACCGAATATCGGGAGGGGCTATATGATAACTTGGACCTACATGGCCCATTTACGAACTTAACCTGCCTACTGGCAAAATATACTTGTGTGCAAAATTTTAGTCTTCTATCTCAATTTGTTCGAAAGATAGCGTGATTACAACAGACAGACAGACGGACATGGCTAAATCGTCTTAGAATTTTACGCTGATCAAGAATATATACACTTTGTTGGGTCTGACATGAGTATTTCGAGGAGTTACAAACGGAATGACAAAATTAATATACCCTCCATAGTATGGTGGAGGGTGCAGAAAAAGTCGTACGTATTAAGTTTCCGCTTTTTAAAACTTGTCCCAAGGAAAAATTCACATTTTGTAAATTTTTTTCCAGCTGGACGACTGAAATATAAATCGCCTAAATCAGTTCTTCCGATGAAATAATTGACCTATGATTATACCTTCTGTAGTCATGAGCATGAGACATGCCCTCAGTGTTATGACTACAGAGGGTACTATCACAATATTTTCAAAAATGAAATCTGTCAAATCAATATTCAAAACACCGAATAGAAAATACCGAAACACTGTATAGAAAATATACTTCAACTTGGATTTTCACAATCTAGAGGAATCATAAATCAGGAACATACCAACAGCGAATTTATTTTGAAAAATTTTACAACATAAAAGTCCTTGTAATAACAAAAGAAAACTGTAGTCGATTCTAAGACACTGTTCCAATCAAAGGTATCGACTACGAAACGACCTAATAATTACACAAACTGTAAAAGGTAACATTAAAAACCAGAACAACACTTCATATTTTTTGGGGGGTTAATTAAAATGAGTTTACATCGGTAATTTAAGTGCGGCAACAAAAATTTTAAGGTTTTTCTGCAGTTAGTTGGCCTCCTGCTGCCGTCGATTGTTTTTTTTTTCAGTTTATTTTGTCGAACAAGTCTAAACGGCTGTTGTTACAATGATTTTTACAATTATTAAGTGCTATATGGTTGCCGTTATTACCATAAAGAGCAACAACTGCAGAAACAAGGGTACCACAATAACTGTAATAATAATCGTTACAATTATAATGACATGCTCAAGTGGAGTTGATTTTTGGGAGTTGATTTTTTGGGACAAGATCGTTAAGTGTTGGATGCAAATAAAGAAGTAATATTGAATACTTGATATAATATAGTTTAGACTGTGCGGAAAAAAGGTCTTCTATAGATAAAGCATTTCCACAAACTATAAACCTTTAGAAAATTATAAATCACCCAATTATAAACCATCTAAAAAACTCGGTTAGAAAATGTGTTTTAAATCATCGGAACCATGAATTATGAACCATTCTTTTTGAAAATATAGCTTATAATCTCTAAATACCAACTAGCGGGAGGTACTGTTATATGGAGCTATAAAAAACGAGGACATACATAGACAATGTTCCGCCACAGGAGGTAGAACCCATGACTGTTTGTCCATTTATATCAGCGATCACGCTATATGTCACAATTCAGACCCGAACCTAACGAAATTTTGCGTTGAGTCAGGGTAAAGGTCAGAATAGAAGCCTTTGGGGCTTGAAATGGATCAAAAACAAAAACGTGGGGTTAGCGTTTGGAAACAAGTTAAAAAGTATCAGTCGGTATCGCCGACAGATATGTACCCTCAGCCTGTGTTCGATTATTTAAATACAATTTGACTAGTTTTACAATTTTTCAAACGTTTGACCCTCTATGGAGCAGGTTCCGAAGGAATGGGCCAATATTGTAATTTCGTATCGGACCCAAAAATAGGATATAAATATTCCGACGTTCCTGAAGGAATAGACCGATACATTCCGTTTTTGCACCAGACCTTGGACTAATAAAATTATTGGGATGTGTGGAATTTGAAGGCTATCGGAGTCTTACATCACATTTTATAAGAGCTTTAATTATTCAAAATTTTTACCCTTTGTGGGGGAGGTGCCTGATGGGGTGGACGGATATTGTCCATTTTCGCACATGACCCAGCAGTGATGAAAATATGAGGATTCGCAAAGTTCGAGCAAAATCGGATTATCCTTTCTCTTTCTGTGCAATAAATTATTTTCTTTGAAAATTTTGACTATTTGTGTGGGAGGTACCAGAAGGAGTGGGTCGATATTGCTCATCTCCGAACTCGATCTAAGTTTGACAAAAATACTACGATGTACCAAGTTTGAATCAAATCGGATACTCCCTTCGAGAGTTATCGTGCGCACCATCCAACCAGATAGACAGACAGACGGACGGACGGACATCGGTAGATCGACTCCAAATGTTCTGAAACGGATTTCGAGACGGGTTTTGGGTCTAAAACCATTATTTCGACTGGGCACGTTTTGACCGTATCAAATGATATATACCCTCAGTAGCCATATGGCTGAGGGTATAAAAAACGCTCCAGTTTGGATGGACACAGGATAATATATATGTTTAAATTTTGATATTTCGTTTTGTTTGTGTTGGAGTAAAATGAGTTTGCCGAACAGGATATTAGAGAAAATCCAAAATTTGTGTCGAATTGTATGGAAAAAATTTTACCTTTTGTGGGAATGGTGTCAAAAGGAAAGAACTGAAATATCCCATATTTATAATAGATCGATGGTTGATATTAATCTCGCGATACACGAAGTTTCTGGAAAATCAATTATTCATAATTTTGACCACTTGTGGGGAGAGGTAACAAATGTAGTGGACCAAGATATCCATCTTCACACTAGGTCTTATGTTCGTAGAAACATTGGGATGTGTGAAAACTGAAGAGAACCGGAGAGTTTTGCTTATTCAAAATTTTAACCATTTGTGGGGCAGGTAACAAAATGAATTATTCAATATTGTCCATTCTCGAAGATGACTTTTCAGTGGGGACATCGCTAAATCGACATAGAATTTTATGCTGATTAAGAATATTTATACTTATAAATAAATTTTAACCGTATTTTCAAAAATTGACAAAACAACTCTTTGGTGATCGGGGAGGTCTAGGTTTTTATACCCTACAACACTATGTGTTGGGGGTATTATAAGTTTAATTGGGTCAAAAATTACGTAACACCTCGAAATATTGGTTTCCCACATAGGAAAGTATATATGGATCTTCCTATCTCGCCGAGCTGAGTCGATCTAGCTATGTATGTCCCTCCGTCCGTCTGTCCATGTTAATTTGTAATCACACTACAGGTCGCAATTATGGCCCGATCTTCACGAAATTTAGAATGGAGGTGGGGCTAGGGTCAGAATAGAACCCTGTTTCTTTTGGAGATGATCGCATAATATTTAGGGGTTGAAATGGACCAAAAATTGAAAAAATTCTGATTTTGCAGTTGATTTCGCAATTATAGACCAATCAAAGCGGAAGTTAGCATGGGGCTAGAGCTTAGGGCTGAGCAGAAGCATTCCAATTTTGATGGTCATCGGGTAATATTTAGTGGGTGAAATAGGCTACAACATTTGTGTTAAATAAAAGTCAAATTTGCCATTAAACCGCGAATATTTATAATCCCAGCAAAATCACAAATAGACGAACATGTCAATTCTGACCGTTACGTAGATGCCGATAGTAAATATATCGGTTATATATAGCAAAATATGTACAATGTGTATATACAAAGGAAGGGGATGTTAGTTAGAATTCTTATATCTCAAGAATGGCTGAACCGGTTTTGACAAATTTTGTCAATTCAGAATGCCCTCTAGACATAAAGGTATAAAATCTAAAGAAATCGCAGAAAAATATGCCAATAATGATGTTAATATAGATTTTGTAGTATTTTGTGACATTTTTTTATTTTTCATATTTTTTTTCGCATGCGATTTTTTCAATTTGACTTATAACATTTTTTAATATTTTTTCACCTTACAACACAGGTTGGATTTATTATATAAGGATTACAAATATCGTCCGATCCTCACGAAAAATTTCACAAGGGTAGGTTTGGGCTCAGATGGGCTAGGCCTATTGTTTTCAAAGATGTCCGCAATATATTAGGGGTTGAAATGGACCAAAAACTAAAAATGTTCCTGATTTTGCAGCCGTTATAAAGGTCACAAATAGAAAAGAGAGGACACAAAATCTCGCAGAGTTAGAGTTTAGGACAGCGGGTACAATGGACCACAAATTTTGAGTGAAAAAATACCAGCATTACTTACAGGCGATATCCGAAATACACAAAAGGCGAACTTCTGGTTTTTTTATGCTGAATTCGTTGACGAATATAGCCAAATATCGTAGACAAGCAAAACATGTAGATGAGTCTAAATTTGGAGAAAAAAGAGGCATTTTGCTTTTGGAGATGATCGCAAAATATTTAGGGGTTCAAATTAACCAAAAACAGAAAAAAATCCTGATCACACAATTGAAGACAATCGACACGCCTAAGAGGAGATTTAAGGACAGCGAATAATTCTAGCATTTTTGATGACCATTGGATTATATTTAGCTTTAAAGTAGACCACACAACTAAAAGCACGACGGAGTGCGTAAAAAGTGGGCAAATGTCCCTGGTGACATCATTTCAAAAGCGAAATCTTCCAAAATGGATTTGGACATAAGGGGGCTGCTAGGATATTGTAGTGTTGTAGAGTATCACATGGTCGGCCACGCACGACTATAGCCTTTGCTTACTTATTGACTTTTTGCAATGTAAAGTTTTCGCTTTAATTTTATAATCTATAGGGATTTTCTGTATTTATTGTTTGTACTGGCTGAAAGTTTTGATTGAAAAATGCGGAATTACTGTTATGGTGAAAAGAGTATCCGCATTTATTTTTAAAACAAATTGTATTACTTCATTCCAATAACCCTTTACAAAAATTTACTCTAAAGATACGCCCTCTTACTTTATGTTGTGCTAAAGGAAACAATTACGTTAAACTAAGTTAAAGAGGTAGATAAGAGGTATTTTTTGGTTTTCGGAACAAGCTATATTGGTTAGCAGTTAAGTTGTTGTCTTGTTTGTAATGCGCACAAATCTCCAGTCAGTCATTTGATAGTTGAATGGCTACAGAGACGAATGAATAGATGGACGTTTGGATGGATGGATAGGCAGTCAAACAGGTGGTCAGTTGGACAGCCCGTCTATTGCCATGTCCATCATTTTTCGTTTTTCGTTCATGCTACTCAATCACACAAACACACATCAAACATTGGCGATGTTGCTGCTGTTGTTGACATGTAAAAATCTTGATGGTAGTGATTTAGAATGTGATTTGTAAATGAGTTTAACAAATTGTGTTGCAGTAAAGGCTAATTATTTTGTTTGAGGCTTCTTTTGAGAGGAACTAATGAACAAAAGAATTCTGAAATTCCCAAATAATGTTTCAATTAACCGTACAAATCATCACACACACAACACATACATACATGTGTGTACATGTGCTTTGTATTTTAGACATTCGAAAATGTTGGTTACAAAATTCCACTTGCTACTTCAAATAGATTAATAACCCTCATTAGAATATGCAGACGCCGAGACAAAAAAAAAAAAAAAAAACGGCAAACACTATTAATATTGTCTTGAAATCTAGTCTGTCTAAATTGGACTATTGCTGGATATAATTATCTACACTAATCACCCATGGTTCGCAACGGATAGAGGCGTTGTTATGCGGCATTAACACTTTTCCTAATGCACAGCATATTTTTTCCGTTCGTTGGGAATTCGATTGGCTTGGAAGTAGGTGGCACCAATCGATTTGGCGACATACATAACTAGGTGTGGTGGCGGTGGTGGCGATGGCGTTAGTGTTGCAATATATTTTCAATTGTTTTAACAAATGTACAAAAATTTGCATATAACGAAAATAAAACAGTAAAATAGAATACAGTTAAAAAATATGAAAATATTTATGGAAATGAAATTGCTGAATTTTTGTGTTTTATTTTATCACGATCTTAAACTAAGAGGGTTCTTGGGGTTTAACATAAATTACTCTGGCATTGAAAATATATACAGGGAGATTTCTAAGCCACTCGTCCGACAGCTGTTAAAATTATTCCAGTGACAGCTCATTATATCGTTTACAAGCGTACAAAAGCATTTTGGTAAGAATTTTCCGGAAAAAAAGTTATTCGTCGTGGAATTCAAGCGTGATAGTGTTATTTCTTTATATTTAGCTGGAAAACCACAAGTGCTTATCGTTAGAGCACTACGCATTTAAATGTGAATAAATCTTTTGTGCCTCGTACCATCACTCGTTACCGTGATACTGGTAGCGTAACCCGACGTCAAGGAAGTGGACGGAAGAAAACAGCAACATCAGCAGAAATGTAATGTTCGAAAAGTAAAGAAGCGACTTGATCGAAAACCGCGTCGCAGTGGCCGAAAAATGGATCGTGAGCTAAACATATCGCAATATTCCATCTGGCAAATATTGAGAAATGAGCTCGGGTTAAGCTATTAAAAAATAGACTCAAAAAAGGTAAAGAGTTGCTTCGCTTGGTCGAAAGTGGTGAACTGCCGAATTTGGTTTTCTCCGACGAGAAAACATTTGTTGTCCTGCGGTTTGTAAACAAAAAAAAAAAAAAATATCGTGTTTACTTGCCAAAGAGATCAGCTGAAAATGTGCACATTCGGTTGGCCAACAGAACTCAAGCGCCGGTCATGGTGATGGTGTGGGCCGCCATACCAGCCGATGGTTGCTCTCCGCTCGTATTAATCGACCGTAGCATCAGAACAAATACCGAATATTATTGCGAAAACATTCTGCCTTGGGCACGCAAACATTTTGGCCGCAGACCTTGGACATTCCAACAGGACTCAGCACTATCGCACTCAGCACGCGCTACCCAAAATGAGGTTCCTCGCTTCATTTCCAGCGAACAATGGCCACCAAAATCTCTGGATACCAATCCGTTGGACTATTGTGTCTGAAGAATTATCGAAAGCAAGGCTGGCACTAAAAAATAGTAAATTGTCGATCACCTCAAGCAAGCGCTTCGCCGAGAATGGGCCAAAATACCGCAAAGCAACATTCGGGCAGCGATTGACGCTTTCATTGAACGTTTGAAGGCCATAATTCGTGCCAAAGATGACCCATTCGAACAAATCTAAACTTATACTTGTTGTTATTTCCTATTTCATTTGCATTGCAGTTTTTTTTATATCACCCTGTATATACTTAATGGGGTCTACGACGAATGTTTAGGGATGTTACACACGGAGTGACAAAGTTAATATACCCTCCTTTTCAAGGCAGGAAAAATATGCACTTAAGTTCGACAGGACCGAACTTTTTATACCCTTTACCATTTAGAAAGTACCTCATGTATAAATATGTCTGAAATTCTAGTATCCGAGGGATATGTGTCAATTATGTCATTAGGGACAGAACTTAAATTTCAAACAATTCTATAAATAAACTTAAAAATTATCGATCGGTTTTACTATTAGATGTTTACCCTCAGTCTATGTCAGTTTATTCAAAATACCTCCTTATATACCCCTTTGTGGGGGACGTACTAGAAGGAGTGTCAGTAGAAATATTAGAATGTGTAAAATTTGAAGATAATTCGATGTTTATTTCGCTTTTTATGAGAGTTATAATTATTCAATATTTTGACCCTTTGTGGAGAACCAGACTGATACAAACATTGGGATTTGCAAAGTTTGTGCAAACTTGGATTCTCCTTTTTTATACACTAAATTATTTTCCGTGAAAATGTTGACCTTTGGTAGGAATGTTCCAGATGAAGAAGACCAAAATGCCAACTTCAAACTCCACCTAAGTTCGACAATCTATTATGATGTTTGGATCAAATCGGATACTCCATTCGAGCAGAAAATGGTCCCAAGAGACCTAGTGTCTAGAACCGTTATTTCGATGAGACACAACTTACCTGTATCAAATGATATATACCCTCCGTAGCCACATGACTGAGGTTAAATATGTAGAGGTGAATAGAAAAGGTGCTGCTACAAGAGCAGATATCTTACGGGGGCTATACTTAAACGTGGACCAAATGAACATAGGACTAGAACCCATTTGGAACTCTAAATACCGAATTTTAAATTATTCTTTAAAAAACATGGCAAAAATCATAATAACTTATATGGAGGCTATACGAAAGCGTGTACCTTCAAAGACAATGTTGTCACTTGACGTGGAAGCCTTCATTAACTCTAAATAAATACCAATGTGGGGAGATACAACTCTATCCATAATCTTAAGTTTTTTTTAAGAAAACCGAATTCTGTAATTTCCAACAAGTAAAAAAGTTGTAAGTTTGGCCGCGCCGAACTTTGAATACGCTCTACCATTTGGAACGAATTTGGCAGTTTTCAATAATATAGAATCCCTTAAACATTCTGTTAAAATCTTAAAAATAGCAAATATAATCGTCATATTACGGCCTAAACGACGACGTGGACCTGCATAGGCAACTTTTACCATAAAAATGTGGACCTGCACAGACACTTTTCTGTCATAAGCTGTAGAATCCATTACGAACTTCAAATACCAAATCCGAAAAAATTTCCGTGAATAATGTCGCTAAAAGCTTTAAAATACCGAATATCGGGAGGTACCGTTACATGGGGGCTATACTAAAACGTGGACCTACATGGCCCATTTTTGAAACCAAAAGTCCTGCAGATATAAAATACATTTGAGTAAAATTTTATCAGTCTATTTCATTTCGTTCGGAAGCTAGAATGATTTTCAAAGACGAACAGACGGACAGATGGACGGACATCTCTAAATCGACATAGAATTTTATGCTAATCACGAATATATATACTTTGTTGGGTCTAAAATATATATTTCGATGTGTTACAAACGAAATGACACACTATGGTGGAGGGTACACAAATTGTATGGATCTTTATAGTTAGGAAAATCCTTAAATTATAACAACAAATTATAACAATTTCTTGAGGCGGTTTATTAAGTCATTTTTAACTTGTCGAATGCATGACCTTTACCAAAACACTGCGCATGTTTTATAGTTTCGTTGGTTACCTAACTTACCAGACATATTTGATTCGGTGTTAGCAAGTGTGAGAATTGTTACTTAGTGTCAATCAATTTATTTGTGATTGAGATTGATTGATGGGACTGAATTGTTAGTATTTTTTTTATTATATTTTTATTATATTCAGAATTTAACAATTGTTTGTCACGTTTTTAATATTCCAACATTCAAATTGAAAACAAGTATGTTTTTGGTTTTTTGATTTACAAAGCAATGACAATTGTTATGATAGTATTCTGCATGGTGGCAAGTTAAAGTAAATCTTAACGAACTGGAAACATATTTAGAAGAATAGAAAAAAAGATAAGGAAGATTTTTGTCAAAGCAATAAATATCACATGACAATAACAATAATACATATTGTTTTTTGTTTTGTTTCATATTTTTAAACAACGACAGTCTTTTCTTTGAAGTTATAACCTGATTTGATTCAAAGCGATAACATGAAACTGATTGTAATCCGATATAATAGTGTTTTTGAAATCCATACCGCATTCTTATGACACTTTCATTAGCAATTTTCCAATTATAATTGATAATTGTTCTGACATCTATTGTTGATGGCTGGTGGTGGCGGCGGCGGTGGTGTGTGTGTGTGTGTGTTAACAATGGCCATTAGTAGTTTACCACCGCCTGCTGTCATTTCTTTGTTGAAAAAAAAATATGAATTTTAAACTGCGTTTACATAAAATATATTAATAATAATAATTTTAATAGACCATACAATGTATAGACGAAACTGTGGCGCTCTCGGCGACGGATCAATTACCACCAGGGGACAATTTAAAATGTCACCATTAATCGCCGCTCTAATATATTGACCAAATGTCTGAAAATCACTGCTGCCTTAAGGGTGAAATCACAACCGAATAAAAATCGTTGGACAAATTGTTAATTACTCCCCACTGGTTTCTGGCAATAAATAATGGATTTGTTTTCAAATCGAATTTTATTTAATTTGAAATTATTGATTCATTTAATATTGATCAGAGTAAAACAATGTTAAGCCATGAAAAATCAAAAGCAAACAAAAATTTTAACAATTCCTTATTGGCAAAGCTCATTTCGAATTCGAGAAAAGCGTCAACAAGGAAAATTGCCCCCACAGAGGTGAGGAAACTCCGAAGCAACCATTAAAAGAAAGTTTCGGTACGTAGCCGGGAGTATTTCATTGAAATTAGATATACGTGGAAATATTATTACTATAAATTGAAATACCTGAAGGAAGGATGCTATGTGTCTCTGTGGTATCAAAAAAAAAAACCAGTAAAGAAAGTCTTAAAGTCGGGCGGGGCCGACGTTATGATACCCTACACCACTTTGCTAATTAAGTAGAGCTCCACATAACAATTAAAAGTTTTTATGGGAGAATTCAATCATACACGCTATGATTATAATTATAATTTAAAGTTCAAAAGATGAAATATGCAGAAGCAAGCACAAATAATTTGAAATCGGGTAAAGATATATATGGGAGCTATATCCAAATCTGAACCGATCTCGATAAAATTTGGTAAAGATATTTCTGAGCTGTATTTGATATATTTCCCTGAATATCGTTGTTACGGAGTGCATATTACGGTTTTGGGTAACAAATACAACAAATCGGATGAATAATATATATGGAAGCTATAGCTATATCTGAACCGATCTTCACCAAATTTAACATACTAGCTTCTAGACTCAATTCGGTAGTAAGTGCCAAATTTCATCCAATTTGGACAAATATTAGACGTTTGGTGCACAATAAAAGGTAAATCGGACGAAGTTATATAAGGGAGCTATATCCAAATCTGAACCGATCTCGATAAAATTTAGCAAATGTATTTCTGAGCTGTATTTGATATATTTCCCCAAATATTGTTGTTGCATAGTGCATATTACGGCGGCGGTGGACAAAAATAACAAATCGGATGAACAATATATATGGGAGCTATAGCTATATCTGAACCGATTTCGATCAAATTTGGCATACATATTTTCGGGCCTAATTTGGGTGTATATGCAAAATTCCATAAAATTCGAGCTGATATTACACTTTTGGTGGCCAATAAAAGGCAAATCGGATGAAGATATATATGGGAGCTATATCTAAATTTTGACCGATTATCTCGAATTTCAATAGGGTTCGTCCTTGGGCCAAACAAAAGATCTTTGCAAAATTTCATCTGGATAGAGCAATAAATGCGACCTGTACTTTGTTTACAAAAATACATGGACAGACGGACGGACGGACGGACAGACGGACGGACGGACATGCATAAATCGACTCAGAATGTGATTCTATGCAGATCATCAAAAGGAACTATGGGTCTATCTCGTTTCCTTCTGCCTGTTACAAACAAATGCACAAAGACATAATACCCTGACCACCTTGTGGTGTAGGGTATAAAAAGAATAGCACTTGTTATAATAAGAGAAAAGAGGGAATAATCTAACGAAATCGCAACGGTTGAATTATTGAATATTTTAAAATGCCTATAACTCCTTAAATATTAACATTTCGGCGTTCTTACCTATTTTTGTGATCACTTTTTATACCCTACACCACAAGGTGGTCAGGGTATTATGTCTTTGTGCATTTGTTTGTAACAGGCAAAAGGAAACGAGATAGACCCATAGTTCCTTTTGATGATCTGCATAGAATCACATTCTGAGTCGATTTATGCATGTCAGTCCGTCTGTCCGTCCGTCCGTCTGTCCATGTATTCTTGTGAACAAAATGCAGGTCGCATTTATTATCCGATTGAGATGAAATTTTGCAAACAACATTTGTTTGGCCCAAGAACGAACCCTATTGAAATTGGAGATAATCGGTAAAAATTTAGATATAGCTCCCATATATATCTTCGTCCGATTTGCCTTTTATTGTGCACCAAACGTGTAATATCAGCCCGAATAGTATGGAATTTTGTACATACAACCAAATTAGGCCTGAAAATAAGTATGCAAAATTTGATCGAAATCGGTTCAGATGTAGCTATAGCTTCCATATATATTGTTCATTCGATTTATTGTATTTGTTACCCACAGCCGTAATATGCACTCCGTAACAACGATATTCAGGGAAATATATGAAATACAGCTCAGAAATATCTTTGCCAAATTTTATCGAGATCGGTTCAGATTTGGATATAGTTCCCATATATATTTTCATCCGATTTCAAATTAATTTCGCACCAAATGGGCAATACAAGTCCGAATTTGAAAGTTACAAATCCTTCGGCATATTTAGTCCTTTGAACTTTAAATTATAATTATAATCATTGCGTGTATGATTGAATTCTCCCATAAAAACTTTTAATTATTAAGTGGAGCTCAACTAAATTAGCAAAGTGGTGTAGGGTATCATAAAATCGGCCCCGCCCGACTTTAAGACTTTCTTTACTGGTTTGTGATTACTTTTTGAGGTTGAATTATTTAATATTTTAAAATGGCCATAACTCCTTAAATATTGACATTTCGGTATACTTAGCTATTTTTTGTGATCACTTTTTTGAGGTTGAATTATTGAATATTTTAAAATAGCCATAACTCCTTAAATATTGATTTTTCGGCGTTTTTACCTATTATTTGTGATCACTTTTTTGAGGTTGAATTATTGAATATTTTAAAATGGCCATAACTCCTTAAGTATTGCCTTTTCGGGTTTTTAGCAATTTTTGTAATCACTCTTTTGAGGTTGAAATATATTTTAAAATGGCCATAACTCTTAAGGTATTAACTTTTCGACGTTTTTAGCTATTATTTGTGGTTACTTGTTTTGCGGTCCGTTAAATCGGTCCACTCCTTCTGGTACCTACCACACAAAATGTCAACATTTTCAAAGAAAATAATTTACTGCACAGAAAGACAAATGATAATCAGATTTTGTTTCAACTTTGAAAATACTAATATTTGCATCAGTGCTAGTTCAGGTGCGAAAATGGACTACTCTCCATAGGTCCAATCCATCAAGTACCTCCCCCACAAAGAGTCAAAATTGTGAATAATTTTAACTCTTATAAAATGTGATGTAAGAGTCCGATTGTCTTCAAATTATACACATGACAATATTTTTATTAACCCAAGATCTGGTGTGAAGATGGAATATATCGGTTCAATCCTTCTAGTACCTCCCCCACAAGGGCTCAAAATTTTGAATATTCATGAAGCTCATTAAACACGAATTTAACATCCGATTCCATTCAGACTTTGCACATCTCAATATTTCCAACCACACAGTATCTGTTAAAAAAGATGGTAGAGATTAGACCATTCCTTCTGGTACCTCCCCCACAAAGGATCAAAGTTTTGAATAACCAAAACGCTCATAAATTCCGAAACAAGCATCCGGTTCTCTTCATATTTCACACGTGTCATTATTTTTACTAACACAAGATCTGATGTGCAAATGGGATATATCGGCGCAATACTTCTGGTACTTCCCCCACAAAGGGTTCAAAATTGTTGAAAAACAAAACGCGAAATAAGCATCCAAATCTCTTGAAATTTTCCATATCCAAACATTCAAAATCTGTTGTGAAGATGATAGAAATCTGCCAACTCCTTCTGGTACCTCACCAACAAAGGATCACAATTCCAATACTTATATCTGTCATAGCTTGCGAAACATGCCGGCGATTCTACACAACTTGTTATATCGAAAACCGCTGAACAGATTTTACTGAAAATTTCCATGTATACTGCAACATTTTTGAAATTCCACTTGTAACTGGAGATATAGCATCAAAATCGGAGGTACCTCCCAAAAATTTAGATTTTATATGCACATATCTATTGATCGATTACAGATACAGTCTCCAAATTTGGAATACGTAACGGAATTGGGAACAAAAATAAATTTGCCAAATTATATTGAAATCGGTTCAGGTTTGGATATAGCTCCCATAGATATTTTCGACCGATTTCGATCATTTGATGCCTCAAACACGATATGAATGTTCTATTCCAATTAAATTTGGAATACGTAACGGAATTTGGAACAACAATAAATTTGCCAAATTATATTGAAATCGGTTCAGATTTGGACATAGCTCCCATATATATATTCAACCGATTTCGTTTATTTGATGCACCAAACACCATATGCATGTTCGATTCCAATGAAATTGGGAATGTGTGACGGTATTTTGATTAGAAAATAAATTAGTCAAATTATATTAAAATCGGTTCAGATTTGGATATAGCTCCATATATTTTCCGCCGATTTCACATATTTGATGCACAAAACACGATACGTATTTCCGATTCCAATGAAATTCGGCATGAGTGACTAAATTCGGTACAAAAATAGTTTTGACAAATTATATTCAAATTCGCTCTGATTTGATTATAGCTCCCATCGGTCGATTTCACATATCTGGCACCTGAAAAAAATTACCAAATTATATTGAAATCGGTTGAGGTTTGGGTATAGCTAACATATATATTTCGTCTGACTTCATACATGTTATGTACCAAACACGATATATATGACCGATTCCAATGAAATTCAGAATGTGTGGCGGAATTTGGTTACAATAATAAATGTGACAAATTAATTGGAAATTAGTTAAGATTTGGATATAGCTCCCATATATATTCTCGGCCGATTTCACCAATCTCAATGAAATATGAAAGGTGTGGCGGAATTTGATGTAAAAATACATTTTTTAAAATTATATTTAAATCGGATCAGATTGGGATATGATTTTAATAAGAACCATTGACCCACAACGCCTTAGGCTAACAGTAAAAAACTACACAACAATTAATTTGAAATACTCTTATTACGGGGAAGTATGTTGCTACCTCGAACTCACTAATTGCAATAGAAATGCCACTCAACTTCAAAAGATTGCAGTTTCCTGCACGCTGCCCGAATGTTGCTCTGCGGTATTTTGGTCCATTCCCGGCGAACCGCTTCCTTGAGGTAATCGATACTTTGGTATTTTTTTGTGCCAACCTTGCTTTCCAAAATACTCCAGACACAATAGTCCAACGGGTTGGTATCCGGAGATTTTGGTGGCCATTGTTCCCTGGAAATGAAGCGAGGAACCTCATTTTGTAACCATTCTTTGGGGGTGCGTGCTGAGTGCGATAATGCTGAGTACTATTGAAATGTCCAAGGTCTGCGACCAAAATGTTGGCGTGCCCAAGGCTTTAATACACCCTCCAGAATATTTTCGCGATAATATTCGGCATTTATTCAAATGCCATCGGATGTTATGACGGCCCACACCATCACTATGTGCGGCGCGTGAGTTCTGGTGGCCGAAGGTGCACATTTTCAGCGAATTTTTCAAGCGAAGCAGCTTTTTAGCTCTTTTGAGTCTATTTTCTTTCCGTTGCGGAGTAAGTTCTTGCACTTTTTGGAATTTCAATGGCTTTACCTCGAGCTCATTTTTCAATATTTGCCGAAGGGAATATTGCGATATGTTCAGCTCACGACCCAATATTCGGCCACTGCGATGCGACTTTTCGAACCATTTCTGCTTATGTTGCTGTTTTCTTCCGTCCACTTCCTTGACGTCGGGCTACGCAACCAGTATCACGGTAACGAGCGATGGTACGAGACACAAAAGATTTATTCTCATTGAAATGCTGGAGTGCTCTAACGATAGCATCTTGTGGTTCTCCAGCCAAATATAAAGAAATCATACTATCACGCTTGAATTCCATCACGAATGACTTTTTCTAGAAAAGTCTCACCAAAATGCTTTTGTACGCTTGTAAGCAATATAATGAGCTGTCACTGGAATAATTTTAACAGCTGTCGGGCGAGTGGCTTAGAATTGACAGCAGTCTGAAGTTGGTTGTAGTTTTTTCTTCTCGCCCTGTACATTTCCATTTTCACACTCTCTCAATAATAAATAAATATTGTGACCCGCGTTAAATTTGATGAAAATCGGGCAATTTTTTCCATTTTACAAGAGTTAAATTTTAAAAGAGTTAAATGCTAAATTTTTATCTAAAGGCAATGGGCCAATATTACCCATTTAAAAAAATTGGCCTAAAATTTTTGCGATAATGCTGTTCATGTGCCTTGAATCTTTCTAACATTTTTATGCGATATTTTGATGTTCATAGTCCGCTCAAAGCAACAATTTATTATTGTATTCAAATTAAAGGCTTAACCAGGAAAATGTATAAATATTTAATTAAAATATAAATAATTTATGTTGCAAAAATATGTTGTGCCCATACAGGTGTTATGCTAATGGCTCACACAATTGCGGGACATAATAAAAATTATTCATAAAATCAATAACGCTTCATTGACTGCTCACTTAAGTAGAAATGAAAGGAATTTCAAATTTTGTTTTCATCTGCCCGTAAGCATTGCAATGGTAGCAGGGGAGGGGAAGCAGATGGGGTTATAAACAATTGAATAAATGTGTCCAGTTATTTCCCAATGAAGTGGAGTAATAAAACGACTTAATTCATTTTTAATTTAGCCATAAAATCTTCATAAAGTTTGACTCAATTGAATATGGAAATGCGATCAGGCTGTTGGTGAACGACACCAGCGGTGAGTGTTGAGCTATTCTTTCGATTCGAATGCGAATGCGTTCAATAAAAATGCAATTAAATCACAGACAATTACGTGACATTGTATTGTTGGTTGTCGTTGTTGTAAAATTCATATCCATAGAAAAATGGGAAAGATCTGCAAGAATGATTTTGCTATTGTTGACAACGTCGGTTATATGTCATAAAAACAACACCTCTTTTTCCGTCCGTTCGTCAAGGCGGTTTGAGTCTTGCCTAATTGCCAGCCAGTCACCCCGTGTAAGGTGTTGTCACCAGAGAATTTTGCAAAATGTTCCAAAACGGAACAAACACCACATTTGCTCACTCCATTGGCCAGCTATATTTTTGAACTCAGCAGGCGGTCTGCCAGCTTTTGCAAATTTATAAATTATTTGCAATTAACATGCAACAGCGGCGAAATGTTCTGCTCCGTACATTTGGCGGGTTCGTCAATTCGAGTGTTGGTGTAACGACCGCCACTTGGTACTTATTAACATGTCACTCATGTCATTATTCAGTCTTTAAGTAATTTTTTAATTGTTCCATATATTTTTATTTTATTTTTTTTTTTTTTTTTTGCAAAATTATTCTGCCGCATACATGCCGCATAAATTGTGAATAAATTTTACATGTTCGGATAACATTAGAGGGCAATATGGGAAAAAACATTTAAATACGGATGCCAGTAAAGAGAGAGAACTAACATTACTTGGTAATGTGTTTTCATAAATGTGTAATTGAAGAATTGAATGTATGTTCATTTGTGTAAGTATGTGTGTTGGGGGAGAGAGAGAGAGGAAGAAAGACACACCTGTAGTCACACCCGTGAATGGGATAGAATAAGGATATTACAAAATACATTAATTCATATAGATATGAAAATTAGCATGCAAAATCAAATCAAGGTCAATGTGGAAAATCAAATCGAAAGTTATTTCCTCGGAAATTGAGATGTCGACAGGTGAATGGGATTTCATTACTGATTTTAGAAGATTTTCCGATTTGATCTATGCTAGCCATTTTATCGATTGGTAGTTTTGTACCTAAGCGTGACATCTAATTGGAAATAATGATTACATCGAAATATTTCAAGCTGTCCTGAAGACAGTCAAGATCTGTGACATTATTATTATATTTTTTTTTTGTAAAATTCTGAAAAATACTTATTTTTTTCGAAAGGAATGTTAATATTACATAAATTTAGCTTTTCATGGATCAATTTTAATTTTATGATCGAACAAGGGTAAAGTTATTGATTTTAATCGATCGGATCACCAGATGTCTCAGGGGTATGAGTGAAAATATTGAAGTCACTCATTTTTAAATATTAAAAATAACAACAGTAGTAGGATAATCGACAGTTAAAAACTATTCCATCTATTCTAAAAAATGCATAAAAATATATCAATAATACACAATATACACTTCAACATTACAAGTTAAAAAGAAAAAATCGCATGCGATAAAAAATATGAAAAATAAAAATATGTCACAAAATACTATAAAATCAATATTAACATCATTATTGGCATCTTTTTATGCGATATTTTTAGATTTTATACTTTTGTGCCAAGAGGGCATTCTGAATTGACAAAATTTGTCAAAATCGGTCTAGCCATTCTTGAGATAAAAGCATTCTAGCTAACATCCCCTTCCCTTGTATATACACATTGTATATATTTCGCTATATATATCCGATATATCTACTATCGGCATCTACGTAACGTTCAGAATTGACCTGTTCGTCTATTTGTGATTTCGCCGGGATTAAAATTATTCGCGGTTAATTGGAAAATGGGGTGTTGTTTGGTAAATAAGAAATTTTCTACCAAACCGCGATTATTTTTAATTCTCATATCCAAGATATGAATTTTACGTTTAGTAATATTTTTGCACCTTATAAAACAATGTTTTTGGATTATTATATTCACGTCGGAATATAATAATCCAAAAACATTGTTTTATAATATATTATGGTGTTGTAGGGTATTATATGGTCGGCCTCGGACGACTATACCATTTGCTTACTTATATCTTCTTAGTTATTATTCGGTGTAGAAAATTAGAGGATAAGACGATTGTAGTTGTGACTCCGCCCCTGAAATACAATACTTAAAATCTGAAGGTGAAAACCAATATTATGCTACTCGCACCAATTCAAAAACAGATAACAATTTGTAATATTTTTTGTTTTTAATTTGAATTCATATTAAACCAGTAAAGAAAGGCTTAAAGTCGGGCGGTCCGACTTTATGATACTCTACACCACTTTACTAATTTAGTAGAGCTCCACATAACAATTAAAACTTTTATGGGAGAATTCAATCATACACGCTAAGATTATAATTATATTTTAAAGTTCAAAGTTAAATTCGGACTTGTATTATCCATTTGGTGCATAATTAATTTGAAATCGGGTAAATATATATATATATATATATATATATATATATATATATATGGGAGCTATATCCAAATCTGAACCGATCTCGATAAAATTTGACAAAGATATTTCTGAGCTGTATTTGATATATTTCGCTGAATATCGTTGTTACGGAGTGCATATTACGGCTGTGGGTAACAAATACAACAAATCGGATGAGCAATATATATGGGAGCTATAGCTATATCTGCACCGAATTCGATCAAACTATAAACATACTAGCTTCTAGACTCAATTCGGTCGTAAGTGCTAAATTTCATCCCATTTGGACAAATATTAGACGTTTGGTGCACAATAAAATGTAAATCGGACGAAGTTATATATGGGAGCTATATCCAAATCTGAACCGATCTCTATAAAATTTAGCAAAGGTATTTCTGAGCTGTATTTTATATATTTCCCCAAATATTGTTGTTACAGAGTGCATATTACGCCAGCGAAGGACAAAAATAACAAAACGGATGAACAATATATATTGGAGCTATAGCTATATTTGAACCGATTTCGATGAAATTTGGCATACTTATTTTCAGGCCTAATTTGGTCGTATGTGCAAAGTTCCATACTATTCGGGCTGATATTACGCGTTTGGTGCACAATAAAAGGCAAATCGGACGAAGATATATATGGGAGCTATATCTAAATTTTGACCGATTATCTCCAATTTCAAGAGGGTCGTCCTTGGGCCAAACAAATGATTTGTGCAAAATTTCATCTGGATAGGGCAATAAATGCGAACTGTACTTTGTTTACAAAAATACATGGACAGACAGACGGACGGACGGACGGACGGACGGAAAGACGGACGGACAGACATAAATCGACTCAGAATGTGATTCTATGCAGATCATCAAAACGAACTATGGGTCTATCTCGTTTCCTTTTGCCTGTTACAAATAAATGCATAAAAACATAATACCCTAACCACCTTGTGGTGTAGGTATAAAAAGCGAAGAAAATCAAATTAGTGCGCATTAAAATGGAAGTTGTGACTTTGGCCTAAATCGTCCAAATCTATGCGAAGCTTATTTCAAAATGTGGGCCTTATATTTTCGTATGGCAATTTTTCATCCAATTTAACCCCAAAATGTTAGATTGCGGCCCATTTTGCCGAAAATTGAGATTTGGATCAAAGAAGTGCCTGATGTCAAGATTTACGTTCCATGAGGACAATATGAAATGATGGATTGATATCCTCTGAGAATCTGTAACGCTACAATACTAGTTTGATTATAAAATGGTGATGAGTAAATGGAAACCAATACACCGAAGAAATCTGGTAATTTTTCAGAGATTTTCTGAACAGTTTGCATAAATGCAATAATTTGTTTTCTGTTGAGCTTCTCGAAATGGCCATGGAAGGCATTTCTTTTGCCCACCGCGCTCAGCCATTGTTATATGGGGGCAGCACTTAAACGAGGACTGATATATCCAATATCAACCATCCGAAGAGTAATGTATACATCTTTACAAAATTTCAAATATATATTTATATAATGCTAGCTATATCATTATTTCCAGGGTCGGGGGGTGGACGGGCAGAGAGAAGAACATGGTTAAATTGACACAGAATTTTACGCTTTACGTTCCCAAAGAATATTTTGTAATGTTACAAACTGATGACAAAATAATTTACCCTATCTTATGACTGTGGAAATAAAAGAGGAGTTAAGTTCGGCTGTCTTGAACTCTTTATTTTACAGCATAGACAATTCAGTTTAAATTAAGGATTATAATGTCCTTAAAAAGAAGCATTAAACACTAAAACGAAGGGACAGCATCGCGGACCGGGTCAGCTAGTTTTTTAATATTTTTTTTTTTCGCCTTGCAACACCATGTTTTGAGTTGTAATATTCAGATCACAATTATAGTCTGATTTTCACCAAATTTTGCATGGTGGTTGGGTTAGGATCGGAATAGAAGTAGCGGGAGATGATCGCAAAATATCTAGGGTTTAAAATGGACCAAATTTGCAGTCGCTCTACAGTTATTAACCAAGTTATCAAGCAATAGTAGTGGATTTTTATGAGTTTAGCATTTAGGACAGAACTGAAAACTAGCATTTTGGATTGCCATCGGATAATATTGTGTGAAAAATACCAAAATCAGCGGAATTACAAATACGTGAATGTACACTTTCTGTTCTTTCCCAAAGAACGCATTAGGTATTTTACATAGTAGGAACATCTGCTTTGAAAAATCTTCATTCTAATGAAAAGGGTTTCAGACCTGCAGAAACATTACCGCAAATTGTACGAACATGAGAAATGAATTAAGCATTTTTAACCAAACTAAAGCAGATTTTTTCTGAGTAAGGCGACTCCTCAAGATGGGTTTCATCCCCCTTAAAATGATGGTCTTTAAGATTAACCGGGATTAATGAATATTTTTCCAGACTTCCACAAGAACCAATTTTAGTTTTATTTACTACAATTGACACCTTTCACATCTCTTCCTTCCATAGTCGTCTGAAGTTTTTTTCTAGCGGATTTTGAATAGCCACAAAAATTCTTCATTGGAATTTTTCTCTCATATGAAATCATCAACGGGGCATTGTATTGCCGAAACTGTTAATTTAAATGCCATTCAACACGATTCGATTGAATGATAAATTATAAATCATAAAAAGACAATTGTAAACGTTGTGATTTCATAGCGAAAAAAATGTGTTGTAATGCTGCACCACTTCCATTGCTATCCACACCAAAATCAAGAGAGAAATAAAAAAACTGAAAAACAGAACAACAACTCCCATGAATTGTGAAGTCTTCGATTGTGTTTTCATGCTTCGAGTGTTGCCTTTTTTTTGGTTAACCAAATATGGGGCAAATTTTGAAAAACTTGAAACTGCTCCACCCACCCACACTCGAGTTGCAAGAATGCCACAGAAAATGAATCGATGCAACAACTGCAGGGTACAGCCGAAAAAATTACAGAGTGCTGATTGTGATTACCAACTAAAATGTTGAAAATTATAATAGCCACCACCGCACCGTATTATGAGTAGCAGCAAAGTCATTCCTAGCCCATGTATTATCTACAAAGGAGGTTGTCCACCAGCATTGCCCAGAAAAAAATTAAAGGTGGCAGTGGCAACAATTGCATTCGTAAAACATCGCAAAAACATGAGAGCAGATAAAATCCCAGAATTGCATAAAAATCATAATAATTGTTTATTTTTCGGTGACATGTGCGATACGGTTAATGGTCATGGAGCTTATGTCATTTGGACAAATATTGGGAACAATATGAAGCAAATTTTGTCATAGAAGAGGAGTTCTTGGGCTCCATATTAATGATTTTAAAAGCATTTTATGTATTTTGGATTATGCAAAGATTGTTATGGATTTGTGACTTTGAAAGGAATGTGATATGATATAAAGAATAAATCTGAGTGATAAAGCATATTTTTCAGGGAATTGTGTGGAATTGTGGATTTTTAATGTATATTTTTGAAAAGTATTTTTGAGGATTTTTAAGAACATTTTTGTGGGGAAATCCCTTGGTTTTTTTAAATATTTTTGAGAGAAATCTGAATATGAATTTTTAAAAAATATTTTTGAGAGGAAATATCATGAATTTTTAAAGAGAATACTTGGATTTGGCAAATAACTTTGTAAAGCATATTTTTCAGAGCAAAGGTCCACGACATTTTTATACCCTACACCACAAGGTAGTCAGGGTATTATTTCTTATTTGAACCCTTAAACTCTGTTTTTGGTCCGTTTCAATACCTAAACATTTTGCGATCATTTCCAAAAGGAATAGACTTTTATTCTGACCTTGACCCACCTTCGTGAGGATCGGGTCATAATGGCGACTTGTGGCGTGATTAAAAATTAACATGGACAGACGGAGGGACATACAGAGTGAGGTAAAAACAAACTGAAAAAAAGTCAAACACCATAATTTTTATACCCTACACCATATTATGGAGGGTATATTAAGTTTGTATTTCCCTTTGTAACACCTCGAAATATACATTTCAGACCCCACAAAGTATATATATTCTTGATAAGCATAAAATTCTATGTCGATTTAGCGAAGTCCGTCCGTCTATCCGTCTGTAGAAATCACTCTAGCTTCCGAACGAATTGAAGTAGATTGATAAAATTTTACTCAATTGTATTGAAAATGGGCCATGTAGGTACACGTTTTGGTATTTTGATGATTTCCACGACAATATTCACCGAAAATTTTTCAAATTTGGTATTTGAAGTTCGTAAAGGTCGTACTACAGCCTATGACAGAAAATTGTCTGTGCAGGTTCACGTCTTTGTATAGCCTCCATATAAGGGTACTTCCCGATATTCGGTATTTTGATGATTTTAGCGACATTATTCAAAGGAATTGTTCCAAATTTCGTGTTTGAAGTTCGTAATAGTAATACTGCAGCATAAAACAGAAAATAAGCTATGTGGGTCCACGTCTTCGTATAGCCCCCATATAAAGGTACCTCCCAATATTCGGTATTTTGATGATTTTATCGACATTATTCACCGGAATTGTTTTACATTTGGTATTTGAAGTTCCTAATGAATACTACAGCCTAAGACAGAAAGTTGTCTGTGCAGGTCCATGTCTTCGTATACCTCCCCATATTCTGTATTTTAATGATTTTAGCTATATATATAACTAGCTGAATCCGGTGCGCTTTGCTACCCCTGTTGATTTTATATGCATTCAAAATTTTATTTACGAACATATGTTGGATAAAGAAAAACAAATTCAAAAATTAAAAAAAAATAAATATTGCACTAATTTAATGCGTTAATAAACAAAATCATTACAAAAGCAGTAACATGACATGCATACACGAAGGATTTGTCTTTTGGATTTATTTATTTCATAGCAAATACCAAGCGTGCAGGAAACTGCAATTTTTTTAAGTAGAGTGACATTTCTATTGCAATTAGTGAATTCGAGATAGCAACACAATAAGCGTATTTCAAATTAATTGTTGTGTTGTTTTTTAGTGTTAGCCTAAGGCGTTGTGGGTCAATGGTTCTTATTAAAATCATATCCCAATCTGATCCGATTTAAATACAATTTTAAAAAAATTACTTTTACACCAAACTCTGCCACACCTTTCATATTTCATTGAAATTGGTGCGTCAAATATGTGAAATCGGCCGAGAATATATATATGGGAGCTATATCCAAATCTTCACTAATTTCCAATTAATTTATCACATTTATTATTATAACCAAATTCCGCCACACATTCTGAGTTTCATTGGAATCGGTCATATATATCGTGTTTGGTGCATAATATGTATGAAATCGGCCGAAATATATATGTTAGCTATATCCAAACCTCAACTGATTTCAATATAATTTGGCAATTTTTTCTGGTGCCAGATTTTGTCTCTCTCGCTTTGGGTGCATAAAATATGTGAAATCGGCTGAGTATATAAATGGGAGCTATAATCAAATCTGAGCGTATTTGAATATAATTTGTCAAATTTATTCTTGTACCAAATTTAGCCACTCATGCCGAATTTCGTTGGAATCGGAAATACGTATCGTGTTTTGTGCATCAAATATGTGAAATCGGCGGAAAATATATATGGGAGCTATATCCAAATCTGAACCGATTTTAATATAATTTGACTAATTTATTTTCTAATCAAAATCCCGTTACATATTCCAAATTTCTGTGGAATCGAACATACATATCGTGTATGGTGCATAAAATACATGAAATCGGTCGAAAATATATATGAGAGCTATATCCAAATCTGAAACGATTTTAATATAATTTGACAAATGTATATTTCTTTTAATTTCCGCTACACATTCCAAATTTCATTGAAATTAGAGATACATAGCGTGTTTGGTGCATCAAATACATGAAATCGGTCGAAAATATATATGGGAGCTATATCCAAATCTGAACCGATTTCAATTTAATTTGACAAATTCATTTTGGCTCCCAATTCCGTTACTTATTATAAATTTCATTACAATTGGAAATACATGTCGTGTTTGGTCCAACAAATACATGAAATCGGCGGAAAATGTATATGGGAGCTATATCCAAAACTGAACCGATTTCAATATAATTTGGGAAATCAATTTTTTAGATAAAATCTACCACACGTTGCAAATTTCATTGAAATTGGGGATACATAGCGTGTTTGGTGCATCAAATGCTTGAAATCGGCTGAAAATATATATGGGAGCTATATCCAAATCTGAACCGATTTCAATATAATTTGACAAATTTATTTTCGGATTAAATCCCGTCACACATTCCAAATTTCATTGGAATCGAACATTCATATTGTGTTTGAGGCATCAAATGAACGAAATCGGTCGAAAATATATATGGGAGCAATTCAATACAATTCCGAATTTGAAAGATACAAAAGCTTTGGCATATTTAGTCCTTTGAACTTTAAATTGTAATTATAACCATAGGGTGTATGATTGAATTCTCCCATAAAAACTTTTAATTGTTGTGTGGAGCTCTACTAAATTAGCAAAGTGGTGTAGGGTATCTAAAAGTCGGCCCCGCCCGACTTTAAGACTTTCTTTACTGGTTTTTACTTTTTAATATGCATTTTTCATTTTGCTACAACAGCTACATTCATTTCAGTCTTAAATGAATCCAAAACAGCCCAAATTATTTTGTATTTAACAAATATCCCGTCATCACTCTCCACACCCACCCCCACCCTCTGAAAACTACCGAATCAAATTAAAAATGTTTAACCGAAATTAAGTTGCTGATATTAAGACAAAGATATCACCTGAACAGCATGGTCTTTCAAATGCAACATGTTCGAAATCATATTTCTATGAACCTCCGGTCGAATTGAATGCGCCGGACTGGATGTGCGCGCCACATATGAGTTATGCTATCAGAGTATGTTGTCAGCGTGTTGTGGCATGTGGCATGTCGAACTACTTGTCCTCCACCAACAACAACAACAACAAGAAACTCGAACACCATAGAATTAAGGCACAAAGCCATTCGATGAATGAATAGTTGAATGCAAGAAGTGGAAATATACAAAAATATTATTATAAATGACATGAAAATGATCTAAGCCATGAGATACATATTTCCATGGTGCATACATACATACATACATATCAGCTCAGCTCAGCTCAGTACATACAAGTAAGGTTGTGGCATGGCGTGGTGGCACTTGAAGTCATTTGGGTGTATGCTGCAACGGGCCACATTTCTATCAAATGGAACCACCAGCCAAACAGAAATATCTTAAATGTTTCGCCAACTTAGCCGGTTCGATGAATGCTCGAATCTATTGTTGCAAGTTGTTCGATACAGATACTGAATTGTAACCGGGCAAACGCCCAAAACATAACATGCCAGAAACTCCAAGACAAAAACAAAAAACCAAACATGAAAAACACAATTGAGAGAGTTATGTTGCAATGCCACAACAAATTGTATCTAAAACGCTGTCGAGACTATAATTCTTTTATAAGCAAATGGACAAACCGAAATCTTATATCGACAAAAATGCTTAAGAAAATACTTTATTTAATAAATTGTGTGTTTTTTTTTTTCTTGGTTTAGCCCAAAAGCCAAAGTGATAATGCAGCCAAGAGAGAGAACATAACAACAAAGCGTGAAAAATGAAGGGAAAATGGGGGCAGATACCGACAAACAAAAAAAAGGTTTCTGCATAACTAACCAAACAAAAAAAAAAAAACATTGAATAGAGGAACTTTCAAAAATTTTGAAATTACTAAACTATTTGCCTTTAGTGCAAAAATAAACAATTTTTTTGTTTGCTGTTATATGTAAAGCGCATACCAACAAGGTCATATTTAATAATTGCAACCAACGAATTATGCCAATTATTTACTCATTCATAGGAATGTACTCCCATTCCACTTGACATCGAATGGTTAAACCCCAAATAATGCTAATAATGGAAATTAGATGGGAAAATTAGGTCGAATATTATTTTGAATATTTGGCTTTTGTAGAGATTATTATTGAAAACAACTTTTTAAATAAACTGAGAAAGTTCAAACTCAAAAGGAATGTTTTTAAATATAATATTATTAAAAACAAGTTAAAAAGTATGTATGTATACCCCCAGATATGTACGATTATTTAAAATATGTTGACTTCTGTTATGATTATTCAAATGTTTAACCCCTAATGCAGTGGGGTCTGAAGGAATGAGCCAATATTGGCCATTTCGTATCGGACCTAAATAAATATGATATAAATATTGCGACGTGCTAGGTTTGGACTATCGAAAACTTCCTTCACTTTACATGATAATTTTTAGAAAATATTAACATTCCATTCTATGATTCTAATAATTAATACATATTAAAATATTGGTATGGGCTACATTACAAGAAAATCGAAAATTCATGTCCAATTTATGGAAAATCATTCTGGCGAAGAGAGATATATTTAGATATAGCAAGTTATAAAGAATCACTGACTTGTTTCGTATGACATATAAAAGTATAGAAAATTGGGACTCTGTGTGAGTGAGGCATCAGAAAGGGTTCACAGATATATATCATCTGCACAACATATGTTTGTATGTGTGAAATCTGAATTATTTCTCTTTCTTTGATAGTTGTGTTTAAAATCTTGAAACCTATGTGGGGCAGGTAGCAAATAAATGGTCCGATCTCTACCATCTTTATAACAGATCTTGTGTTGATGGAAACATTGGGATGTACCAAGTCTTGAATGGAATCGGATGTCAATTTCGCTTTTAATGAGCTTCATGGATATTCAAAATTTTGAGGAATGGTCCGATCTCTACGTTTTTTTAAATATTGAGATGTGTAAAGTCTAAATGGAATCCGAAGTTAACTTCGCGTTTTATGGGCTTAATGGATATTCAAAATTTCGACCTTTTGTCGGGGAGGTACCAGAAGGAGTGGACCCATATATTCCATCTTAAAAGCCGATCCTGGGTTTATAAAAATATTGGGATGTGTAAAATTTAAGACAATCGAATTCTTACATCACATTTTATAAGACGTACCAGAAGAAATGGTCCGATATTGTCCATTTTCTCACCAGACCTAGAACTGCAAAGTTGGAGCTAAATCGGATTGTCGTTTCTCTATCTGTGCAAAAAAAAAAAAAAATGTATATATATATATATTTTTGAAATATCGACCATTTGTAGGGGGAAGTACCAGAAGGAGTGAACCGATATATTCCATCTTAACACCAGACCTTGGGTAAATGTAAATATTGGGATGTGTGAAATTTGAATACATTCGGACTCTTACACCACATTTTATGAGAGTTGTAATTATTCAAAATTTTGACCATTTGTGGGGGAGGTACTTGATGGAGTGGACCGATATTGTCCATTTTCACACCTGACCCAGCACTGACGAATTTTTTTATATATTATCTTTCTGTGCAAAAAAAATTGAAAATTTCCACCTTTTACTGGGGAGGAACCAGAAGGAGTGGACCGAAATGGCCCATCTCCGAACTCGATCTAAGTTTAACAAAAAAAATTACAATGTTCCAAGTTTGGATCAAGAATTATCGTGCGCACCAGTCAGACAGACAGATAGACGGACGGACGGACACCCCCAAATGGACTCCAAATTTTCTGAAACGGATTTGGTCCAAAGAGACCTAGGGTCTAAAACCGTTATTTCGACAAGGAAACTTAAGATAACGCCTTGAATTCCCAAATGAGGTCTTCTTATTCTATGAAACTATAGTTCATATTTACAGGGTGAGATGAAAAAACTGCAACCAACTTCAGACTGCTGTCATTTCTAAGCCACTCGTCCGATAGCTGTTAAAATTATTACAGTGACAGCTCATTATACTGTTTACAAGCGCACAAAAGCATTTTGGTGAGGATTTTCTTGAATAAAACGTTATTCGTGATGGAATTCAAGCGTGATAGTGCGATTTCTTTATATTTGGATGCAAAACCACAAGTGGCTACCGTTAGAGCACTCCTGCATTTAAATGTGAATAAATCTTTTGTCTCGTACCATCGCTCGTTACCGTGATACTGGTAGCGTAGTCCGATGTCAAGGAAGTGGACAGAAGAAAACAGTAATACCAGCAGAAATGGTGTGAAAAGTGAATCGAATCACGCGTCGCAGTGGCCGAAAAATGGTTTGTGAGATGAACATATCGCAATATTCCATTCGCCAAACTTTGAAAAATGACCTCGGGGTACAGCCATTGAAATTCCAAAAAGTGCAAGAACTTACACCACAACAGAAAGAAAGACTCAAAAGAGCTAAAGAGTTGTTTCGCTGTATTCACATCAGAATAAATGCTGAATATTATCGCGAAAATATTCTGGAGGGTGTATTAAAGCCTTGGGCATGCAACATTTTTTCCCGAGACCTTGGACATTGCACTCAGCACGCCCCAGGCAACCTAGAATTGTTACAAAATTAGGTTCCTCGCTTCATTTCCAGCGCTCAATGGCCACCAAAATCTCCGGATACCAATCCGTTGGACTATGGTGTCTGGAGTATTTTGGAAACCAACACTACCAAAAAAAAAAAATATATATATATATATATATACTAAAGTGTCGATTACTTCAAGCAAGCATTTCGCCGGCAATGAACCAAAATACCGCAGAGCAACATTTGGGCTGCGTGTGACGGTTTCATTGCCCGTTTGAAGGCTATAATTCGTGCCAAAGGTGATCAATTCCTACAAATCTAAACTTATTCTAAAATTTGATGCTATTTCCGACATTTTTTGCTTTCATTCAATAAAATTTAACAAAATGTAAGAATTATGGCGTTTGACTTTGTTGCAGTTTTTATCTCACCCTGTATAATTGTAGGAATAATGTTTCCACTTAATAAACCTCTGGCTGTCAAATTGTTACAATTTGTCTAACATCTTCTAAATACATAATATAAACCGGTATTATTATATGGAATAAATTTTGCACCACAAAACTTCACACATTTAAGATATGACGAAAAAAGCAGCAATACCGACACGCCGAATCTGTACCAGTGTTCTTTTGACGAGTGATTAAAACTATTGAACATCAAAAGTAGCAAAAGTTAAGAGAAATATATATAATAAGAACACTTGCTTATACCTGCTGCTCTCTGCTCTTATTAAGTACGAATCATTCTACATACAAACTGCAATAATTATATGATTTATGACTTAATTTACTATCCTATTTGAATATTACTAACAATCGCCAGTAAAAATATGTTTCCACTTACTTAAAAGCATGCAAATTTTGAATGCCATGCAGTTGGAAAATATTGTTGCAAATTGTTGCACTGCAAAAGATTTGTGATTGGAATTTCAAACACACAACGGTATACATATGTTAATATGCCCCTGATGTCTATGTCGAAATAGAATTTATCCAATTAAAGTTTAGTTTTTTTCATTTTGGTAGAAATATACAATGTTGCTTAAAGTGACAGGCTATGTTATGATTAAAATATGTCAAATCAATTAAATTCACATTGGAGTACGAAGGAATTGGGGAAGGAAGACCGAAAAGAATAGCTGTGGGTGCCGTACAAGTTTAGAAGTTTACAATAAGTGAGATATATAGCACACAGGATTTATATAATATAATATTTAAAAAAAAAATAAAACACTTCAGAATTAGTGGCTATATCTGGCTCTTTATTTTTAAATAAGGTTGTATATATTTAGGGTTTAAAAAAAAAGAAATACTACATATGGAGAAGGTACAATTTGTTCTGGGAAGGGGTATAAAAAATGAATAAAGAAAATTACAGAAAAATTGCGTACTTATACGCTTTAGCAAGTAATAAAGTGTGTATTAACTTTGTCATTTTATTTCTAACTCCTCGTAGTACTTAATCAAGTTCAAAACCAGTAAGGAAAGGTCAAAAGTCGGGCGGGGCCGACTATACATATGATACCCACCACCACTATGCATATTTAGTAGAGCTCTCGTAAAAAAGGTTTATATTATATTTCTGAGCTCTATGAGATATTTGATACTAAATATTATTATTGTAGAGTGCATTATCCGATTTAATTTTTTAATTAATTTTAAATACTTGCTTCTAGGTTAATTTTGGTTGGAAGTGCAAAATTGCACTCCATTTGGGTTAATATTAGCCACTAAGTGCAAAACAAAACTGAAATGAATGATAAACATGTGTGCAAAATTTTAGCCTTCTATCTTAATCCGTTCGAAAGATAGCGTGATTACAACAGACAGACGGACATCGCTAAATCGACTTCAGAATCAGGAATTAATATATACTTTGTTTGAACAAGAATATATATACCATGTTGGGTCTGCCATGAGTATTTCGATGAGTTATAAACGGAATGACAAAGTTAATATACCCTCCATAGTATGGTGAAGGGTATAGAAATCCGTAGAAAAATATCATTCAAATGAAACCCGACGAGTTCCTTCCTATTTAGTGAGGATTAGGCGATAATTAAGACCGGAAGCGTGATTACAAATTAACATGGACAGGCGGACGGACAGACATACAGGGTTGTCCATATTCGACGGACCCATCTGGCAACGCCATAACTTTTGACAGAGATGTCACATCGCTCAATGACATACCGCGTTTGAAGCGTCAGTCCAAGCAGATTTTTATCAATACACGCACGCGAGCGCTCTGAAATAGTTGAAATTTACATTCAACAGAAGAAGTCAGTTGTGAAAACTCAACGTGCTTTTAAAACATTAAAAAATGTGAGAAGTGCGCCTTCTAAGAACACCATTAAGCGTTTATACGAAAAATTTTCGACTGGTAAGGCTCTTTCTAATCCGAAGAGGCCATATAAAAGTCGACCAAGGCGATCGGCCGAGAATATCGCTGCCGTACGAGCCAGTGTTGAGAGGTCCCCAAGAACATCCCAAAAACGCCGTTCTCAGCAGTTGGGCATGGCTCGGTCCGCATTGATTTGCATTCGTTCCCGTACAAAATTCAATTGACGCAAAGAATGTTGCCTGCGGACAAGCCTTGTCGATTGGAATGGGCCCAAAGGGCCCAAAGGTCCGTCGAATATGGGCAACCCTGTACATAATATGTAGGGTATATTAAGTTCGTCATCCCGTTTGTAACTCATCGAAATAGTCATTTTAGACCCACAAAGTGTATATATTCTTGATCAGCGTAAAATTCTAAGACGATTTAGCCATGTCCGTCCGTCTGTCCGTCTGTTGTAATAACGCTACAGTCAAACGAATTAAGAGAGGGAGCTAAAATTTTGCACAGATCTGTCTTTTGTCTGCAGGCAGGTCAAGTTCGAAGGTACCCCCTGATATTCGGTATTTTTATGATTTTAGTCACATTTTCTAATAGAATGGTCTGAAAATCCACACAAGAAGTTCCTTGTGGGTACTTTATCTCTTGGAAGAGAATTACCTATATAGGTCTACGATATCGTATAGTCTCCATGTAACGGTACCCTCTGATATTCGGTATTTTGATGATTTTACCCACATTTTTCAACGGAATTGTCTGAAAATCTACACAAGGAGTACCTTGTGGGACTTTATACCTCGGAAGAGAATTATCTATATAGGTCTAAGATATCGTTAGCCCCCTATATAACGGTACCACCGATATTCGGTATTTTAAAGATTTTAACAGAATTTTCAATGGATTTTATTTTTTTGAATATTTTCTAATTTGTTCCAAATGGTGGAGGGTATTCAAAGTTCGGCCCGGCCGAACTTACTGCTTTTTTACTTGTTTTTTAATCACGCTATCTTTCGAACGAATTGAGATAGAAGGATAAAATTTTGCACACATGTTTATATTGCTAGTAGGCAGGTAAAGTTCGTAAATGGGCCATGTAGGTCCACGTCTTCGTATAGCCCCATATAACGGTACCTCCCGATATTCGGTATTTTGGTGATTTTAGCGACATTATTCACCGGAATTGATTCAAATTTGGTATTTGAAGTTCGAAATGGATACTACAGCCTAAGGCAGAAAATTGTCTATGCAGGTCCACGTCTTCGTATAGCCCTCATATAACGGTACCTCCCAATATTCCGTATTTTGATGATTTTTGCGTCAATGTTCACCGTAGTAGTTTCAAATTACGTATGTAGAGTTCGCAATGGGAACTACAGTCTGTGACAGAAAATTTCCTATGCAGGTCCAGGTCTTTGTATAGGCCCCATACATCAGTACCTTCTTATATTCGGTATTTTGACGAGATGTCGTATTTGAAGTTCCTAATGGAAGCTACAGCCTGTTACAGAAAATGATCTATGCAGGTCCAGGTCTTCGTATAGTTCCTATATAACGGTATCTCCCGATGTACGGTATTTTGATGATTTTGGCTACATTATTCACCGTTTATTTCAAGTTTCGAATTTGAATATGGTAATGGATTGTGAAAAAAAAAATGCCTATGTAGGTGCACGTCGTACAGGCCCTAATATAACGGCTATATTCGGTATTTTTTAAATGTTAACAGAATTTTTGCCGAATGTTATCTTTTTCGAAAGTGTTCAAATTCGTGGAGGTTATTCAAAGTTCTGCTATTTTACTTGTTAGCTCTAATTTAATAATCTACTGAGTGTTTCCTGTAATTATTTGTTGTGCTGTTCAGTATAACTTAAATAGTTAGAATGACAGGTCAATATTTTGCCTTGGGTATCCAAAAAAAAAAAAACAGATTGGCGTTAAACGTTCTGTATTAGAACCAAGAATGCATAATTTTGACCTTCTGTTTTTTTTTTTTTTAATTTCCTATCATCAATGCTTTTGCGGCCTTCAAAGGTAATCTTGTGACAAAAAAAAAAAAAAAAATCGATTCAGAACGACCACATAAAATTTTATTACACACCTAAACATTACCAATGATTCCAATAATTTGTCAACTCAATTAATTGTAGATAGCTAAGAAAAAACCCATCTTCTCTATTAATATAATTTTAAGTACTAATCAATTTTATTAGATAAACAAGTAAGCAAAGGATATAGACGTGCGGGGCCGACTATGTGATACCCTACAACACTACAATATGTTAGAAGCCCCCTCATGTCCAAATCCATTTTGGAAGATTTCGCTTTTGAAATTATGTCACGGAGTACTACCCAGATATTACCCTTAGCTTTTTGACCATGGACATTTTCCAATATTTATGCACTCCGCCGTGCTGTTAGTTTTTGTGGTCCATTTTACGGCTAAATATAATCCAATGGTCATCCAAAATGCTAGAATTCTTCACTATGTTTAACTATCTTCTCAGTCGTCTCGATTGGCTTCAATTGTTATATCATGATTTTTTTTCTGTTTTTGTTTTATTTGAACCCATAAATATTTTGCGATTATCTCCAATCAATTTGGCTGTATTCGTTAACGAAATCAGCATAAAAAAACCAGAAGTTCGCCTTTTGTGTATTTCGGATATCGCATGTAAGTAATATTAGTATTTTTTTCACACAAAAGTAGTGGTCCATTCTAACCGCTGTCTTAAATTCTAACTTCATGCAAGATTTCGTGTCCTTTGGTTTCAATGTGTGACCTTTATAACGGCTGCTAAATCAGGAACATTTTGAGTTGCTGGTCCATTTCAACCCCTAAATATATTGCGGACATCTTTGAAAACAATAGGCTTAGCCCTTCTGAGCCTAACCCTACCTTTGTCAAAAATTTCGTGAGGATCGAATGATAATTGCAATCTGTGCATAAATAATAACCCCAACCTGTGTAGTAAAGTGCAAAAATATTACAAAATATACACTTTAATATTATAAGCCAAATTGACAAAATCGCATGCGATAAAAAATATGAAAAAATAAAAATGTCACAAAATACTACAAAATCTATATCAGCATCATTATTGGTATCTTTTTATGTGATTTTTTTTAGATTTTATACTTTTATGCCAAGAGGGCATTCTAAATGTACAAAATTTGTCAAAATCGCTCCAGCCATTCTTGAGATATAAGCATTCTAACTGACATCCCCTTCTTTTGTATATACACATTGTATATATTTTGCTATATATAACCGATATATTTACGATCGGCATCTACGTAACGGTCAGAATCGACCTGTTCGTCAACTTCTGATTTCGCCGGGATTAAAAATATTCGCGGTTTAATGGTAAATTTGACTTTTATTTAACACAAATGTTGTGGCCTATTTCACCCACTAAATGTTACCCGATGACCATAAAAATTGGAAGGCTTCTGCCCAGCCTTAAGCTCTAGCCCCACGTTAACTTGGTCTATAAATGTGACCTGTAGAGCACCTGCAAAATCAGGAAATTTTTCAGTTTTTGGTCCATTTCAACCCCTTAATATTGTGCTATCACCTCCAAAAGAAATATGGTTCTATTCTGACCTTAACCCCACCTACATGTTAAAGTTCGTGAAGATCGGGCCATAATTGCGACCTTTAGAGTGATTACAAATTAACATGGACAGACGGACGGACGGACATACATAGCTAGATCGACTCAGGTCGGCGAGCTAGGAAGATCCATATATACTTTCCTATGTGGGAAACCAATATTTCGTGGTGTTACATGATTTTTGGCCCAATCAAACTTATAATACCGCCAACGCATAGTGTTGTAGGGTATAAAAATTGCATTTAGAATCCAAGAAAATTAGATTGGCATCTATAAGAACGAAGAATGCATAATTTTGACCTTCTGTTTTTTTTTTTAATTTTCTATCTTCAATGCTTTTGCGGTTTTCACAGGTAATAGTGTGACAAAAATATTCGATTCAGACAAATGCACAAATCTGGAAATGTTTGGTACATTTGTTTAGATTTTATTATTTTCTCCATAAAAATTAATTCCCATAAATAAGCGAAGAGCAAATTTATCTGGTGCATGTGTCTTAAGTCTTTTGTTTTATTTAATGTATTTTCAATTACCTTTAACTGTGTGGCAAAATTTTAACTTTCCATATTGTAATTTGTCAAGCTCATATTATTATTAAGATTAAATTTTATTGGTACTTTTTCAAATATATAGGGAGACGATGGCCCTTTACTAAATGTCTTGCAATTAACTTTTCATATGCACACCCTCACAATCGCCATAATGTTCCTAAGAGTTTTTAAAAATTGTATTCATTTGATGTTGTCCGCCTTGCCGGTCAGAAAAATTACAAAATTTCCGTATCAATTGATGTTTTCCATTTGCAATACTCCGCTTTACTTTGCTTTAGTTTTGATTTTGTTTTGCATGTGTGTGTGTGTGTGTGTTTGTTTGACTTTATTTTCTTATGTATTTCAATTACTTAATAAAAATTCTTATTATTAGTTATTCTTTTATTTTTTTTTTGTTTTTAAGAAAAACAAAAACACAAACTTTTTTGTTTTTTTTTTTTGTTAATGATTTTCTTGCCGCCAAGAAACAAATCGCTGAAAAAACACACATTCTTGGGTGTTGTACACTGATTTGCTTTTGATTTTTATTGGCCTGGCTTTATGCAGTGCCGTTTTTATTCTGTTCCGAGTTTCTTTGCTTGTTCTGCTCATGTTGACTTGGGCGCTCTACTTTTGGTTGGGTGGTAAGCTAATAGATGAGTGTGTGCGCATGTGCACCACATTTTTTTTCGTTGGGGGCTTTTATTTTGCATTTGATTGTTGCTAATCTATATGGGTAGCAGTGGAATTGTCGATTGGGTGTTTTTTCCTCTTCTGCTCAACTTGAAAGCTGGCGCTGCAGTTTCTGTTGGCCACCACAAGCAAACATACATATGTGTGTTTGTGTGTGGCAGTATCGGGTGGAATAATATTTTTTTGCTTTGCTTTGCTTTTGATCTCTTAGTGGTGTTGCTCATGTTGTTGTTGTTGCTCTGGCTGTTTCTTTGTGTCTTTTGATTTTGAATTTGTGCTCTGGTTTTGTTGGATTTGTAAATTGATGTTGGTACTCTGGTGGTGGTTTGTTTGTTTTGGGGGTATATATTGGCGCTGTTTGGCACTTGTCAGCACAGTTCGTTAACAGTCCTAGTCGCGATTCTAGGAGGTTAAGCCCACTGAGCGTGTGTTTAGTTTCAAAACAAAAATAATTTCCCATCTAAGGAAAACCAACGAAAACAAAGGACATTGTGTGCCGTTAATTTAACAAAAAAAAAAAAAAAAAACTTGTGATTCTAATTCTTTAAGAACTCTTTAAGTGTGATTTTAATTCTAAAATAAAAAAATAATAATCATGAAAGTATTTGTAAGTAAAAAAGGACAATTACAAAAACCGAATTTATATTAAAGAAAAAAATATTTTAAAATTAATAAGAATTAAAGCTATTTCGCAAGCAAAAAGTTAAGGAGTAAATAGTTTGATTTGAAATTATTGTGAAGGTAGTGAAGTGAGCCACGAAATCCATAAGGATAATTATATATTTTCTTAAACATCTCGGGCAAGTAAATGATTGGTTTGATTCAAAATTTGAGCATAACATGATAATTTCCTACAAAAAAAAATCGCGTGTGTTAAAAAAATATGTAATACAGGATCTTCTTCAAGAAATTCAGAAAAATGGTTTTAGAAATAATAGTTTATTTCAATTAAAATAATATCGCATATTGAGAATTATCTGATAAAAAGCAATGCTTTTAAACTTTAAATTTATGTCATAAAATATGTGATAGTCAAGGTTTTCTGGAAAGGTCGTTATTACTTAAACGCCATTGAAATTCTCAACTTCCACCATGAGAAAAAATTACATTGTAACAAAACCGTTTCAAGATGATGAAAAAAGTATTTTAAAGCACATAAAATCAGACTATAGATTGAAATTTGTAAGATATGAACATATTTTGTAAATTGGTCTCTAGCCTTTAGGAATCCTAGCTATTTTGGTTATACGTTGTAGTGGGCTGATGAAGCCCATCTTCAATATCAAATCTAAACATTCGTTTCAATTTTCAAATTTTTTATTTTATTTAAATTTTCAATTTTTATTGAGAGATTATTCTTAAAACGTGCTCTTTTGAAGCTCTAAGCTAATTTTATTCCATAAATACAGATAACACACAACAATAGTTTGAATAAAAAATAAATATTCTAAAATTATGCACGGATAGAGATCTATCAAAATCTTCAAAATATCCGCTATATAAAAGTTCTGATGTTCATTTTCAAATATTCTTCGAAAATCCCAAATTAGAGCCTTAAAAATAGTAGGTATTTGTATAAACGTATTAAATAAACTACAAAGATGTAGTTTGAATCACACTCTGATATGGTTCGATTTCGATTCTGAAAAATATTTGTTAAGTGTTCTAAAAATAAAAATAGGTTATGAAGGTATTCTGAAATAAATGGCGCCCAACGCAGGCCTAAATTTAAGTTCCAATATAGCTAACTAGCCCTTGATTTTCTGATGTAGATTTTGAGAGATTTTTAACGACCTTTCAAGAAGTTTTCTAATAGTAGCTCTAAGCTACCTTTTTCGGCAATAATGTCTTAAAAAATATATCCACGATTTCTAATGTGACAGATCTGTTCTTCAAAAGTCCCTAAATGGTGTTATTATCTTCTTGATTCCTAAAAAAAATATCAAAAAATTACTATTAGTGCTTGAAGGTACTCTACTGAAAAGGTATACTTAAAAAATTGCATACAACTCATGAACAATGATTATGTTTCATTGCTAAAATTTAGTTATATTTATTTATTGATTGCCGGCAGGACGGTACAGGGTGATAAAAAAAAACTGAAGCAAAGTCAAACACCATAATTTTTACATTTTTTTTTAAATTTCATTGAATGAAAGCAGAAAATGTTGGAAACAACATCAAATTTTAGAATAAGTTTAGATTTGTTCGAAATGGTCACTCTTGGCACGAATTATGGCCTACGGCCAATGAAACGTCACACGCTGCCCGAATGTTGCTCTGCGGTATTTTGGCCCATTCACGGCGAAGCGCTTGCTTGAGGTAATCGACACTTTGGTATTTTTAAGTGCGAACCTTGCTTTCCAAAATACTCCAGACACAATAGTCCAACGCATTGGTATCTGGAGATTTGGTGACCATTGTGTGCTGGAAATGAAGCGAGGGACCTCATTCTTGGGTGGGCCGTTCTGGTTGCGATGCTGCTGAGTCCTGTTGGAATGTTCAAGGTCTGCGGCCAAATTGTTTGCGTGCCCAAGACTTTAATACACCCTCCAGAATATTTTCGCGATAATATTTGGCATTTATTCTGATGCCTCGGTCGATTAATACGAGTTTTGGTGGCCAAACGAAGGTGCACATTTTCAGCTGACCTTTTGGCAAGTAAACACGATCATTTTGTTTGTTTACAAACTGCTGGACAACGAATGTTTTCTCAGCGGAGAAAACCAAATCCGGCAGTTCACCACTTTCGGCCAAGCCAAGCAACTCTTGAGCTCTTTTGAGTCTATTTTCTTTCTGTTGCGCTATAAGTTCTCGTACTTTTTTGGAACTTCAATGGCTTTACGCCGAGCTAATTTTTCAATATTTGCCGAATGGAATATTGCGATATGTTCAGGTCACGAACCATTTTTCGGCCATTGCAACGCGGGTTTCGATCAAGTCGCTTCTTTATTTTTCGAACCATTTCTGCTGATGTTGTGATTTTCTATTTTTTTTTCTTCCTCGACGTCGGGCTACGCTACAAGTATCACGGTAACGAGCGATGGTACGAGACAAAAAAGATTTATTCATATTTAAATGCTTGGGTGCTCTAGCGATAGCCACTTTTGGTTTTCCAACCAAATATAAAGAAATCACACTATCGCGCTTGAATTCCAACACGAATAACTTTTTTTCTGGAAAAAATTTCACCAAAATGCTTTTGTACGCTTGTAAACAATATAATGAGCTATCACTGGTATAATTCTAACAACTGTCGGATGAGTGGCTTAGAAATGACAGCAGTCTGAAGTTGGTTGCAGTTGTTTCATTTCATCCTGTATAAGGCCTAACAATGACAGATTTAAAAGTTATTTATTTTGGTTTTTTTTTTTTTGTTATTTTAAAATAGTCTTGAGTGGCGATTTTTGTGCCACTACAGAATTTGATTCGAGTTGGAGTGAATATTTTTACTGAAAGCTATTTTTATGAAAAAAGCTTATTCGCAAAATGGAGTTCTTTAAACTACGAAGCGAATGAAGCCTGTCGATTGCCTTAGAGAAACACTCCATCATTATATTCAAAAAAATGGCCCAAAACCACATTCCTGATTACACCAGGGTGCAAAAATTATTGTTTTTATATCAATTGTCAATTTTTCAAATAAAATATTTGATACATTTTTCAATAAACAAGAAGACTATTCCATTATGACTCAATAATCGGCCCCTCGCGCATTTCAATAATCCACTATGGTCCATGCTGCCTATTTGAATGCCTTTTCACCAAAAGTCATAACTTTTTCGGTAGAGCAAATGTTTAAAAGTGGCTACTAATGAAGTCTTGGAAATAATTAAAATTGAATACAATTATCTGCAATTGAGACGCGAATATCAGGAATATTCAATCTTTTAAATTTTCTGGACAATATGTATTCTATTAAAAAATATGGCATACATTGAAAAAATGTTCCTTTGTACCGAAATTGGGACAATAACATCTCACGAATACTCTACAACGATTTCCGGAAATTAGTCCACCAAAATAACAATCAAAACGGATAAAATCGCAATCGTTTCCATTACATGTTCACAAAAAAGCTGTGTGAAAATCAAAAGACTTAAGACACAAACATTACTTAGTTTCTCACCAAAACCACGCAATCAATCATCAAACAGCCATGAGAGGGAGTAGTATTTCTTCATATGTCAAGGCCTATCCATTTGAATGCCTTGGTAGCCCAAGTCATAATGTTTACTATAGCAAATGGTAAGAATATGGTGATAATGAAATTGGGGAAAGAATTGAAATTTAAATGGATTGTGGTTGGAATATCGGGAATATTCAATGATTCCAATTTTTTTGCCAGTATTGTATTCTATAAAAAGTATCGAAAATGAAAATATTTGAAAATGTCTTTAAAAATCAATTGCAATATTCCATTCTACCGAAATTGCCATCGAAAGCTTGGCAATAACTTCTCGCTAACATTTATAGCAATTTCATTAAATTATTCCACCAAATCAACAATCAATAAGAACGAAATCCCATTAGTGTCCATTACACTACAACCAAAGGCGGTGTGAAAATCAAAAGATTTTGAGACACATACTTCAATTTTTTCCACCCAAAACCACACACAATCAATCATACAATGACCATGAGAGGGAGTTGTATTACTTCATATGTCAAGGCCTATGATTTTTTTTTCAATAAAATTAAAAATTATTCACATCACAAATTGGAAACTTGAACCAGACCTCAAAAAAAATCGGTGGTGATCAGTGGTAATGTGACACAAACAAAAGACTTAAGACGCGAACTTCATATACAATGTACTGCCACTGGCTGTTGGATGAGAACAAAGACTGTTAAGGCTCTCCCTCCCCCCGAGAGAAAAAAAAACCACAGAATCGCACCAAACAGAACCACGTATGCAATTTAATCTTCTAGTAAATCTTTTCTGGTGCATTCGTACTAAAAACTCCCACGAATCTTTTGGTGAGCAATTGCAAGTCCATTATTAAATGGAAGCATGGCAAAATGTTAATAATTGACTAATAAATTGAATTCATAATGCCGGGCAATAAAACATAAAATATTAGATATTATAAATTACTCAACGAAAGAAATAATAAAACGAAGTGGAGTAATAATTTTGTTTGGCCACAATGAAAGAGCAACAGCATAAAGAAAAGCCAATGAAAACTCTTTGTAGGATTGCTCAATAATTTATGGCCATCGGCTGGCCAAAGTAAGTGAAAAGCCAGGCAAGTGGCATAATCGAAGCATAAAAGCACAGTGAACTGGTGACCCAATATTAAGCTTGCAGAAGAGTAATGTAATAAATGAAAATTATAGTGATTTTGCTGGTTACACCATGTAACAATTTTCGGGCACATATTGATCTCCCCTCTGTCGCAGAGATATATTTCCACTGCACTCCAGTCTTGGGCAATGCCAATAAACCATTGCAAGCCAGACATTATGTCTAATCATTTGTATAATTTTTTGTTTGTTTCAATCTTTTGCTTGGCAATTGACTTTTAATTTATGTCCACAGCTAGCTAGCAAGGCAGTCAGCCAGTTTCAGTTTGGCATGCGGTTTCCGAGCTTGCCCATTATCTGTCATATCATTAACTTGTCTACACTGGTATCTTAATTATTGAAATAATTTTGTTTTGTTTTCATTTTTTTTTTTCAAATCGTTTTAGATCATTGCAACAGCCCTGCTGGTGGCCACCTGCTCTGCCTCATATCATGGCGCCGTTTCAACACAATATGCCAGCTTGGATCCCCACAGTCATAGCTATTCGTATGGCTATTCTGATCCAAATTCGCAAAAACATGAAACACGTTCACATGATGGTGTAACGCATGGCTCATATTCCTATGTGGATGGTCATGGTCATGTCCAGTCGGTACATTATACAGCTGATCCTCATACGGGCTTCCATGCCACCGGTACAAATTTGCCCAAGGGACCCGCACCTCTGCCCGCTTTGGCTCATGCTGCTGCCTATGATGGTGGTCACTATGCTGCCGGACATGCCTATCACGGACCTTTGGCCCACATCACATTGACTCATGAAGGTGTACCCCACGATACTCCCGAAGTTGCCCATGCCAAGGCTGCCCATGCTGCTGCTTATGCCGCTGCCGCCGCTGCTGCTGCCCACAGTGGTGATGGTGGTCATCATCATTTGTACAAACGTTCATTGTGGGGAGGTCATGCCGGCTATGCCCATGTTGCTGCTCCCGTTGTCTTGACCCATGGTGGTGTTCCTGTAGATACTCCCGATGTCCAGGCCGCCAAAGCCGCCCATTATGCTGCCCATGCCAAGGCTTTGGGTGCTGCTGGCCATGGTCATGGTGCTCCCTTAGACACTCCTGAAGTTTCCCATGCCAAGGCTGCTCACTTTGCTGCCCATGCCGCTGCTCGCTCTGGCCATCCCGGTGCCGCTAGTCATGCCGTTGCCGCCCATGGTTTCCACATTCCCGTCATCCACAATGGTGTACCCGTCGAAACTCCCGAAGTCCAACATGCCAAGGCTGCCCATTTTGCTGCCGTTGCCAAAGCTGCCGCCACTGCTGGTCCTGCTGATCATGGTGATGATGGTCACTACGACGGTCGTTGGGATGGTGATCATGCTGGCGGTCATGGTGGTGCTCCCTCACACTATGCCACATCGGCCCATCACACACCCGCCGGTCCCTATCACGGTCCCCTGCACATTCCCGTCATTCACAATGGTGTGCCCGTAGAGCCAGCAGAAGTACAACATGCCCGTGCTGCCCATTTGAATGCCTTGGCCGCCGAAAGCCATAACTCTGTCGGCCATGGTTACTACGGTAAATGGTAAAAAGTGGACGAAACTGGAGTCAAACAAAGAAAGCAAGACAGAAACCCTAACAACCCCTTAACGTGATGCCACTGATTTTTAATAGAAGCCCATGGAACTGATTTTAAACGAAGGATGTCTATAACGAAAAATGGATATTATTTCTAATATAAATACTCTCTTACCACTTAGGAAGTTTAAGTTTATATCTCTGCTCAAAGAGTAAGGCAGAGAACACAATTTTCTAGTTTTCAATTTACACCGGTCTCTCGACATTTTCTCTTAATTTCTATATTTTTTCCTCCTTTCAACTTTCTTCTGAAACTTAAAAGAAAACACACGCTCATTTCTCTTGTGAGGAGAAGATTTTCAACAAACAAAGATCTTGCCCAAGAGAAAGCCTCTATCTCTCTATTTTTCTCTATCTTACCATTTCTGTTAATTTATCACATTCTAGCCACTGAAATGTTCCCATACTCTTAGGATTCTTGCAATTTGTCCATACTTCAAGCAGCTCATTCTCCAAATAGTCACCTTCATTTCACTCTCTCTCTCTCGCTCTCTTCCCCTCTCCTTTGAAAACAATCACAATGGTCTCTTTTATAAAAAAACAAAATCTTGTCACTCGATCTAACCACCTCTATCCATCTATGTAACTTAACTCTATAGACTTCCTACAACCCATTCTAACAAATGTAAATGAACCTTATGATCTTGCCACTGCCCTGAAATCGGATACTGACAATCTTTTGATTAACCCACTTATGCCTCACCCAAAATACGGCACCTTGAATATTGACGTTTTGACGACGAATTTTAAGTTTAACGAATTTAAATACTCACTCACCTTTCACCTCTATCGCTCCAAACATTTCTTTCCGTCTTCAACGAAGCATATAATAGCAAACATAAAATGTTGTAAATATTTTAAATATCAGAAAATGTAAAAAAAAAAAAAACAAATAAAAAAAATGAATTTATGTATTTTATACATTGTTATATTATTATGTAATGAGAAACAGCATGCAAAGACAAATAAACTGATACGAAAAAGTATTTGAATAAAAAAAGCAAACTAATGTGAGTTTTAATTTATAATTGGGATTCTGAAGGAGATTTTGGAATATCAGACGGGGCCAAGGGCCGATAAGTCCCATTATTATAATGATTTTAATATTGAGCCGAAGAATTTTGGGAAAAACGACAGATTAAAGAGCCACGATTGTCTAAAATGTTAAACCTTTGTGATGCCGTTATCATCAATATTATTATATCTTGCATTTGAATATATTTCGGTACCATAAAATACGCATTTAAAATCAACACTTTCTTGAGTAGAAAAGGATTTTTATCAATCAAAATGCGAAAAAAAAACTCCTAATAACAACCCTCAATCAAAATATAATTGCAGCAATTTGTAGTATCCATTACGAACTTGAAATACCAAATTTAAAACAATTCCGGTGAATAATGTCGCTAAAATCATCAAAATACCAAATATCGGTAGGTGCCGTTATAAAATAATATAATATCCATTTGAAATTTTAATATTCATTATGAACTTTAAATACCAATACCGATAAATAATGTAGTTTAAATCACCAAAATACCGAAAATAGGGAGGTACCATTACATGGGAGCTATACCAAAACGTTACCCATTTTCAATACCAATACCAATACAACCTACTTTACGTTTATCAACCTACTTTATTTCGTTTGGAAGCTAGAATGATTTCCACAGACTGACCGACATCGCTAATTGAATTTTATGCTGATGGTCTAAAACGTAAATTTTGATGTGTTACAAATGGAATGACAAACTTAAACTTTCGATCTTCGAAATTTGGAATGGAGGTGGGGTTATGGTCAGAATAGAAGCCTAATTCTTTTGGAGATGATCGCCAAATGTTTAGGGGTTGAAATGGACCAAAAACTGAAAAATTTCCTGATTTTGCAGTAGCTATACAGGTCGCAATTATAGACCAATCGACTCGGAATTTCGTATGTAGCTAGAGTTTAGGGCGGGGAAGAAGCCTACCAATTTGGGTGGTCATCGGATAATATTCAGCGGGTAAAATAGACCATATCTTTTGTATTGAAAAAATTAAAAAATTTTCATTAAACCGCGAATATTTTAAATCCCGGCGAAATCACGAAGCCATGACAAGGTTACTTCTGATCTTTACATTGATGTTAACATCCAACAAATCGGATATATAGCAAAATATGTGCGATATATATGTCTAACAAAGAAGTTCTCATTAATTCAGAATGGCCTCTTGGCAGGAAAGAAAAAACGCCTAAAAAATCGCATAAAAATATCTCTCTAGAGATGAAAATATTGATTTTGTAAAATTTTCTCATATTTTTTCAATTTCGTCATATTTTTGGCATATTTTCATTTTGAATTAAACATTTAGTAATATTTCTACAGCTAACAAAACTAAGTAGTTAGGTTATCAAAATATCATATACAGATCGCATTTATGGCCCGATCCTTACGAAATTTTGCATGGGGATAAGATGAGGGTCAGAATAGAAGCCTACTCTTTTTGGAGATGATCGCAATATATTTAGGGGTTGAAATGGACCAAAAAACTGCAAAATTGTCGGCAGATCGTAATTATCGCTCGATCCTCACGCACATTTGAATGGGGGTTACCGGACATTGCAAAAGCCAAGCAGTTTCGGATGGCCATCCAAAAATATTCAATGTGTGAAATAGTTTGCCAACTTTTGTAGACTAAATACGAAAATGTCCATTCCAGTGACATTTTGGAGAATTCACCAATACAGGAAAGTCGCACTTCTGACTATTTCGTTAACGCTGATTTCGTTGAAGAATATAGTCAAATGTCTGTATCTCATATAGATGCGTTTCAGTCAAAAACCAATTATAAATGTTAATCTTTTGCCACTTCTGAGAGATTATAGGTCTTTGGGAAATATTGGTTCCAGATCTAGGAAGACCATTTACGTGCAACATCTACCAATAAATTGGAAATGGGCAAATTAGTTTAAGTTGCTATTATTCGAAAATTAGAGAACGAATCCTGATGGTTTTCTTTTATTATTTGTCACAATATCTTGTGGAATTC